>NC_092372.1:214511598-214829621 GCF_030028105.1 Mobula birostris | reverse complement strand
TTTCAATTGCCACTTACTGCTAATTTCCCCCTCATTCCCAATACAAGTCATTTGACATATATGGTGCCTTGAAAAAGCATTCAGCTCTCACAACTATTTTCACATTTTACTGTCTCATTTCCTAAATTTATAATATACTAAAGTAGGACATTTTGAGCTAAACTACAAAACATTGCGCATAAAATCAAAGGAAAATTTCCAAAATCTATTAACAATTCACTAAAAATTCAAACCCAAAATTATGAGGCTGAAAAAATATTCATCCCCTTTGTAATTACTACTCTAACTTTCCTCAGGTGCAATGTACAGTATCACCTTACCAACTAATCCTATTTGCTAATGTAGAAATTTGGAGAATCACACGTTTTCAATGAATTCATAATAATAAATATCCCCTCTCTCTAAGGTCCAATAGTATGGTAGATTTTCAACAGACCAAACCAAAATGAAGACAAAAGAACATTCAAGGCAGGTCAGGGAAATGATAATAGAGAAGCACAAATCTGGGGAAGGGTACAAAGTCACATCAAAGGCACCGACCATACCCCAGAGCTTAGCACAGTCCATCAAAAAAAGTGGAAACAATATGAAACATAGTCATACTTTATTGATCCCAGGGGAAATCACAGCCACACTGCCTAGGTCAGGCCTCTCCTCCAAACTTTGTCACTGGAGAACAATAGTACTTGTAAGAGAGGACACTGTGACACTAACAGTCACTCTGAGTGAGCTGCAGAAGTCAGTGGCTACAAATGGAGATGAATTTCATGGCTTCACAATCTCTAAATCCTTACACTAAAAGGGTATTTATGGAAGAGTGGTAAGAAAGAAGCCTTGGACTTAATAAAACCACATCATTGCCAAGATTTTAGTAAAGCATCACTTAGAAGTTACTGTAAAGATGTGGAAGGTCTTGTGGTCGTATGAGACTAAAGTGGCACTTTTTGGCTTCAACACTAAGCAGAACATGGTGGCACAAATCTAATACTGCATATTAGCCAGGTAACACCACTGTAAGGTATGGTGGAGGTAGGATCATGCTATGGGGATGTTTTTCTGCAGTAGGGATCGGAACACAAAAACCTGCTAGCCTCTGCCAGAAAGCCGAAACTGGGGAAGAGGTTTGTCTTTCAGCAGGACAAACCCAAATCACACTGCCAGAGCAACCATGGAGTTGCTTCAGTTGAAGAAAATTTATGTCCTTGCATGGCCCAGTCAGAGTACTGACCTTAATCTGATCGAACATCTCAAGCAAGAATTCAAGATCCCTGTCCACTGCTGCTCCACAACTAACTGGGTATAGCTTGAGCAATTTTGCTAGGAGGAATGGGCAAATCTTATTCCATCACATTGTGTAAAGTTAATAGAAACGTATCCAAAAAGACTACTTGTTGCAATGAGATGTGAGATATGATTCACTAAGTACTGAACAAAAGGGAATGAATGCTTTTGAACTGTTGGCATTTCATGTTTTGAATTTTTTAGTTTTACAGGCTTTACAATTTTCCCTTTTTTTGGGCTCTACTGTGAAAAAAGGAGGATGTGATTCACAAATAAAAATTCTCAAGTGAAATTGATCAGAATCCATGATGTAATATTTATGTGAACTAGGGGTTGGGGGCTGAATACTTTTTTAAGGCACTGTTTATGACTGAACACATTCTATGTGTGAAATAGGGAAATAGGGCAAGAGTTATACCCCAATTCACAGTGGCATAAAGTGTCAAGGAAAGCAGAGGTTAATCCATATTGGAAGTACACAAGTTATGGTTGGCAATTATACAATTAAACAGACCCTGCCATTGTACCCCTTAATAAATGGTGGACATGACATGGCACAGCAGAGCAAGCAATGCAACCTCCAACCCTGGACGGTACTATGTGAAGTTGAAAACAAAAATACCTTAACACAAACCTCTTGACATGGGTACTCATCTTGGGCTCAGATCGGGCACTGCCTGAAGGATTTATTGCAAGTGGAAGTTCCATCAGTGGATTGCGACCAAAGCGAAATGTGTAGTTTTCGCAATTTTCTACTCCAGGCAGCTACAACATAAGAAGTTAAAAACCAACATCTGGTTGAATTAACTCAGCCAATTCACATTCAATGTATAATGCTGATGGCTTTTGTTATCAATGATAAAAACCTCACTTAAAACATCTGTCAACATAATTTGGTGCAGCATGGTAAGCATAGTTATTTTAAGATTTAGATTTACAGTGGTACCAACCCAGGTTCAATTCTGCTGCTGCCTATAAGGAGTTTGTATGTTCTCCCCGTAACTTTGTGGGTTTTCTCTGGGTGCTCCAGTTTCCCACATTCTAAAGACGTACAGGTTAGTAGGTTAATTGGTCACAGGGGTATAATTGGGCAGCAGAAGCTCACTGGGCAAGAAGGACCTGTTACCATGCTGTATCTCTAATTTGGGATTTCTTGGTAAAAATGATTGAAGTACAGCTACCCAGTTGATTACTGGCAAGATGGTGAAATAGCCTATCACTGAAACTTTGATCATAATTGTTAAAACTCAACTGTAACTTTGAAGTTCACATTTCAAACTTTAGATTTGTATTTAATATGATTAGCAACCAAATACATGACAGAGCTAGGGTTAGAGGCTAGTTTAACCATGCGAGTGACTGAGTGTAACCCAGGCCTCAATATAGGGGTGCTGGCATGGTTGGTTTACTTCACCTCCCAATAAATTGGGAGAATTTTGAAGGACAAGCAATGGTGGTATTTTGCTAATGCCTTGAGGTGCTTGCTGCAAGTAGTCCAGGTTTCAGAAGCATATAGAAGGGCAGGGATCACTCTGCCAGATGTGGGGGCTTGATCTTCAAATCCCTTTTTCCTTTATAAATCAAAATCTGTGCTGGCGCACAGGAAGCAGTGTGGAAATCCATCAATGATGGCTGTCTTGTGAGTACAACCCTAGCCACTACAGTTTAGCATCACTATGACCACTGAGCACTTGGGACTTCTTCCTTTACTAATTCAGCTCTTTTTTGTAAAAATGATGTATAATTTATGTTTTTCTTGTGAATGCTGCTTGAATGACACTATGTGCCTGTGAAGCCACTGTAAGTTTTTTAAAATTATTATTGTACCTGTATGTAGATACAGGAAACAGCCCATATTCTCCTTAGTACTACAGGGTCAGTTTTATGTTGTGGTTAAGCCTCTTACAGCAGAAATCTAACCTATTGGCAAATTGTCATTTTATTTTAATAAAAACTCAGAACAGTACCATACAATAAAGGCTCCTTGGCCCATGATGTTGTGCTGACATTTTAACCTACTCTAAGATCAATTTCACCCTTCCTTTTCTAGCCCTCTATTTTTCTATCATCCATGTGCCTATCTAAGAATTTCTTAAATGCCTCTAATTTATCTGCCTCTACCACCACCCTGGCAGTATATTCCACATGCCCACCACTCTGTTTTAAAAAAAAAGTCCTCTCTATACTTTCCTCCAATCAGCTTAAAATTATGCTTACTTGAATTAGCCATTTCCATCCTAGGAAAAAGTCTTTGGCTGTTTACACTCAATCTATGTCTCTTTATCATCTCAAATTAGCTTACATTTGATAATAACAGATCAAATCTGGAAAAGAGGAAGGCGGCATATTGTAGAGCCTTAAATACTTATTTTGTTTTGTAAAATCCACATACCGACTCGGCTATCCTTGTGACTGCAGAAACAGTCAAGCCAAAGAGGTCATCTCCCCGAAGGTAGTCTGGGAAGAGTTTCAGCATATTAGCATCTTTTCGGAGACGTGCTATGGGCTCCAAAAGCTTTTGCCACACCCCTGAAAGAGAAAAGTGCAATTTCCATCATTTCAATCAATTTTATATGGCACCTTTGGTTTCCTCATTTACTGTTGTCAAGTTTTGAATTATTATGCTTTTTAGCAAACATGTTTTCAAAAAAAAATAAGATTTTACAGTAATGCTTGCTAGTAAATTGCACTGAACGCCACTGTGATTACTGGGTTCTCCCAATGAGTTCCCTCAAGTATTCTTTTTGTCTCCCACATATAAGACCTGCAGAGTGGTAGGTTAACTGGCCACTGTAAATTGCCCCTAGTATGTAATAGGGGTTAGGGTGTGATAGAATTTGGGGGTAGAGTTGAGAATAGAAACATAGAAAACCTACAGCACAATACAGGCCCTTCGGCCCACAACGCTGTGCCGAACATGTCCTTACCTCAGAACTTTGTGGGTTGAAGGGCCTATATGTGAGGACAACTGGGATTAATATAGGATTACCCTAAACGGGTGGTTGATAGCAATGGATGGTAGGCTGGAGGGCCCATTTCTGTGACATTTCTCTCTGTGACTCTACAAAGCTACAGATTTACTACACACAAGTTGATCATTGTTATGAACTGCTCCAATTTAAGAACATGGTCTGTGGATTCTTGGAATTCTGTGTTCCACAGAACTATACATCCCTCAGCTAGATATACACAACAGAAGGCTTTTGCTTTAACTTGATACATAGCAACAATAAACTAACACCAATATAATATTTGGACAGAATCAAAATGACGTGGTTTCCAACGAACAAGCTCAATGTATGTTTCAAACTGAAGCAGCCTACAATACATTTTAAAAAAAAATTGAAATAAGCTCCAGATTGATAAAGAGAAGTAAAACAGAAAACTTCTAAGCACAAAAGATTCTGCAGATGTTGGAAATCCAGAGCAACACACACAAATGCTGGAAGAACTCAGCAGGTCAGGCAGCATCTACAGAGGGGAATTAAACAGTTGATTCAGGACTGGGAAGGAAGGGGAAAGGTGGGGGAGGGAGGGGAAGGAGAACCAACTAGAATGTGATACTGAAGGCCGGTGGGTGGGAAAGGTAAAGGGTTGGAGAGGAAGGAATCTGGTAGGAGAGGAGAGTGCACCATGGGAGAAAGGGAGGGAGGAGGGGCACCAGGGTGAGGTGATAGGCAGCAGAGGAGAAGAAGTAAGAGGCCAGGGTGGGGAACAGAAGAGAAGGCGGATGGGGAAAAAGCACCAGAAGGAGAAATCGATTTTAATGTCATTAGGTTGGAGACTATCTGGACGGAATATGAGGTGTTGCTCCACTATCCTGAGCTTGATAAAAGAGGAGGCAATGGGCCTACATGTCAGAATGGGAATGGGGACAGGAATTTAAACGATTGACCACTGGGAAATCCAGCTTTTAGCGGATGGAATGAAGATGCCCGACAAAGCAATCTCACCAATGTAGAGGAGGCCATGTCGGGAGCACTGGATACAACAGATGACTCCAACAGATTCACAGGTGAGGTTTTGCTTCACCTGGAAAGACTGTTTGGGGCCTTGAATGGAGGTAAGGGAAGAGGTAAATGGGCAGGTATAACATTTCTGTCGCTTTCAGGGATTATGTGCCAGGAGGGTGAGTAGTGGGGGAGAATTACAAAGGATTTACCGAGGGAGCAATCCCTGTGAAAACAGTTGTGGGAGGGAAGTAAAGATGTGTTTGGGAGTAGGATCCCGTTGAAGATGGCGCAAGTTGCAGAGAATGATGAGTTGAATGTGGAGGCTCATGGGGTGGTAGGTGAGGACAAGAGGAAATCTATCTCTGTTGAGGTGGCAGGAAGATAAGGTGAGCATGGATGTCTGGGAAATGGAGGAGGTGTGGGTGAGGGCAACATCAATGGTGGAGAAAGGGAAATCCCGTTCTTTGAAGGAGGCGGCATCTTTGATGTCCCGGAAAGGCAAGGCACATCTTGGGAACAGATGCGGCAGAGATGAAGGAACTGAGAAAAGGGAATAGCATGTTTACAGGAGACAGAGCTGGAGGAAGACAGACATGGCTTTCAGTAATTTTATAAATGATGTTGGTAGACAGTTTGTCTCCAGAGATGGAGACAGAGATCTAAAAAACTGTTTCTATTACTTGAGAGATAAAAGGCTCTATTCCATAATGAAATCTACTGAGAAAACACCAAGTGCCAAAATACCTAAGATGTACAAATTACGATTTGATTTATAAGCAGTTTTATTTTGATTTTGTAGATGAAGTGAGATACACTTGAGTTCCTATTGAAATCCAAACGGAGGGATCAGTATAAAAAATTTTAAAAATCTAATTTGAAATGTTTTTTTCTTACCTTTTGGAGAACTTCCAGTTAAGACCAGATCCTCATGACCTTGCTCAATGACTCTGACCACAAATTCTGGAACACTGTCTTTTTCTTCAATGGAGCACAGATAACGGCTACGCTTGTTAGAGTAACGCGTGCTCCAGTAAAACCGGCTTGCTTCATAGCCAACCGGGTAGAGTGCTACTGAACTGTGGAAAGACTGCATCTGCTGTGGGAGGAGCTGTCCGATGGCATGGAAAATTAAGCCTCCAACCCGAAATGTGTGGTTGCGTTCTCCTCGCTGTACAATGCTGGCTACCTGTTTAACTTCATCCCGCTGTACATAAACTCTCCTGAAGACAGCAAAATATGTCAACTCTTGCTCATGAGGTCCCTTTGGTTTATGTAATGAGCAGAGCATAGTCTTATCCTTGAAAAACATACATTGGGCTTTACTGGCACAGGTAAAATGATAAATATTGGTGCATCTTATCCGATGACATGTACCAGTAGCTCCCATTTTATGACAGAAAACACATTTCATGGAAAGGCCCCGTCTCAAAGCCAACTCCACATTAATCAAGGCGCCAGCTTGTGTTTCATATACTTCTGTGGACCAGAGGGCACAATTTAAATGGACCCAGAGATCCAGATCAAGGTTCAGGAGCCTTGCAGCCCCATCAGTTGTTCCATCACCTTCCTCATGACATAAGCAACATCGTCTATAATCTCGGGGCATGGGCTCGGGCTTGAATGATGTCCCAAGTTTATTTAGAAGTTCGTCTATTTCCTCTTCAGACACCAGCTTTAAATGCTCTTTCGGAATGACTATTTGAACTCTCCACTTTTTCCACTTCATCCCCTTCCACCTTTTAATGGGGCGATTGTCATCCAAACCTCCTTGTAGTGACCTCGGCCTAGGTTTCAGCTTCACCGTCACCTTGAGATCATCAGGCTTTGGATCTTGTTTGAACAACTGCAGGTTGGCTGGAGGAAAATAGACACTGAGAGTTGGAGAAACTGCATTCTCCTGAATCCGTGGAAGGCGATGGACATCCAAAGGGGAAGTGTTGTTGTTGTAATGATGGAATGTGTTTCGCGTCACATCCTTAGGTTGCTGCTCTGCCACCGCAGATGGAAACTCCTGCTGGTTTAAAATAGACAAAAGGTGGTGAAGATAATTTATTCCAACTTGAGTTGACTAAGAGCAACAATCAATCGTCCATTAAATAAGTTCAAGATTTAAATCCTATATTTATTAACACCTTGGTTAAAAATTTATGACTAAGCACCTTGAATGACAACATTAAATAAGATTAGATATAAGCAAATTTCTTCTGCAGAACCTTCACAGACTTAGGCTGCACACATCAAACCTATCTGAATGGAAAGGACTATTAAAACAATTACAGAAGTAGAGTACAAATAAACAATAGATCTAACAACTATTACGATTAAAAGTAGATCTATGTTGAAGCTTCTTCTGCTTCCCTCCCTCTCTCCCTGCAACCTTAAAGGAAGCAGGATAGTCATAGAAACATAGAAAATAGGTGCAGGAGTAGGCCTTTCGGCCCTTTGAGCCTGCACCTCCATTTGATCATCCAACTCAGAACCCCGCCCCAGCCTTCCCTCCATACCCCCTGACCCCCGTAGCCACAAGGGCCATATCTAACTCCCTCTTAAATATAGCCAATGAACTGGCCTCAACTGTTTCCTGTGGCAGAGAATTCCACAGATTCACCACTCTCTGTGTGAAGAAGTTTTTCCTCATCTCGGTCCTAAAAGGCTTCCCCTCTATCCTCAAACTGTGGCCCCTCGTTCTGGACTTCCCCAACATCGGGAACAATCTTCCTGCATCTAGCCTGTCCAATCCCTTTAGGATCTTATACGTTTCAATCAGATCCCCCCTCAACCTTCTAAATTCCAACGAGTACAAGCCTAGTTCATCCAGTCTTTCTTCATATGAAAGTCCTGCCATCCCAGGAATCAATCTGGTGAACCTTCTTTGTACTCCCTCTATGGCAAGGATGTCTTTCCTCAGATTAGGGGACCAAAACTGCACACAATACTCCAGGTGTGGTCTCACCAAGGCCTTGTACAACTGCAGTAGTACCTCCCTGCTCCTGTACTCGAATCCTCTTGCTATAAATGCCAGCATACCATTCGCCTTTTTCACCGCCTGCTGTACCTGCATGCCCACTTTCAATGACTGGTGTATAATGACACCCAGGTCTCGTTGCACCTCCCCTTTTCCTAATCGGCCACCATTCAGATAATAATCTGTTTTCCTATTTTTGCCACCAAAGTGGATAACTTCACATTTATCCACATTAAATTGCATCTGCCATGAATTTGCCCACTCACCCGACCTATCCAAGTCACCCTGCATCCTCTTAGCATCCTCCTCACAGCTAACACTGCCACCCAGCTTCGTGTCATCCGCAAACTTGGAGATGCTGCATTTAATTCCCTCATCCAAGTCATTAATATATATTGTAAACAACTGGGGTCCCAGCACTGAGCCTTGCGGTACCCCACTAGTCACCGCCTGCCATTCTGAAAAGGTCCCGTTTATTCCCACTCTTTGCTTCCTGTCTGCTAACCAACTCTCCACCCACACCAATACCTTACCCCCAATACCGTGTGCTTTAAGTTTGCACACTAATGTCCTGTGTGGGACCTTGTCAAAAGCCTTTTGAAAATCCAAATATACCACATCCACTGGTTCTCCCCTATCCACTCTACTAGTTACATCCTCAAAAAATTCTGTGAGATTCGTCAGACATGATTTTCCTTTCACAAATCCATGCTGACTTTGTCCGATCATTTCACCGCTTTGCAAATGTGCTGTTATCACATCCTTGATAACTGACTCCAGCAGTTTCCCCACCACCGACGTTAGGCTAACCGGTCTATAATTCCCTGGTTTCTCTCTCCCTCCTTTTTTAAAAAGTGGAGTTACATTAGCCACCCTCCAATCCTCAGGAACTAGTCCAGAATCTAACGAGTTTTGAAAAATTATCACTAATGCATCCACTATTTCTTGGGCTACTTCCTTAGCACTCTAGGATGCAGACCATCTGGCCCTGGGGATTTATCTGCCTTCAATCCCTTCAATTTACCTAACACCACTTCCCTACTAACATGTAATTCGCTCATAAGTAAGAATTATGATAGAAGTGGCTTATACAATTGAAAAGGTTTCTTACAAAATCTTGTAGGGAAAAATTTTGCCTCAAGCTTTTATAAATATATTCCTTAAACAAAAATGAATTACTTTTCTCAAAAATTTATAAACAGAAGGGCAGCCTTTCAGCCCATCAAGCTCTCAGGAAATTCACCTGTAATCTCTTTGCCAGAGTCCATCAATGTCACACTAATTCTCATATACATATCTATACTTAGTTTAATCACCAGTAGCCAATTAATCTACCAACTAGCAAGTCTTTGGGATATGGAAGGAAACCAAAGGATTCAAGGGAATGGCATTCCTGCCACCTAAATGCTAACAATACCCTACACCATTATTTGATAAGCAGAAATATTTTTTCAAAATATTATGTAATATTTTGACATTAAGTAGAATTGTTCTGCCTGTAAAATTTACTAAAAGTGAATTTCACAGACGATTCATGATTCTCTTGGCACTATGGAAGTTGATCTTGTACTATGAAGCATTTTCCCTTTAATTTAAAAGCAATTCTTGGTATATTTTACACTGACCTATTCAAACAGACCCATAGCATTTTAGTTTTTATTTTAATATTAATAGACTCTATAAAGTATAGTACTTTGAAATATGGTCAAAATCCAAAAA
Source organism: Mobula birostris (assembly GCF_030028105.1). NCBI lineage: Eukaryota > Metazoa > Chordata > Chondrichthyes > Myliobatiformes > Myliobatidae > Mobula > Mobula birostris. Next base: position 214,819,703 of record NC_092372.1, on the reverse strand, counting down.
CTGCCAATGACAGATGCAGCTATGCATTTGTTACATTCCATGCCATGTTGTAGCTGGGAGATCATGGTCTTTCCATGACCATGACTGTTCTTAGCAGTCTTTGCTACAGAAGTGGTTTGCCATTGCCTTCTTCTGGGCAATGCCTTTACAAGATAGGCAGGCCAACCTTTATCAATTACTCTTCAGAGACTGCCTGGCGTTAGTGGTTGCATACAAGGACCTATGATATGCACCAGCTCCTCATACAACCACCCACCACCTGCTCCCATGGTTTCACGTGATCCTGATCATGGTGGGTGGGGTCCTAAGCAGATGTTACACTTTGCCCAAGGGTGACCTGCAGGCTAGCGGAGAGAAGGAGTGCCTTACACCTCCTTTGGTAGAGAAGAATCTCTACCCCACTGCCCGCACAGTTATGTATGCTTAATTTAAAAACTGCTCTTACTTTGTAAAAATATTTCATTGATTACCTTTGTATCTGGAGTTTTTGCTTGTGTGGCCATTGCATACTGTACAAAACAACTATTGCTACAAAAGACAATATCAGTCTCTAGTTTTCCTGTTCCATCTCTTGAATCCTGAGGGAAGAAATAAAAAAGCTTCTGATTGCGTTTTGACACAAATATATACAAATGTTCCCTTAAGCATTACAAAAATGCAGAATTGCTGTCAGAATAGAATCAAAACAGTAATCACACAATTGGCAGGCAGGCTTTGGTACTGTACAGAATTATTATATTCATGCACTCTATGTAATCCAAACAAGTATTACCAAATGGTTCGGGGATACAAAGGATACTTTTACCACTATTTATGGAGCTGAAAAGAGTGCGTGTTTAATTGAATTTTTCCTCCACACTTGATTTGCTAGTGTGTATTACTTTAAATTAAAAAAATAATCAGCCAACAAAAGTTAAGATGAACATACTTTAAAATTAAGTTAAAGCGATACACTGGACATTGTGGATAGGCTGGGCCGAATGGCTTCTTTCCATGTTGTATGATTGGATGACTATGACTTTTATTCAAAGACATTGACTGTTGGGGACTTTCATCACTTATATTGAATTGCTAGTTTTTAAAACTATACTGAACAGGTAAGAATAGCAGCAAAGAGTCTCAGTAAGGTGCAGTGCTAGTCAAATGAATTCAAAGATCAATCAGATTAAAAATTAAACTGATGGATATGTTCAAGAAGAGTGCTATCAAACTTCTTGAACTCTGCATTATTAACAAAGGTGTAGCCTTCAATTGCCCCTTTCGAAGAAGCAACACAATTTAACCTGGTGTTACCAGATGATTCACACAACTTCAACCCCATCAACCACTTTTAATCAGATTGCTCCTTATAATATTGAACAGGACAGGGACAAGCTCTTCAGTCCACAACTTCTTCACCGACCACAGTACCAATCTAAACTGCCAGCACACGGTCCATTTCCCTCTATTCGCTGCTTGTTAAATGTCGGTCCAAAAGTCTTCCAGGTTGTGGTTCTACTCCTTGTGACCTTCTACTCCTCTTTGGTTTTCCTATTTCTAATCTGTCTGCCATCTAATTTAAGTTGATGTCCTCTAGCTATCATTATTCCCATTCTCCATCTCATCCTCATTACGTGCTGTGTCTATTCACTGTCTACACCTGTGGAATTCATTTCTATCTGTCTCCCATGTTTAAAGCTCCAACCTAGTTGCTTTTAATTCCTTACAGTAATTCTCCAGTCCTTGAACATCACCTCTGCAACCTCTCTAGTGCATTCTGAGCTGAAAACTTTGACTGACTTCTGCCAACACATTTCCTAAAATACAGCATGCTGTCACTTAAGTGTGGCTTATCAATTAATATTTCACATGATTAATGAATGAACAGAAAAGAATCTTTGAACTCCATTAATCAAAAAAAACATTAGTTCAGCAAATTTTACAAATTCCCATTAAAATTGACTCTTCATTAAATTTAAAGCGAGCACAGTAATTCTGTAGCAAATATGGCTCGTTGCATAAAATCCCATACCTGCTTATTATATGGAAGATCTGTGAGTGTTTTCCGTACACCGTTACCAAGCACCACAACATCACAATGTCGGCACCACTGAGGTTTAGAGGTGGTAGAGGTGTTCATGACTGCTCGATTATCTGCTTTGAGTGCCATTGTGCCTGCTACAGGGAAGACAAAATAGCAGAAACATTTCACCTGCACTTACTAACACTCAGAACTTGACAGATTATTGAGAAAGTGTCAGCCATTTAATCCACATAAGGGTAATAAAGGGGACCTTCCTGAACTGCGCGGACCTCCCTCTCAGTAAGAGTAACCATCCCTGATGATTAGGTGAATTTGAGAAGTGACACTGCAGAGTATGTTACTGCAACTGTTTTCATTTCTCTGTACCTGTGCATATTGTAAATGGTCAGAGCAGGTTTTGTTGCCCTTTATTCATCTTATAAAAGTCATGCACAATGCACATCAGTAAGTATCTTATTAAGTATTTCTTAAGCTGCTTATTCAGGTATATTTAAGTACAAGTGCTGTAAAATCTGATTATACAGTAGTTCTTAAGCTACTGAGCACAAGTTGAGAGAAGACAGTACCCTTAGCTATAATGGAAATGGTATGTGTGAGTTTAAACAGACTTACCATGGGGAGGAATCATATATGGGAGACTTGAAGGTCCAACAGGCCTCATAACCTTAACAGAACCAGTAAATCCAGGGTGAGAAGCCTGAGCTAAGAGTGATGGTCTACCTTCAAAGGATTGGTTAAACTTGTATGGATTTATCAAAGGCATCGGAGACGGTTCAGGTCCACTGCTGACTTCGTAACTGTTGGGAACCTTAACGTGCAGGAGATCAGCCACTGCTGCCACAACACCACCAATGTCCTAATTTTGAAGAAACAAGTTTTTTAAAAAATCATATAATGTCCTTACCAATTGCTAAATGGAGAAAAAACGAAACAAAAGCTGTTTTTCAAGATTTTAAAACAACTTTCATGGTTGAACTGAACTGTAAGTCAAAGCACAATGTTGAGGAAGAGCCTTTCAGTACAGGTAAAAAGTGCGTAACTTAGACAAAATAGAGAACAACGAAGTTAACTAAATGCAATTATATAGCACTGTCTCACCTCAGCTGCATTTGGTGTTAATGTAAGTGCTACGGACACAAGGCCCATCTTAGGTCCATTTTGAGACTGTGCAAACTGATTTTTAAAATACATTGATGAACCCATATTTCCAAAGGTTGGTTCCATTTTAACCTCACTCCGTCTAGCTTCTGAACCTGAAATCAGAACAGAAACACACATTAGTGTTCGGAAAACCTTGGGAAAAAATCTCACTGCTCACACTATATACGACTTTATTCAGAATTCAGTAATAAAGAAAGTGCATGTATAAATGTGAGTGTGAGTGCGAGCATGAGACCATAAGACATAGAGCAGAAGTAGGCCTTCAGACCATCAAGCCTGCTCTGCCATTCCATCATGGCTAATTTTTTATCCCTCTCAATCCCATTCTCCTGCCTTCTCCCCATAACCTTTGATACCCTTACTAATCAAGAACCTATCAACCCTCTGCTTTAAATATACCCAATGACTTGGCCACTTGAGAGAGAGAAGAAAAGCAAGTGAGAGTGCAAACGGCGTGGAAAGAGAGAAATTAATATATTTATTGTTAATTTAAATATCTGATAGAGATATCACCAAATTTCATGGGTTTTAGAATGAGTAGTGTAGGTTACACGGCTGGCACAACACTGTGGGCCACAGGGCCTGTAATGTGCAGCAGATTTCTGTTTCTCTATGTTTCAAGAAAGTGATAATAAATACAAAACACAGTGCATTTATTGCTCAATGTAACTTCAAATTTATTTCAATCTAATGATATTGATGAAGATTAAATTCAAACATCTATTCTGATGACTTCTGAAAGGACTTATTGCCCATGTTATTGTCAATCAAAATACAGTAAGGATACAGCCTCAGAATAGAGCGACATCCTTTTAGAATGGAGATGAGGAGGAATGTGGTGTTGAATCTATGGAATCCTTTGCCACAAGCAGCTGTGGAGGACAAGTCAATATGTATATTTAAGGCAGAGGTTGATAGATTCTTGATTGGTCAGGGTATGAAGGGATATGGGGAGAAGGCAGGAGACTGGGGCTGTGAGAGGAACATTGGATCAGCCATGATGAAACGGCAGAGCAGACTCAATGGGCCAAATGGCCTAATTCTGCTGCTATGGTGGCATCTGTTAGTCTCGCGAGATCATGGATCTGCGCCTGGAAAGTCTTGCTTCAGTCTGTGTTGGTAGCACAGCGTCTGCCGCGGTGAGGCGACACTGGAGTGTCCTCTCCAGGGTGCAGGCCTAGGCAAGGTTGTATGGAAGACAGGCAGTTGCCTATGCAGCAAGTCTCCCCTCTCCATGACACTGATGTTGTCCAAGGGAAGGGCAAGGGCTGATACAGCTTGGCACCAGTGTCGTGCAGGAGTTGCCAGAACGAGTTTGAAGGCAATGTCAGACTGCCTTAGGGACCCCAGCTCCGGATTTGTCCTCAGGGTTTACTCCCAAAGTCTTTCCCATGAGTGGGTATGGCCGCAAGGCAGCGGAGGTTTGAAATCAGAGTTTTCCCTCTCTTAGATGGACTGCCTTCCCAGGTTAACAAGCTCCATCTACCCGAAGGTGCCAGGACCCACCTTCGCCTCTTCTCCTGTCAGTAGAAACAGTTCTGCCAGGCTTAGATGCTAAGCCACACGAGAAGGCCAGGAGTTGGACTTGGTTGTCAGAGGCTATTTGAGGCGCGCGCTGTGAGGAGCACTTTTAGGTAGTGGGAGCTTGTCCCCACTACCACTCCTCGGCTTGACAACCTTCTGCTCCTGTATCTTACAGTCTAATGGTCTAAGTAGAGAGCAAGGAGCCCAGAAAAGTAGTGCAACAACAGTCCACTCGAAGTAGTAGAGTTTGGAATAGGTTCGGCTTCAGTTGCAGACTAACATTTTTCTTTTGACTTTGTCTTTGCACATAATCAATGAACTTTAACTAGGAATCTAATAACGTCACCTGATTTACTCAAATCAATAGTTTACAAACCGAACTACAGTATCACTCTAAAGAAGTTTTCAAGTCATCTCTGTTTTCCATGCACAATCTTATTTTGTTTTGCTCTCCTTTACTTGAAACTATTCAGGTTTACCCTGAATTCAACATTCCGGCTGCCATTTCATATAACTATCCTAGATGATTACCAAACAGATTCTACCTTCCTTTCAGACTTTCAATGAGCTTCATATTTTCAGATTACCCCATGTCCTTTATAATTGCTGATGGAATGTCTCACTGATACTGAGACACTGCACAAGAAAGAGAACACTGTGTAAATTACATCCAACAAAAAGAGATTTTAAAGAGCCAGAATCTAACTGGTTTTCAGAGGTTTTGCTTTGCTGGGATTATGTATTAAGTGTTGGAATACTCTGGAGACATTTCTATATGCATTCTCGCAAGATATTACTACCAAAAATTTGCTTCAGAAAAAAGGAAATTTAAACAAAACTTGTGGACTTAACTCACACTCTGTGGATGAATCAGAACAACAATTAAGATGTTCTTTTACAATTACAAATTTGTACTCCCCAGTGCAATGCATCATTTTTTTTTTACTCCACTTAGTCACCAAATAATTTCAGTGAAAAGCAGTTTAATCTGCAACTGAAACCAGGCATGACAAAAAGAATGTAGAGTCCAACTGCCCAATACACACTTTCCTCGAGATCAAGGGCAGATGCATTTTCTCAACAATTCCATCTGAGCATTTATGATACACAGACTGTCCAAGATATGTGATATCAATGTGACAAGCTATATCAGAGACAAATCAACCACTTTTCTGGTTCTTTGATTCCATTTACTGCAAAATATTTTTACTACATTATTTTAAACTTTATTCAAAAGATGCCCCATGTTTTGGATAACGGGGAAAACTTTCAAGTGCTGCACATAGCTTTGTAATCAGTAATACCATTAACGATTGCCCCCTTACCTTTGCCTGTGGAACTTGGAAGCATGGGAATTACTGGAGACGGAGCTGGGTCAGGTGGCTCCTCTTTCACCAGGGAAAGATCAGGATATCGGCTGATCTCCTTACCCACCACACTTTCAGGAGATGATGATGCTACAAAGCTGTCTAGGGAGTCACGATCGTCATCACCACAATGGTCTTGACCTCTGTAAGAGATGTGGTGTTTTTTAAAAAATATAAACAAGAAGTATAACCAAATCTCAATTTATTACTAACTTTCTACTTTATGTTTACTCAGAAGGTAATTTTGAAATGTCAAAATAGTAGGAATAGGCATTTTAAGATGAACATGCAATTCAGCAACAAGACTGAGCAACCTGGGTTTATCTATTTCTTTACACAATAACAAATATTTGAGAGTATTTACTCCAGGGCTATCATGATTTAAAAGAAAACAAAATGCCAAACCTTAGTTCCTCATGGTTGTTGTGAGGTGGAGTTGGTAGAGAGGCAGGAACATCCACTGTTTTCGGTCCATGGGCCAAAGCTCTTGCCAATAAATCATCCTCAGGTCTAAAAGGTAGCTGGTACTGTTTTGGCCCAAGGCCCTTGGTAACTGAAAATACAAACATTCATTTATTGAATGACCTAGTTTAAAGGTCTAGGGCAATAGTAAGCCTATGGCAAACCACCAAAGTAAATATTATGAGGGTAGAAATTACAAAATAACATATCTTTTTGAGCCAAGAACCAAACTTTCAACTTTCCCCTTCAAAATCATTCTATATATCATGGTTTCTGTTTTAGTAAAAAAAAATTAATGCAAATATAATTTTCCGCTACGTAGTGCAATCGTGATCTTTCAAATCAAAGTTTAAAAAATTTAGTTACTCTAAATAGGGGATCCCCCTCAGTTAATGGTAAGGTTCCAAAGTATGAAAAACGTTGGGAACTCCTGCTCTAAAGTTCTCTTCTGAGTCAAAACCTTCCCTCTACCATGACATCTTCATAACTCCCCCCCCCACCCCAATGATTACCCTCACAAGCATGAGAAAATTCTTCTTAAATGTCAATTCTACACGTAGGGAGATAGAGAATACATAATTAAAAATATATGTTGGGGAATTACTGACTTTATCAAACAGGAAACTGTGATTTTCCAAAACTGCATCAGAATAAGTGTACAACCTAGATTACCTGCCAGCAGCTTTTAATTCCTGGGAGTTAACATATCAAATGACTTGTCCTGGGCTCAGCACATCACTGCAATTGCAAGGAAGGTGCACCACTGTCTTTACTTTCTTAGTTGCTTAAGGAAATTCAGTTTCTCACCAAACACTCAACAAAACTTCCACAGAAGTACAGTTGAAAGTATACTAACTGGTGGCAACAACGTATAGTATGTACAGGAATGTAAAAACCTGCACAGACTGATGTACTGGTCTAAGCCCAATACAACACAGGCATATCCCTCTCTAGCACTGGTAGTTTCTACAGGAGATGCTGCCTCAAGAAGGTATTATATCAAACATCTGCACCACCCAGGCCATGCCACCTTCTCAATGCTACTATTGGGCAAGAGATACAAAAGCCTGAAGTCCCACACCATCAGTTTCAAGAACAGCTATTCAACCATTCCTGAATCAGCAGCCTAACCCTAATTACTAAAATTAAGCCAAACTATGACCACTGTGCACTAAAGTGAACTTTTTTGGCTCTAATTATATTTTTCTTACAAATAATATGTACAATTTATGATTTAGTGAACAGTGCTCTGTGCCTGTGGTGACGGTTTTCTACTGCACCCAAGCATAAGCAAATCTACCACTAATGTATCAAGGAAATTAAACTTTTTAAGTAGCAATCATGTCACACTGCCTTTACAATAAAATGGCAACCATGTGATCTTGCCACCAACTGAGGGAGTAAATCTTTCAATTCATATGGAATTCCTTTTCTGTAACACTCATCTTCAATTTCAAATGATAGGTAATGAACTACGCATAGAAAAAAAATCAACACATTGGATTGTTTTTCCCATTTTAACTGCAATTAAACAATACACGTCAGATACTCTCACTGAACAAACCGAGACACAACTCAATTTCCGTACCATCGTGATGTCCAATTACTCCTGGTTTTCCAGAAAGCTCCTCAGTTGTAGCAAAACCATTCACCATCTTCTGTCTAGCCACAGGTGGTGGTGTAGGAGGCAAGGAGGCTGGTGGGGTGGGAGGATTGCTAAGGTTGTTCTGTTAAGTCAAACAAAAAAAATGTTGCTGTCTTATATGAAAAACAAAATCTTTTTCAGAAATTGCTATTTTGTCATAGAAAGATGTGGTTTTCTGCAAACTTTTACTTGACACAATATAATCTTTTACACTTTATAATCTTATAATCATGTTAAACGCCGAGCTGAAGTCAATGGACAACATCATGGTGTACCAAGCATTTCCATGAGGCCTTTCAACATTTGATAGATTTCAATGATGTCACCCCGCATTCTTCTGAACTCCAGTAAGTACATGTCCAGAGCCATCACATTCTCCTCATATGACAAGCCTTTCAATCCAAAATTTATTTACATAAACCTCCTTTGAATTCCCTCCAATGTCATTACATCTTTTCTTAGATAAGGAGCCCAAAACTGCTCACAATACTCTGTGAGGTTTCACCAGTGCTTTATCAAGCCTCAAACTTACACCCTTGCTTTTATATTCTAGTCCTTGTGAAGTGAATCCTAACATCGCATTTGCTTTCCCCACCACTGACCCAACCTGCAAATGAACCTTTACTGAATCCTACATGAGGACTCCCAAGACTCTTCGTACCTCATATTTTTGAATTTTTCTTAATATAGAAAATAGTCTACACTTTTATTTCTTGTACCAAAGTGAATGACCATACACTTCCCGACACTACCACTTCTTTGCCTAGTCTTCTAATCTGTCTAAATCCTTCTGTAGCCTATTTCCTCAAAACTACTCTATCTATCTTCATATTGTCTGCAAACTTGGCCAAAAAGACATCAATTCAATCAACAAAATCATTGACATATAGCATAAAAAGAACCGGTCCCACCACAGTATAGTGGAATACCACTAGTCACCAGCAGCCAACCAGAAAAGGCTACTTATATTCCCACTCCATGCTCCTGCCAATCAGCCAATGCTCTATTGCCACTGAAAGCACTTCATGATTGTTGAAGTCAGTGTCACTGGGCAGTGATCATTTAGGCCAGTTACTGTTGCTCTCTTGGGCACCAGAATGATGGAAGCTGCCTTGAAGCCTGCAGGGATAGTGGACTGTTTCAGACAGATATTACAGATGTCCATTTAGAACTCTGTTAGCTGGGCTGCACAGTCCCTCAGTATTTGACCAGGTTCCGTATATTATCCGGCCCTGCAACTTTGCGTCAGTTTACCCTGGCTAGAGTTCTCCTCAGCTTGGCTGCAGTCAGACAGGGTGTCTGTTATTCAGGAGAAGAGAGGTCGTTCCTCAATGTGACATTGTTCAATTGGTCAAATCGTGTATAGAAAGCATTCTCTCTATCAGGAAGGGAGGTGTTGCTGTCATTGACATGCAGGGTGGACTTGATTATGATTTTTTACCTTGCCACTTGCCACCACGTCCCTGGTGTCACAAAGATGTCTGTGAATTTTCTGTGCGTATTCACACTTTGACTTCCTAATGGCACGGAAGAGTGCAACTTTTGCTGACCTTAGAGTCATCCTATCCCCCAATCTGAAGGCAGTGTCCCAATCCCCAAGCAGTGCACGAACCTCTGTAGTTAGTCATGGTTTCTGGTTTGCCCTGGCAGTGTAACGCTTAGTCATGGTGAAATGCTCATTGCACTTTCCTACGTAGCCAGTCACCAATCCCACATATCCGTCAATGTTGACTTGATGATTGCAGGTAGCCACTTCCCTGAACAAGCTCCAGTCCGTGCTTTTTAAACGGTCCTGCAGCACTGAAGCCAGGTTTGGATCTCCTGTGGAGAAGTTTAACTCATTTAACCAGTGGTCTGTATGCAGGGATTAGCAAGATGGATACGTGGTCTGAATCTTTGAGGTAAGGGCTTGAAGGGTGCACGATTGTTAGTATAACCCAGGTCTAATATATCCTCTCCTCTGGTTGCAAAGTTGACATGTGGTAGAACTATTTTTAAGTTGTCATGATTGAAGTCAGCAGCAACAATGAAAACACCGTCAGCGCGAGTGGCTTCCAGGTTGAAGACTGTGCCATAGAGCTGGCTGGAAGGCCAATGTAACAACATTTTTCAGAATCTGGACGAGAGTAGCTTCACCACTTGCATTCAGTAGTCATTCTATTGATGCATGTTGCTAGGAATGACACTGAAGAAATAGCTTGTGAGGAGTAAAATTTAACAAGTGAGTTTGGTCAGTCTTGAAAATCAGTGTTATGCAAATAGCATCTTATTACCCACATTTCCAAAGGAAATATCACCCAAATGAACTGAAAAAATGCAGGATGTGTTTTGAGCAGACTAGTAAAAAGCAATGAAAAGTAGGATCCCAATAAACGCTAAGCCGAGAAACCTTGGCACCAGCGAGCAGCATTGGCAGCATGGTAGTATAACCCAGGTTAATTAAACCCAAATGTTAGAAAGCTCCACCTGTAGAGGGATGAAAATGAGGTTTAATGAATTTACAACAAAATTTGGGGGGAAAAAAAGCTATGCAAGAACGAGGCGTGGCTGATGCAGTGTGAGAAAGCGAGAGAAGCACGGCAAACTAAAAATATAAAACTCATAAAAGTGGAATTAGTAGTGAGTATCTCTACCCTACTTATTTGAAAACCTCAGGGTGAAATCCCAGGAGGAAAGACGATAGCGATAAAAGATCTATTGAACTATAGCTATAACGAGACAATATCGGCAGAGACAAGTGTCCAAGATCTCTACTGTGTAATCAGGAAGTAGTTTTGTTAAATCATACCAAAGGATTTGGTGAGTTAAACTTTTACTGTCCAAGTGTATAAATTGGAAGTGTGTGTAGTGTTGTAACTGAGAAATGACTGGAAATGACAATGTGATATTGAGTTATTTTGAAATAGAAAATAGAATGTGTATAAAAACTTATGAATTGTAATCCCGTTGTAAACAGGTCAGAACTTTCCATGGATGATCAACTGTTTCATCCAACGAAACAAACAAGATGGCGAGCCACCCAAGATTGAAGAACCAGCGTGGGAACATAATGTTTAATGACGTACAGGATTTAATATGGTTGGATGTACAAGTTTATTTTCATTCGAAGGATTTGAATTTGATTTTCTACAAGAACTGATTATTTTTGCAAAGACTTTGATAAGTTATTGAACGAGAATTACTTTTTTTTTTAAAGTTGTAATGTTGGAGAATTGTTGTGAAAGGAGTTAAGCTGTGTGTGTGTATATAAATAGGGAACTGTTAAATAGGGAACCTTTAAATAGGGAATAACACTAGATCTAATTAGTTAGAGAAATTGGAGTAACAAAGGTTATTCTAATGAATCTCAATGATTCTAACTAAACAGAAATTTGTTTTTGTTTAATATCTGAGATTTGGAACTAAAAAGAATGTTGAAATTGTGAATTGTTCTTACTCTTAAATATTTTGTACATTTTTTTTTATAAAAACAAAACTTACCTCCAGAAGTGTGTGTTTTCTATTCACTACCTTCTTCCGATATCTAGAGCTTCTGATGGCCTACTAGCACCTAGTATAGTACTATGTAATTTGATTTTACTCATAAACAGGTCTACAGAGGATGCCATCTCCATGGCACTTCATTCTGCCCTGACCCACCTGGACAGCCTCAACTCTTACGTCAGAATGCTGTTCACTGACTTTAGTTCGGCATTCAATACTGTCACCCCCTCCAAGCTGATCGTCAAACTTCACCCGTCTGTTAAGTTAGACAACCTCTCCTCCTCCATTCTCACCCTGAATACCGGTGTGCCTCAAGGCTGTGTGCTGAGCCCTCTTCTGTACTCCCTTTTCACCTATGACTGCGTTCCTGTACACAGTTCTAACTCCATAATCAAGTTTGCAGATGACACCACGGTGGTTGGCCTGATCAGAGGGGATGACGAGATGGCCTACAGGGATGAGGTCCAGCACCTGGCCGCGTGGCGTGCCGATAACAACCTGGCCCTTAACACCCAGAAGATCAAGGAGATTATTGTGGACTTCAGGCATGCTAGGAGCCACACTCACATCCCCATCTACATCAACGGAGCTGTAGTGGAGCGTGTATCAAGCTCCAAATTCCTTGGTGTCTACATTTCCGAGGATCTCACCTGGTCCCTGAACTCCTCCGTCCTGATCAAAAAGGTGCAACAGCGCCTTTATTTCCTGCGGAGCATCAAGAAAGCTCACCTCTGTCCCAGGATACTGATGGACTTTTACTGCTGTACCATTGAGAGCATACTCACCAACTGCATCTCAGTGTGGTATGGCAATTGTCCCATATCGGACCGCAAAGCACTCCAGCATGTGGTGAAAACTGCCCAGCGGATTATCGGCACCCAATTGCCCACCATTGAGAACATCTACCATAAATGCTGCTTGGGCAGGGTGAAAAGCATTGTCAAGGATGCATCTCACCCTAACTATGGACTTTTTACTCTCCTCCCATCTGGTAGGTGCTACAGGAGCCTTCGCTCCTGCACCAGCAGGCACATGAAGAGCTTCTTCCCTGAGGCTGTGACCCTGCTGAACCTCTCATCACAGCGCTAAGCAGTATTGCATCCATATTGTACTGTCCCAGTACTTTTATATTTGTATGCTGTAGCACTTACTTTTTATACGCAGTTATTTTGTAAATAATACTATTCTTCTGCACTTCTGGTCAGATGCTAATTCCATTTCATTGGCTTTGTATCTGTACTCGGCACAACGACAATAAAGTTGAATCTAATCTAATCTAAAGAGTGTGGCAACCAGTCACACGAGGTAAGACAAGTGCTACACAGGTGTTACAGTAGCACAGTGGTTAGCACAACTCTTTACAATCCAGGTGACGTATTCAATTCCTCCCACTGCCTGTAGGAAGTTTGTACATTCTCCCCATAACCGCATGGGTTTCCTCTCACCGTCCAAAGACTGTGGTAGGTTAACTTATCATTGTAAATTATCCTGCAATTAGGCTACCATTAAATTGGGAGAAGGGCTCACTCTGTGCTGCATCCCAATAAATAAATAAATGGTGGGAACCATGGCCCTGATCCAAGAATATACTGATGGCCTCAGGCAGCCTATGTTAACAAAATCCTTCAACATATTCCTAAAGACCAGAGACATTTAGAAACAGTTAAAATACAACTGTAGATAGAAATACATTATTAGTAACCAAAATATAAAGTAAGATAAAAATGAAACTTTATATCAGGGTTTAAGCTGACAAATGAATGGGGTTGTGCTGGCTATACCAGCCATGGGTAACGTGCAGGTGACAGACCACTTAAATAATGCATCCTGCTGCTTAACTTAAGTTAGTCAGACACACCATCTCCAAACTGTGGTAAGTCCAGTGATGAAGCCAGCTGCTGATCCCCAGTGCACTTGTTACATCTGGGCTGCAAGGACAAGCAGTGATATTACAAATGCACCGACCTGTGGGAAGTACACAGCCAGTAGTTTCTGTCTGAACTGTTGGTTAAAGGTTAAGTATGATCTAGCTTACTATGTGATAAGAACAGCGAAAATTCACAGGTTAAAATTTTTGATGAAAAACTAGGTAATTTTTAAAAAAAACGTTTCCATGCATAGCAATCTAAAAATGACAGCCAAAAACATAATTTTAAATCCAACTGATCTCCTTTGGAAATAACCTGAACCCGTGTGTTTTATCCATATGAGAAAATCTGCAGATGCTGGAGATCCAAAGCAACACACACAAAATGCTGGAGGAACTCAGCAGGTCAGGTAGCATCTACTGAAAAGAGTAAACAGTCGATATTTCGGGCCAAGACCCTTCAATCAGGACTCCCATCCACTGCTACCTGCGTCGAAGTTCCCTTATCCCCACATCTCCTGTTTCTACCTCCTACCCGAGATCCATAAACCTGTTTGTCCACGTTGTCCAGGTTTCTGCTTGTTCCTGCCCCACTGAATTTAAATCTGCATATCTCGACTGTTTTATCCCCCCTCAGTCACTTCCTACCTACATTCGTGACACTTCGCACGCTCTTGATCTTTTATCATCTGAACAGATTCATATGCAAGTTGATTTCAGCTCTTAACAATTCTAGCTATAACAGTGGCAACTTTTTCAATTAGTACACAACATACATACCTTGTAAATTAACTGAGAGTAATAATCTGGGACACTGTCAAGAGCAGCACTCCCAAAAGACCCGGTTAGCAGATTATCTCCATTTAACTGTCCACTACCATAGGGAGGGAAGTAAGCAAAATTCACACTGATTGTTGGCTCCAGCAATGGAAGAAGAGTCAGTTGCTGATAGAAAAGAAAACAAAACATAAACATAACTTGATGACCTTCAGACATTTTATTAAACAATTTTATTTTTATGATTTGGGTTTTTCTCAAAATTGTTTTGTTGATAAATTATGTAATTGTTCCCAAATATCAATGAAAAATACAACTTTTTTAAAAACAGGGCTTGGCAAAGGTGTTTAGAACCAGGGCTGAGATGTTTTGAACAAGGGGACATGATATTTAAAAAAAAAGGTCAACCAAACAGGTTTGACAGAAAAACAAATTTATTCATCTATAGGATAATGAAACCTTTGAATTCTCTAGCCTAGAAGGTTGCAAAAAGTGCAACTCTTTACTTATATTCATGACAGAAATCAATACATTTTTGGATATTCAGGAAATTAAAGGGATATGGTGCTTGTACAGGAAAATACTGAGATGGATCAGTTATGATTTTATTGAATGATGGAGCAGATGCAAGGGACCAAAGGTTGATCCCTGCTTCTGTTTCTTAGGTTCTTACCAGCAAAAATGTCTGTGGAACTGTCTGAAGTTCACTGAGGAATAAAATTTTTTATATACACTTTTGTATTGGAAAAGAAATAAATTTGCACCATACTGGCAGAGGCAACTGCTTTTAAAGAGTTTTTCCTGCCTAACTACTAGCATGAACAGTTTTAAGGTAATTCCAGAATAAGCAGCAGGAAATGCATACCTGCTTTAACTGGTTCATTAGAACGTCAGTATTAGGATATATTGCATGTCTGTCTTCCTCATCCTTTCTTCGTTTTTTATAACGTGACACAGTTTTCTCAGCCGTCTTCTGCGACCGTTTGTTTTTTGAACGCTTCTTTTCGTCCTCCGAATCCTTCCTTTGCAGCTGTATCATCTTTCCATCAAAGTTATATCCACTTACAGGACTCTGCATTCCAACACAAATCAGAAGCTAACTATGCTGCTTTTGAAATACGAGTTAAAATGAAACATCATTTTTAATATATCTAAATCCTAAACCAACCGTGCATAAATAGTATTTAAAGGTTCAATATAGGCGAACCTTTGATTCCTGAACTTTATTTTCTATGGTCTCATGCTACGCAGTATGTTGGTCAATTCTATTTTAACCCAAGACAAACATTTTTCTTCACCTCTGTTGATTCTCTTCCATGTAAATTCTTTTCATATGTAAAAATTTAATCAGGAACTCTGTATCATTGATAGTTCCTTTAGCTTAAAACTTGGTCACACATAATTTCAAAAACTGAAATGCAATTCACGCTCATTTAAGACTTAAACTAGTGATGCTAGAAGCTAACAGGTAACGGACCCGGTATGAAATATGCAGTAAATGTACATGGACACACACACACACACACACACACACACACACACACACACACACACACACACACACACACACACACACACGTTAGAGATCAGTATTATGGACAGTGTCAGCCAACCAGATCAACATTAGCCCTCTGAAGGAGCTGTTTAACATAATGTATGCAGATTACATATCTGAACAGATATCCAAAACTAATTGGTTGAGATCACCTACAATCAATTACAGTCCGTGAAAGGGTTTGGTCACTGAGCTATCTCTAACTTTTCTCATCCCTATTAAGAATGTATGAACATAATATAAATCTTTGTAAAACATTTTCAGTAATTTACTTCATGGAAGACTAAATGAAAACAAATATCATGAACAGGAAAAAGAAATATCTAGAAATGAATATACTTTTGACCTATCAAAAGTATATTTTTCCTATCAAAGACACGTTGCTCTCATGAGAAATCTTTTCTTTTGAAGTCATAGGCATATATCACCAACCAGTTATACAGGAACACAGAAGGACAGGACCAGGTGGAAATAAGCTGTATTATCAAACTGATTATTTCAAAATCTTCCCTACGTTCACAGTAAAGGTTCAGTTAATACTTATTGGCTTTGCACCTGCATACAAAGCAATTAAAAATAAACTGAATGCTTTTGTTTTAAATATGCATATATTTTAGCCATTTCACCAAGGTTCGATAAGACAAGACCTAGTACTTAAATACCATAATTCAGTTCACAGTCTGAGGAAGAGTTAAGCTGAATTTAGAATTTAGTAAAATTAGAATTCAGTAAAATTTTAGTAAAATCAGTTAACAGGCTCTTGGGCCCACCATGCCAAGCAAAATGGTGGCATGGTACCATAGCATTTAGCACAATGCTATTACAGTGCCAGCAATGCAGGCTCGATTCCTGCCACTGTCTGTAAGGAGTTTGTACTGTACGCTCTACCCGTGACCACGGGGGTTTCCTCTGGGTTTTCCTGCTTTTCCCCATATTCCAAAAGCGTACAGACGAGTTAGTAGTTAATTGGTCACATGGACGTAATTAGGTGACATCCATCAGCCCCTAAGGAAAACAATCTGGCATATCCAGTCCCTTCCTGTAGCAGAAACTCTATACCCCAGGAAATATCCTGGTGAATCTCTTTTACATGCACTCCAGTGCAGTGGTGTCCTTTCCATTGTGTGGTGACCAGAAATGCACACAATATTCTAGCTGTGGCCTAAACACTGCTTTATAAAACTGAACTATAACCTCACGGCTTTTATATTCTATGTGCTGGCAAACGAAGCAGGTATCTTTACCATCTCCAGCTGTGCTGCCATCTTCATGGAGCCTCAGAGTTGAATACCTTTTATTCCTCAATATGACCTATTCATTGTCTATGTCCTCCTAAAATACAGCAACTAGTCCTTATCAGGTTTAAATTTCGTGTTGCCTTACCTTGCTCATTTTACCATCTAATCAATATCATTCCACAGTCTAGGATTAGCTTCCTTAATATCAACAATACCAATATGTGTCATCTATACCTCCTATGATCATATGCACATTACTAATACATTTCACAACATTAAGAGGGGCCTGCATCGATTCCTATGTTACTCTACCGGTTACAGGCTTTCACTTACAAAAACAAGCATGAACTGTCACCCTCTGCTTCTGTGAAGCCAATTGCCAACTTGTCCAAGATATTACTAACTGCATTACTGCACTGCCTCATCCAGAAATAGTTAGCAAATTTCAATAAAAGTGGTCACGGGTCAGTGGTCATTTCCTGCTACCAAAGACGCAATGACTACTTTTGACTGATCTTCGTCTTTCCAAGTGTACATTAATCTTACAGTGGCATGCATAAGTTTGGGCACCCCGGTCAAAATTTCTGTTACTGTGAATAGCTAAGTGAGTAAAGATGACCTGATTTCTAAAGATGACACATTTCTTAAATATTTTAAGCAAGATTACTTTTATATTTCCATCTTTTACAGTTTCAAAACAACAAAAAAGGAAAAGGGCATGAAGCAAAAGTTTGGGCACCCTGCATGGTCAATACTTAGTAACACTCCCTCTGGCAAGTATCACAGCTTGCAAACGCTTTCTGTAGCCAGCTAAGAGTCTTTCAATTCTTGTTTGGGGATTTTTGCCCATTCTTCCTTGCAAAAGGCTTCTAGTTCTGTGAGATTCTTGGGCCGTCTTGCATGCACTGCTCTTTTGAGGTCTATCCACAGATTTTCGATGATGTTTAGGTCGGAGGACTGAAGGCCATGGCAAAACCTTTAGCTTGCGCCTCTTGAGGTAGTCCATTGTGGATTTTGAGGTGTGTTTAGGATCATTATCCTGTTATAGAAGCCACCCCCTTTTCACCTTCAGCTTTTTTACAGACGGTGTGATGTTTGCTTCCAGAAATTGCTGGTATTTAGTTGAATTCACTCTTCCCTCTACCAGTGAAATGTTCCCCGTGCCACTGGCTGCAACACAAGCCCAAAGCATGATCGATCTACCCCCATGCTTAATAGTTGGAGAGGTGTTCTTTTCATGAAATTCTGCACCCTTTTTTCTCCAAACATACCTTTGCTCATTGCAGCCAAAAAGTTCTATTTTAACTTCATCAGTCCACAGGACTTGTTTCCAAAATGCATCAGGCTTGTTTAGATGTTCCTTTGCAAGCTTCTGACGCTGAATTTTGTAGTGAAGACGCAGGAAAGGTTTTCTTCTGATGACTATTCCATGAAGGTCATATTTGTGCAGGTGTCGCTGCACAGTAGAACAGTGCACCATCACACTAGAGTCTGCTAAATCTTCCTGAAGGTCTTTTGCAGTCAAACAGGGGTTTTGATTTGCCTTTCTAGCAATCCTACGAGCAGTTCTCTCAGAAAGTTTTCTTGCTCCTCCAGACCTTAAGTTGACCTCCACTGTTCCTGTTAACTGACATTTCTTAATTACATTACGAACTGAGGAAACAGCTACCTGAAAACACTTTGCTATCTTCTTATAGCTTTCTCCTGCTTTGCAGGCATCATTTAACTTTCAGAGTGCTAGGCAGCTGCTTAGAGGAGCCCATGGCTGCTGATTGTTGGGACAAGGTTGGAGGAGTCAGGGTATTTTTCAAGCTTTGAAATTTGCATCACCTGGCCTTTCCTAATGGTGACTGTGAACAAGCCATAGCCCTAACAAGCTAATTAAGGTCTGAGACCTTGGTAAAAGTTATCTGAGAGTTCAAATCTCTTGGGGTGCCCAAACTTTTGCATGGTGCTCCTTTCGTTTTTTTCCACTCTAAAATTGTACAAAACGAAAATAATACACTAATCTTGCTTAAAGTGTTGAAAAGAATGTTTCATCTTTAACTTTATGACTTTTGGAGATTAGTTCATCTTCTACTCACTTAACTATTCACAGTAACAGAAATTTTGACCGGGGTGCCCAAACTTTAGCATGCCACTGTATATACATGTCCCCTCCCCCCCCCCCCCATAGCCTGTCTATCACTGACATTAGACTCACAGGCCTGTAACTACATGCAGAAGGATAGCAGAGATAAGTACAGAATATTTTAAAAGGCCAGATGGAGTACTATCTTCAGTGTTCCTGACATATTAGGATTAGGCTTGAGCTGTAAACATAGAACTCTAATATTTTATCAAAGATCATTTAAACAAGTAATTCAGAACATAAAGAACCACCATTCGTACAAAGTCTGATGCCACAATCAAACATACCTGCCCCTCAAATGGGCTCTGCTTCTTCATCAATCTGCTTTCCATGCTAGATTCGTCCTCAGACTTTTCTTCAGATCTTTGGGGAGCAGCCAGTGGAGGATTTTTGTTTTTCAGAAGATGTTTCAGTAGCTCATTCCCTGATTCCTGCTTTGATGCTGGTAGGTTAGCCCCAGCAGCAGGTCCATGTGTTGAAACAACAGGCTGCTGCATGCTCATCTTCTCCTCCAGCTTCACTGGGCTCTGCGTTTCCACCTTGTGCTGTGCATGCTCGTGGCACTCAGCACTCTCTGTATGTTCCACCTTCACTGAGTTTGGCCTGGAAGCTTCATTTGATGGACTACGTTCTGTTTCGGAGGGGAGACAGGGCTGCTGTACCACTACTCTCTGTGGTACAGTAGCACTGGAAGAAAGCTGACGTTCAAGTTCAGATGGAGATTGGTTGTCACTTGAATTATTAGCTAACTGATTTAATTCTCCATTCTCATTCTCTCCTTGATTATATACAAAATCACCAGGTAGACTGACAGCTGCATTAGCAGCATCAGCAACAACGGGTGTAGTTGGTGCAGTAATATCAGAATGAGGAGTAGATGGTGTCCTAGCACATTCATCCTCATCATCCTTCTTCTTCTTTCTGGTTCTTCTTTTCTTTCCCTTTTCCTCTGGTATAATATTGGAATAAAGTTGAATGAGTGACTGACCAGGGCCTGGGTAACTGCCTGGTAATTGCATTCCATCAACTTTTCCTTGAGACCCAACAGGCATAGTTGGTGCAAATGGAGGGCGTGGTGGGTTCTGTGGAAAGCCAGGAGCAGATGGTAACTGGTTCATAGGATGGATAGGTGGGCATGCACCAGGGATTGCATGGCCTTCAGGCTCAAAGTCTGCCGCTCCCATGGGCCTATTGTCGCTGCACTGCATGTAAGGTGTTGGAGTAGGTGAATTCATAAACTGTGGAAGCAGATTCTGTTGCTGTGGAGTAATTAGTCCCATCTGCTGTGGAGGTCTTTGAGATTGCATGAAATCACAAGGCAACTCAGAATTGAAATATGGCATTTGTGACAGGGCTGGCGCATTCACATCTGAGATCCCTTGCTGCTGCTCCATTTCCATTCGCTTCTGCATAGCACGGTGACGTTCAACTTCTTTCATGAGCTGGATTCGTTGCCTTTCCTGCTGCTCTCGTAAACGCTCCCTCCGTTCCCTCTCCTGGAAACTTTCACTGAATGGGTTGTTGTCATCAAATTCAACTCGTGGCGGCACATTGGACTGCTGATTTGCTGTGACTGTTGGCCCCTGAGTAGATGGGGTGCTGGGCACTGGCAACTGAGGTGGCGCAGGGTGCTGCATCCTAGGGGCACCCATGGGAATAGGGGGAGGGGCAGCAGCATTCGGATTGCAACTCTGCCACTGAGGAGCAGCAGTCATTCTGTTACCCGCCGGCTGCGGAGGAACTGGCGGCTGCATTTGCTGTCTGGGCTGCTGCTGTGGCATCATTGAGAAATTCTGTTGAGTCACTGAAGATGGAGTCCCCCCTTTAACTGAGGGAAGCTGGGCTGATCCAGCAGGTATCATGGAGGATGACATCATCGAACAGTGTTGTTGCTGCCGTTGCTTTAAACGATACTCCTCCATTAGCTCTGAATGTTCCTTTTGCTGTTTTCGAATCTAAAAGACAAGATTAGTTAGTCAGCTGTTTGATCTCATCAGAAATCTGAGTAAATTGGCTCTTTTAGTTCCCTGGGACAGTTCAAGTGTCTATATCTTATAGTGAAAATGTCCCTTTTCTGTCTTTCTAACATATCATCCCTTCTCAGAGCAGTGATCATTTATTTTATCAATATTGCCAACCAGCCCCCCCTTTTTAGCTTTGCCCCATCCCACTTTAAAGTCTGGTTCCAGACTTCAACCTTTTTAAGACATTTTCAAAATAACTACAATGTCATGCTTCCATGCATCTTAACTCATCAGGAAAAAAAACCCTATAAAATAATTAACTTTAATCACCCAGGGTAAAAGCGTAAATTTGCAAATGGCAAAGTCACCTGCTCCAATTGCTTTTGCACCATACTTTGCTGTTCAGTTACATGTTTAAGCTGCTCTGCATCTTCCTCTGGAAATTCCCGTCCAGCCTTTTTAGCTGTGCGTTGTTTAGCTGAGAGTGCCTTCTTCGACTTCCGGTGAGCCCCAATCTGCTCCTCAAGAAATTTCTGCTGCATTTGGAGGAGTTGTTGAGTTTCTTGGAGCCATTCTTCATATTGTTGCTTCTGGGCATCATCTGGGGGGGGGGGAAAAAACATTATTACTTAGGTAACAGCATGGGAAAGAGAAAACTATTATCAAATAATATCATTCACAACCTCATTATGTCTCCAAGTTGTGACAGGATCAATACAGAAGCAACCCTATAATAGTTAGTTGCTCTGAAATGAATAGAAGAGACATTAAGTTAAAAAGTAAGGCTGATTTTAAAAGATTATTTTGTGAAATGCAAATTTAAGCACAACTAATCTGGAATGTAGTTTTAAATACACCACCTCAACAAGCAACATTAATGAAGAGCATTTGCCTATACATAATCTTTAACTTCATGCATTCTTGGAAATTCAGTAACACAAAAATATTAAGTGAACCAGTTACCTACAAAACTTTAAAACATTTTGCATACAGTAATTCTGTAACAGCTCACTGAAAATTAGTCATCCAACTTACAATTAATCAGCATCTAGGCATGAAAAGGTTCAGCAGCGAAGACCTTTTGTCCTTGAGAGAATAACTACTATCTAGGCATGAAAGATGCGCACCAAATTCATAGGCAACATTACCAAACAAGTGCACAGTCTGGTGTTCAGATGACACTAAGTACTGCCAGGCTATTCCACAAGCGGGTTACTGAACAAGACCATAAGATATTGGAACAGAATTAGGTCATCTGGCCCATCAAGTCTGCTCCACCATTTTATCACAGCTGATCCAATTTTCCTCTCAGACCCAATCTCCTGCCTTCTTCCATATCCCTTCATGCCCTGACCAATCAAGAACCTATCCACTTCTGCTTTAAATATACAAAGACTTAGCCTCCACAGCTGTCTGAGCCAAAGAATTCTACAGATTCACCACTCTCTGGCTAAAAATATTCCTCATCTCAGTTCTAAAAGGACGCCCCTCTGTTCCGAGGCTGCGTCCTCTGGTCTTTCTATGTGGATAGATACCATCCTCTCCAGATCCACTCTATCAAGGCTTTTCACCATTCGACAGATTTCAATGAGGCCACTCCTCATTCTTCTGACTTTTAGTGAATACAGGCCCAGAGCCATCAAACACACTTCATATCAGAAACCATTCAATCCTGGAATCATTTTCATGAATCTCCCTTGAACCATCTCTAGTTTCACCACATCCTTTCTAAGATAAGGGGCCCAAACCTGCTCACAATGCTCTAAGTGAGGCCTCACCAATGCTTTATAAAGTTTCAGCATTACATCCTTGCTTTTATACTCTAGTTCTCTTGAAATGAATGCTAACCTCGCATTTGCTTTCTTCACCACAGACTCAGCCTGCAAATTAACCTTTAGGAAATCCTGCACAAGGACTCCCAAGTCCCTTTGCACCTTAGTATTTTTTTATTTTTTCTCCATTTAGAAAATAGTCAGCCCTTTCATTTCTTCTATCAAAGTGCATGACCATACACTTCCTGACACTGTATTCCATCTGCCATTTCTTTGGCCATTCTCCTAATCTGTCTAAATCCTTGTGTAGTCTCTCTACTTCCTCAAAACTACCTGCCTCTCCACCTATCTTCATATCGTCTGCAAACTTGTCAATAAAGCCATCGATTCTATTTTCCAAATCACTGACAAATCACGTAAAAAGAATCAGTCCCAACACAGACCCCTGTGGAACGCCACTAATCACCAGCAGCCAGAGGGCAAAGGCTCCCTTTATTCCCTCTCTGCCTCCTGCCAATCAGCCACTGCTTTATCCATGCTAGAAACTCTCCAATAATACCAAGGGCTCGTAAGCTTGTTAATCAGCCTCACGTGTAGCACCTTGTCAAAAGCCTTCTGAAAATCCAAGTACACAACATCAACTGATTCTCCTTTATCTATCTTGCTTGTTATCCGTCAGGCAAGATTTCCCTTTACAGAAACCATGCTGACTTTGACTTATCTTATCATTAGTCTCCAAGCACCTTGAAACTTCATCTTTAATAATAGACTCCAACACTTTCTCAACCACTGAGGTTAGACTAACTGGCCTATAATTTCCTTTCTTTTGCCTTCTTCCCTTCTTAAAGAGTGGAGTGACATTTGCAATCTTGCAGTCTTCTGGGAACATGCCAGAATCAAGTGATTCTTGAAAGATCATGACCAATGTATTCATGTGTATGGTCGAATGACAATTAAATATCAACTTAGACTTGCATTTTTCATAGAATCAAAAAATGAAACTCATGACTGCCTCCATTATTTTAAAAGCAATATACTTGGTGTGACGAGAATACACATAAAATTAAGGTGTTTGCTGGCCTGAGTTAGCATCAGTGGCATCAGCAGTTGGTCTGCCACCTGTCCTCAGGGGAAGGAGAGATAAGGAACAACGGACAGGCGATCTGGAGATGTGTAATGAAGGGACGGGAGAGAGAGCTGTCTGGAGCGGCTCCCCCTTTGAACCCTGAACTGTTTGAAGTGATGGACAGGCGATACCCCAGGAGGGGGATAAAAAGGGACAGGTTCGCTAAGGCAAGACACACACGACACCCGAGGTAACAAGACTCTGGAAGCGGTGCACCTCTCACGAGTCGGTGGGAAGTACCGGACCTTAAACGCACAGGGTGGAAAGGTACGATCAGCGGGAACCTGGTGTGTGTCCACCCTCGCTTGGGTGCCAGGTTCACTGCAGAGGATCGACCGCATCTGGAGGAGGAGACACAGTCAGTGACCTCAGGTGACATCACAAAGGACCCGCCCGGAAGCTGCTTGTGAGCAATACTGCCGGTCTGTAAGCCGTTTCTGAATGATCAGTCGTTCCCGTTCTCTCTCTCCCTCCCCCCACGTTGTCCATCGCCATGGCAACGATTACTGCGAACTGAACTATTAAATCGAACTGGACTTTTGTGTCACTTTGAAATTGGTCATTTACCCCTAGACAACGATAGAGCTTGATTGATGCTGTTAACTTAATTCTGTGCACATGTGTGTTTATCATTGCTGAACTGTTGCATTTATTATCCTTTCGATTACTGTGTTGCTTGTTTCTTTAATAAAACTTTCTTAGTTCTAGTAATCCAGACTCCAACTGAGTGATCCATTTCTGCTGGTTTGGCAACCCAGTTACGGGGTACGTAACATAAGAAATAAGACTATAAAATCCTTAAGGCAATTCGAAGTTCACATCAAGAGTTAGTTTTGAAGGAAATTTGAACAATTTACTCAGGACAATCTCTCAAGGAACTAAATAAACCATTAACTTATTGAAGACATGTTTATATAGGGACAAATTTGGTTGTCATAGCCGGGATGGTAGTTGGGATAAGCTCCCACTATCTATAAAGTGCTCCCAATGGCATGGGTCTCAAATTAGCTTCTGATAACCAAGTCCAACTCCTGGCCTTCGTGTGGCGGAACTGCTTACACTGACAGAAAAAGGGGTGAAGGCAGGTCACTGGCATTTTAAAACCTGTTGCTTCAGGCAGGTGGGGCTCGTTAGCCTGGGGAGGCAGCATACCTAGAAGGAAAACTGATTTAAACCTCCACTGCCTTGCGGCTATACCCACTCATGGGAAAGGCTTCGGGAGTAAACCCCAAGGAAGAAATCCAGAGTTGGAGCCCCTAAGACAGTCACATGTTGATTCAATGCCATTCTGGCAGCTTCTGCAGTTCAGTTGTCATCAAAACGTTATGCCTGGGATCCTTTTGACATCAACGTCTAGACTGAGAGGAGTCGTGATGCTTGCAACTCATGGTCTTCCTACACCTCCTGCCTAGGATTTGGTGACACCAATCTCCACAACCAATTCAAGACCTGGGGTGATGGGCTAGTGGCGACAGTGGCAGGCATAAGATGGTGCTGGGAACAATTAGTCACTGGCCTGCACTCAGGCAGCCAAGGCAGAATGGTCGCTCTCTTCTCACGAGGCAAGGGCAGTGTTCGGCAGTTACCTTGGCAATGGAGCAGCCCTCTTCAGGGACCGCACTGCTCACCCCTCACAGGAAAGGGTTGAAAAAGGTGACCTAAAGAAAGCTTGCCTCACCGTATCCTGTCAGCATACCACAACTGACTGGACTTCTATTTTGTGGTCAAACTACCTCAAAAGCTACAAAAGAATGTAGAACCACCAGAAAGCTGAGCAAACTCTGTGTTGGAGCCTGGAGTGTCAGGACACTCATGGACAACAAGAGCAGTAACAGACCAGAGAGGTGACCAGCACTTGTAGGACACGTGCTTCAGAAGTACAATGTCAACTTTGCAGCGCTCAGTGAGACTGAGGCTGGTGAAATCACAGAAGTAGGGGCTGGCTACATATTTTTCTGGAGTGGCAAGGGAAAGGATGAGGCTGGAGTAGCCGGAGTTGGCTTTGCCATCCGGACCACAATCGTCAGGAACCTGGAGTCCCTCCCCAGAGATATCAATGATCACCTCACAGTAATGAAGCTGCCTCTGAAAGCCAAGACTCATATAACTCTGATCAGTGTCTGCACCTCTGAACAGAAGGAACCATTCTACCAGGAACTCAGCCAGCTACTATGCTCTGTCCCCAAAGACGACAAGATCCTGCTACTTGGCAACTTTAATGCCCGAGTAGGCAGTGACCATCAGTCTTGGTCAGAAGTCATTGGCCTTGGAAAGGAGAATTCAAATGGGCAGCTACTACTCACCTTCTGTGCAGAAAATGGGCTGATAATAACCAACACCCTCTTTCAGCTTCCAGACATCCACAAAGCAACCTGAATGCATCCACACTCCAAGAACTGGCATTTGATTGATTACACGGTCACAAGGCGCCAGGACATCAGGGATGTGACCATCACTAGAGCAATGAGGGATGCAGACTCCTGGACTGACCACATTCTGCTGAGAAACAAGCTGCCATTTCAGATCGCCAGGACGCTCAGGCGCCAGTAGGCTGACACTAAGCGGAAGCTGAACATGCGATGGCTCGCTGACCCCAGCTTCAATGAACAGTTGATCAGCAAACTGGAGGAACAACTTGAGCAACTGCCCGAGGAAGCAGACCCAGAAACAGCACGGGCTTCTTCAGAGACACACTATACAGTGCTGCAAGTGCCGTCCTTAGGCACTCCAATAGGAAGCATCAGGATTGATCCAGTGAGAACAACTCTGATATCATCACCCTTCTCAAGCAGAAGCAGGAAGACTTTGCAAGCTGGCTCAGTGACAAGCCGTCAACCTCCAAACATGACCGCTTGAAGCACCTCCACTGTAAAGTCCAGGCGGAGCTGTGGAAGGTGAAAGGTCAGTGGTGGGAGGCCAAAGTGGCAGTGCTTCGACACTATGCAGATCAGAACAACTCAAAAAAGTTTTTTAGTGATCCAAAGGAAGTGTATGGACCTTCCTCCAACATCATGGTACCAGTCCGCTCTTCGGATGGAGTGCTCCTCGCTGACAAAGGCGACACTATTCAATGCTGGGCAGACCATTTCAACCAGCTGCTGAACAGGCCATCTCAGATAGATGACCAGACCATAGAAAAAATGTCCCAGCACCCAGTCTTAGAGGCCCTTGATGATCTCCCCACATTGGTAGAAGCAAGGAAGGCAGTCAACCAGCTGCAGCCAGGTAAGACCCCTGGACCGGATGGGTTTCCACCAGAAGTCTTCAAGGAGGGTGGCGAAACCCTTCTTCAAAGGCTGACAGAGCTCATGTAGCAGTTCTGGGAGAAAGCCTGTGGACCACAGGACTTTAGGGATGCAAACATCATTCATCGGTACAAGAACAAGGAAGACAGGGCATTCTGTGACAACCACAGAGGCATATCTCTCCTGACCATAGCTGGGAAGATCATGGCCCATATCATACTGAACAGGATTACCTCTCAACTCATTGATGACGTCTCAGAGAGCCAATGTGATTTCAGATCTAACAGAGGGACAGTGGACATGATCTTTGCTGTCAGACAGATCCAGGAGAAGTGCCAGGAACAGAGCCAGAATTTCTACATCCTCTTTGTGGACCTGATGAAGGCATTTGATACCGTTAGTCGCACAGGCCTTTGGCGCATCCTTACCAAGTTAGGCTGCCTCCCAAAGGCTGATCAGCATTGTCAGGTCATTCCACAATGTCATGATGGCCAGGATAATCAAAACTGGCTGCACCTCTGACCCCCTCCTAGTAACTAATAGTGTCCAGCAGGGCTGTGTCCTCGCGCCTACTCTGTTCAGCCTGCAGTTTGCACGATGCTGTTCTCTGCTCTCTCACAGACTAATACAGGAATAACAATCTGCTACAGAACTGATGGCCACTTCTTTGATCTGTGATGCTTTAAGAGCAAGACCAAAGTGCTGGAAGCAATAGTATGAGACTTCCTCTTTGCAGATGTCTGCACTCTTGCAGCACACAGAAAAGGGACCTGCAGGAGCTCGCTGACTGCCTCATTGTGGGAGCAAGTAAATTCGGCCTAACCATCAACCTGTAGTAGAAGACAGAAGTTCTACTTCAGTTGGCACCCCTTACCAACTCTCCAGAACCATGAGGGCACAGCTCAACAATGTTGATGCTTTTACCTACCTGGAAAGCTGCCTCAACTCCTCCTGCAGGCTAGATCGAGAGGTCTCAAACAGACTTGCTGGGGCATCCGCTGGCAGGCTTTGGATGTGTGTGTGGGGAGAACATGGCACCAGGATGGCAGTCTACAGAGCAGTCGTCCTGATTTCTCTGCTGTATGGCTCTGAAACGTGGACCCCATACCGCAGGCACATCAAGATGCTTGATCAGTTCCACCTGCGATTCCTTCGCAAGATCATGGGTATCTTGTGGCGAGACAGAGCCCCCAAACAGAAGTGCTTCAAAGGGCTGAGAGCTCTGGCACAGAGACACTGATCATGTATGCTCAACTTAGATGGGTTGGACATGTGGTCTGGATGAAAGACAACCACCTTCCAAAGACAGTAACGCCTGGCGCCTGTAGTCTACAAAGGCACCAGCACATTCGAACAGCAGCGGCTGAAGGACCTCAGTCAAAAGTGCCAGGACTGCAAGGAGACGACGCGACCCTTCAATGGCTGTAATGTGCCCTACCTGCCAGCGCATCTGCACTTCTCAGTTCAGGCTTTGCTCCCATCAGCGACATCACTGACGTCATCATCATTCCTGATGGACTTCCATGAGGAAGAATAGGGACAAATTTGCTCATACACTAGAAAAAAGCCACTGCTCTGTTTTAAGCTGTGACCTTTACCGCTGAAGGAACAGAGTGACGGTTCCTTGGCTTAACTTCCCCACCAAAGACACCATACAGTAATAGAGCACTGCAGTACAAAAACAGGCCCTTTGGCCCATCTAGTCTGTACCAAACTGTTGTTCTTCCACTTCCAGGAGTATCAGCAACAGGCACTTTGAATTTGAGACTAGTTAGACAGGTGCATTAACAGAAAATAAGCCAGTGAATGGAAACAAGTTTGCAGCATTTCAAAACCTAACAACTTCAGACTGTATAATTAGTTCCCCAAATTATCTCCTTCGAGCTATTTTCAGAATTAATGCCCAATACATTTTTTGTCAAAAGATCAATTAGATGTAAAACTCAATCAATTTCTTTATCAGTTAAGAATCATTGGATAAAATTAAAAGAAATTTCAATTAAAGACAGTAACTCACTCATGAAACCAGGACCAAAAGATGGAGGGTTTGGTCGCTGCATTTGAGGTGCCAAATTTCCATCCTGAAAACAATCCAAATATAAACACTTTAATACTTCTAATGGTGAAATAATCTACCAATCTAGAAAACATTGTTTTATATATTTCTAGTTAATATAATCAGATCCACCTCACCCACAACAGCAAGATGTATTGTTACTTCAGGAAATTAAATTTTAAACATTTTACTGTCCTTATTCTCACCCCATTCTCCTTTTTATCAGACATTAGCCCTATAGATACAGGAAAACCAGTGACACATTCAACTTTTTAAAAATTTCTTGGTGATTGATAGCCATACTCATACTTCATTGATCCTGAGAGAGAAATTGGTTTTCGTCACAGTTGCACCATAAATAATTAAATAGTAATAAAACCATAAATAGTTAAATAGTAATATGTAAATTATGGCAGGAAATAAGTCCAGGACCAGCCTATTGGCTCAGGGTGTCTGACCTCCAAGGGAGGAGTTGTAAAGTTTGATGGCCACAGGCAGGAATGACTTCCTATGACGCTCAGTGTTGCATCTCGGTGGAATGAGTCTCTGGCTGAATGTACTCCTGTGCCCAACCAGTCCATTATGTAGTGGATGGGAGACATTGTCCAAGATGGCATGCAACTTGGACAGCATCCTCTTGATGGGATGTGACTCAATTACTGACCTGCTGTTTTATTGTATAATGGCTCACTTACGTCTCCCCACTTCATTCCTCCTGCTGGGAAATGGTTTGACACGCACCAATGAGCCTTTGCAAACTCGTCCAAGGAGCAGTATACATGAAGATGGTTGTGTAGAATACTATCAGTGAGATGGTATACACTCGTAGCACTCCTGCCCATTTTTAACCCAACCCAGATCTGGAAGACTGAAATTTTGGAAGTGTATCCTGACACACCCCACCTGGAATACCTCCAATGGCCTTTAAAATGACAGTTCAAAAAGGCTTGAACAATTAGAATCATAGAAAAATGCAACTAGGAAACCAATCTGTGTAACCATCAAGTACATAATTGCACCTCAATCCATTTTATTCTTCCCATATCATCGATATCCCTCCCCTTTCCCCACCAAGATCCTACAAAGTATTTTACAATGCTCAATTAACCTACCAAACTGCACATTTTTTTGGGATTTGTAAGGGAACTGGACTACTTAAGAGAGCTACACAGTCATAGGGAGAAGGTTCAAATTCCATGCAGAGATTACTGAAGGTCAGGATTGAACCCAGGTAACTGGAACAGTGAGGTACTGAAATTTTAATCAAATAATTAAGCACAATGAAATAAATCACTTAACTGCACGTGTTGATTTTCTTGAGAGTGCCCCATGTTTTGTTCCTGAACTAAGAGACAAATCCAGGGCAGAGTAGGAGATCAGAGAAACCAGCACCTGAGCTGTACTTGCCTCACTTTTCAATGCACAGGCATAGAAGTGAAGAAACAGTCAGGAGGATTTTGTCAGCAAGGGGTTAGCATATGAGGAGCCTTTGACAGCTTTGGGCCTGTACTCACTGGAATTCAGAAGAATTTGGGGAGACCTATGGAATGTTGAAAGGACTAGATAAGATGGATGTGGAGAGGATGTTTGCTATGGTAGGGGCATCCAGAACTAGAGGGCACAGCCTCAAAATTGAGGGGTGACCCTTTAGAACAGAGGAAAGAAGGAATTATTTTTCGCTGGAGATTTGTGAATCTGTGGAATGCTTTGCCACAGACAGCTGTGGAGGCCAAGACCATGGGTATATTTAAAGCAAAAATTGATGGTTTCCTGATTGGTCAGGGCATCAAAGATTGTGGCGAGAAGGCAGATGTATGGGGTCGAGTGGGATTGGGATCAGCCATTGAAGAAAAAAAGAGTGGACTGGACAGGCTGAATGGCCTCATTCTGCTGCTATGTCTTATGGTCTGATTCCCTCAAGCAAGCAGCAGCAAGGGGAAGCTGTGTTTGGAGCTGAAAAAGTGGACTCCTCCACAGATTGGTGCTGCAAGGTGGTCACGTATTTGGTCTGCAAAAGAGACTTTAAGCTTCCAACTGCCAATCATTTTAATTCCCATCCGACTTGACTGACCTCTGTATTTGACCTCCCGAACTACTTCAAAACACTAATCTCAAAATCCAACATGCAAGAATATTGTAAAATTAATTCACAAAGATGATCACTCAAATTATGAAATTCAAAGGGATGCCAATGTCAATAAAAGGGAACCGAGAAGTTCGAGAGGTATCTGATGAACTGAATTCAAGTTTACTGCAAATGAAGGCAAAATAAAAAAATAAACTAAACCTTCTCATGAGTAGAATGGTCAAATAATTACTTCGTCAAGAAACGCAGAGTGGAACTAAACAAATGGATCATGTGGATTAAAATAAAACAGTTTCAGTATGATACTTTGATGGATGTAAAGGGTAATTATTGCTGAGATTCAGTAAAATTACAATGCTGTTTAAAACATATCACATCTGGTTAAATAACTACCGAGGCAACTCCTTGGTGAATGGGATTCTGCCCACCATCTCCATTCTGTGGACTTGACATTTGCTGACCCACAAAGGGAAATCTGCAACAAAATAATGAAAGAATACAGTTAGAAACACAAGGAAATCGTCAAGCATAACTGACTTTAGAAAGGGGCTATCGAGCTGGTATGATCAACAAAACTAATAAAGGCATCGGTGACTTTAAAAAAAAGCTGATTACAGATTAAGAGATATCATGGGAGTGAAACAGGCAGTATTTATTGAGAGGCATGCATTCTGAAGCTTTTCATAGAATCGACAATGATAACAAGGCTGCAATCAATTTGTTCTCTTCTGATCTCATGGAACAAAGACAGGAGCCACAGGCCAAGGGAAAAAAAGATGACAGGTTGAATCTTCCTAATTTCTCAAGGGATAGTAGTGAAGTGAACTAAGGTATGGTCAGGATTCGAATAGACGGCATTAGGAACAATATAAACTGTGTGGCCTAAGAGTGGGGGAGATGAGAATGAAATATAGTGACCATCAAAACTTAATGAAGAAAAAAATTAATGATACAGCTTCATTCCTTGCAAACCAAGGTAAAGAAAATCATTCTACAATTTGCAAAGACAGAAATACAGGCATGTATTTGCTTTTTGAGGTTATGAGTGACAATCGATGTGAAGGAGAAAAGCATCAACATCTTAATAAAGAAAGGTACAGATGTTCAAATACTCATTCAAATTTTATATGAAAATCCATCTCTGTGCACAAATTTTAGGCAGTACCAGAACAAGAATACAATTCTTTTGATAAATAGATGGTACTTTGGTAAATTCAAAAAGAACACTAAGTATCTTAGCAACATGTTACTACATGCCAAAATTAAATACTACAAATTACATCTGGCTTTTGACTAATGTTGTAATTGTAGGTCAGGAAAGAAAGAAGACTTGCTCTCAAAGCTAGACACAAGAGATTGCAGATGCTTGAACCTGGAACAAAGAACAATCTACTGGAAGAACTCAGTAGATCAAGCACCGCCCATAGGAAGAAAGGAAATGCCAACATTATACATTGAAACCCTGCATCAGGACCCTTCCTGCAGATTGTTTGCTGCTCCCTAAGATATGTTAATCTACCTGCAAAGAACTGAACAAATTGAGCAAAAAGTATCTTAGGCAATCCAACATCTTAGTCTCAGTCTGACAAAATACTGAAGTTCAGACATCCCACCTCTCCCGGAACTTCCGGGAGTCTCCCGCATATTAATAATGGCTCCCTGATGCCCGCAAATTATATACAATATCACGGAAATCAAGTTTTTTGAGAGCGAGCGAGAGAAAAGCAAGAGAGAGCGCGAGAGCGAGAAAGGGAGAGAAAGCAAGCGAGAGCGTGCGAGCGACCACAAGAGAGAGCGAGCGAGAGCACGCCATGGCAGAGAATTCCAAAAAAATATAAAACGTACATCACCCCAGACTACACTAAAGTGTACCCCTGCCTAACAGGGGTCAAAATAATGACAGTGTTGCTTGCTGCACTGTTTGCAATAATGACTTTTCTATTGCCCATGGTGGGTTAAGCCTGTAAAAGACATGTTGAGGTGAGTTTAACAGGTGTCATTTGTTCATTAGCATAGCTAACGTTATTTAAACTAGCTGGCTAGCTGCTAAGGAGCTACTCTACCTCCCTGAAATGAGTTTTTGCAGGGTGGGATGTCTGGAAGTTTCTCTTCAATACAAGAGCTTAGCATGGAGTTCTTTGAGGATACAACGAGCACAGCGGATAGAGGGGAGCAGATGGATGTTATTTACTTGGATTTCTAGAAGGTGTTCGATAAGGAGCCACATAAAAGACTTATCCATAAGATAAGGATGCATAGAATTGGGGGAGATGTATTAGCATATGTAGAGGACTGGTTAATTAATAGAAAGCAGAGAGTTGGGATACATGGGTGTTACTCTGGTTGGCAATCAGTGGTGAGTGGTGTGTCACAGGGATCGGTGCTGAGCCTGCAACTGTTCACGATATACATTAAAGATCTGGAAGAGGGGATCCAGTGTAGTGTATCTAAGTTTGCTGATGATGCTAAATTGAGTGGAACGGTAAATTGTGCAGAAGATATGGCGAGATTGCAGAAAGATATAGATAGGTTAAGTGAATGGGCAAGGGTCTGGCAGATGGAGTACAATGTTGGTAAATGCAAGGTCATCCACTTTGGAAGGAAAAGTACAAGAGCAGATTATTATTTAACTGGTTAAAAAATAGCAGCATATTGCTGTGCAGAAGGACTTGGGAGTGCCGGTGCATGAATCACAAAAGGCTGGTTTGCAAGTGCAGCAGGCTATCAAGAAGGCAAATGGAATGTTGGTCTTCACTGCTAGAGGGATTGAATTTAAGAGCAGGGAGGTTATGCTGCAACTGTACAGGGTACTGGTGAGGCCGCACCTGGAGTACTGCATGCAGTTCTGGTCTTCTTACTTGAAGGAGGATATATTGGCTTTGGGGGTGGTGCAGAGGAAGTCCACCAGCTTGATTCCAGAGATGAAGGGGTTAGACTATGAGGTCAGATTGAGTCACATAGGACTGTACTCACTGGAATTCAGAAGAATGAGAGGAAATCCAAGAAAGAGATAGATAAGATAGAGACAGGAAAGTTGTTTCCACTGGTAGGGGAGACTAGAACTAGGGGACATAGCCTCAAGAATTGGGGGAATAGATTTAGGATAGAGATGAGGAGGAACTGCTTTTCCCAGAGAGTGTTGAATCTGTGGAATTCTCTCCCCAGTGAAGCAGTGGAGGCTACCTCAGTAAGTATATGGAAGACAAGGTTGGATAGATTTTTGCATAGCAGGGGAATTAAGAGTTACGGGGGGAAAGGCAGGTAGGTGGAGTTGAGTCCATGGCCAGATCAGCCATGATCTTACTGAATGGCGGAGCAGGCTCGACGGGACAGGTGGCCGACTCCTGCTCCTATTTCTCATGTTATGAAAGAAAACTTGACATTCCAAATCTGCTTCAGCACCTTGTGATTGTATGTCTCAATACTGTAAAATAATTTTGGTATTATATTGAACTTCATATTCACAAAGCACAAGCTACTGAGAATTCTCACATCATCACAGCTCAGACCTAAATGAATAACATTAGAAATAAAATAAATCCAGTTAATTCTATTTGTAAGTAAAAGATATGTAGTAAAATATACTATAAATTTTAACAGGTAAATTTTCAAATTGTACTAGCAGCATGATTTCAGTAAACCTTAGGGAGCAATTGTATGACAATTGTTTATAGCCCTTTGACTTTGTATTAATACTGAGAACAATCATTAAATGTTCTACCTACTTGGAAAGCTAACTGAGGCATGACAAGTTAATGTGTACACAAGTTCAGATCAATAATAATTACTTTGACTGGAATTAAGGGCAGAGCATAAGCAGATTTTGATAACAGTTGTTTCAGGGTGTAGCTGTGTCTTTACTCAAGCTGCTGTGTCAGGAAGAGGCGCAACAAGTGAAATGAAGAGCAGGAAATGCTTCACACTTCACAATGGAAGAGGTCTGTTTTATTGTTTGCACAACTGTTAATATTTCACTATTGGACATACAAATGTGTTAATCTGGTTTAAGCTGCAGAATGCCAAGTGGTGGCGTCAAGATTGATTTCATTGCCAAGAGGGAAGGGGAAACACAACAGACCTATTAGTTAATTAATTTATGTAGAAAGAGATTTAACTATGGATAATAGAGAGCATTTGAAAAGTCAAGGATATTTTACATTTTGGTAATACTGATTATGCACCACGAAGCATAATAAAGAATACCATGGGTAAAAAATGAACGCACAGATCACATAGCGTAGAATACAAGGACACGTAGAATGGATAAGTCTGCACATAATGTAACAAGGAAATACATTGTTGGCATTACTAGAAGAGTTTACTCAGGTTTTTCTTTGAGAAGAGTAAATACTTTGGTGAAAGCATTACCATGGCCATCCAGAAGATTCTGAGTGAGAGGATTTTGATTAGGAGGAGTATTCAAGTATTAAGGAGCTCACTTTTCAAATAAGTGCAAAATATGGGTATTTTGCCATGAAGATGATAGTAGCATCATTGAGGTGTGACAAGAAGAAGAAAATACTTACCTGTTCATTACTATTGGTGGCATTCCCAAGTTACTTTGGGCCATAACTCTGTTGATTCCCTTTAATGCTACCATCTTTGCTTTCATGATAGGATCAGTGATAGCATCAAAATCTGTAAAATAATGTGACAAAATTTAGCATGATCCACACAAAAAAGTTCAAGTATATAACAATTCCCTTTCCTCTCCCTCTTCAAAATGACCCTTGTCAACTGGTTTCTAAATGGATATTGAACCCTTGAACACTACCTTACTTTTTTAATATATTTCTGTTTTTTTGCACGATGTTTAATCTATTCAATATACATATACTGCAAGTGATTTATTATTGTTATTATTTTCCTTCTATATTATGTATTGCATTGAATTGCTGCTGCTAAGTTACCAAATCTCATGACACCTGCTGGTGATAATAAACCTGATTCTGATTCTGGACATAGAAGGCTTCAACACCAAAACAAATATCAATCTAAATAGCAGAATATCTGCATTATTATCTCCATTGTAACCTCCTCTCTCAATATCATGAGCAGGGGGTACATCTTATTTTAGACATGAAGCATCATTTCTGATTGGTAAGTAGGTAAAAATGGAACAAAATTCACTCAGACAAATCAAAAATGTACTGGATGCCAGTGTGTACTACATTAAGACTCCTAATTGCCATTGAACACCTGAAGATGCATGTAACTAACACTATTTCTCAAAGTGAATAACTCATTGTGATTAGACCCAATGGCATTGTAATCATAAGACTTTGACAAATCCTGCAGTCTGCTAAGTATTGCTTCAAGGTCAGGTGGCAAAGCTGATCAGGTGTGGGTCTATCTACTCAAAGAATCAAGGACTTAGAACAGCGGTCCCCAACCACTGGGCCGCGGACCGGTACCGGGCCGCAAAGCATGCGCTACCGGGCCGTGAGAAAACAATATGATTTGGCGATAGGAGTCAGCTGCACCTTTCCTCATTCCTTGTCACGCCCACTGTTGAGCCATTATGCATGCGAGGTCATTACCCGCGCGTCATCCATGTCAGCGTGGGAAGAAGATCAACTCCTCGAGCT
Organism: Mobula birostris; assembly: GCF_030028105.1. Classification (NCBI taxonomy): domain Eukaryota; kingdom Metazoa; phylum Chordata; class Chondrichthyes; order Myliobatiformes; family Myliobatidae; genus Mobula; species Mobula birostris. Next base: position 214,782,633 of record NC_092372.1, on the reverse strand, counting down.
TGCAAATGACGGCGGGCTGAAAAGTATGTTTGACATAACATCTCTGCCGGCATTCTGGATCTCAAAGTCAAGGCTAAATATCCTGAGATAGCCACAAAAGCACTGAAAACGTTGCTTCCATTTCCAAAATATTTCTGCAATGAATGCAACGAAAACCAAATTGCGTAATGGATTGGACATAAGGAACCCCATTTGAGTATCGCTGTCTCCCATCACCCATCAATGGGACCATCTGGTTGCAGGGAAACAAGCATTCAGCCCAGGGCCCCCACTGATTCAGTGATATTGGTGTGTTGCAATGATTTTATATGTTCATACGGGGAAAATATGTGCTGCGTGTTTAATATCCAAACGTTACTTAAAATGTTATGATGCTATTGACTTACTTATATAACCATATAACAATTACAGCACGGAAACAGGCCATCTCTGCCCTTCTAGTCCGTGCCGAACGCTACTCTCACCTAGTCCCACCGACCTGCACTCAGCCCATAACCTTTCCTTTCCTGTCCATATACCTATCCAATTTTTCTTTAAATAATATTGAACCTGCCTCTACCACTTCTACTGGAAGTTCGCTCAACACTTACTTCAAGCTCCCCTGTCCTTCCCTGATAATTGACTTATCGCTATATTCATGCAAGGAAAATATACGCTGTGTGTTTAATACTAAATTTGTTAGATAAACCCTTTCAGAAACGAAATTGAGTGTATTAGCCACTTATCACCTATATTCCAGCTGTGATTAACACCCCCCCAACAGAATCGCCAAAAACGATTTGTAGAAAAAATTGGCACGTACATGCATGCGCAAAGCACGCATGCGCACTGGTGCCTGTGCAAGGCTTCATGGTCATTGTAGTCTCTCTGTGTAAACGTATTTGGCTCTACTCTTGTCCGTTGGCAACCCTACCCCCCCTCCCCCGGGTCGGCTGGTCCGCAAGAATATTGTCAATATGAAACCTGTCCGCAGTGCAAAAAAAGTTGGGGACCCCTGACTTAGAAGTTCAGTTATTTTTACAAAAATGACACTGGCATCCCTTTGAATGACTGAGAAGGAAGGGGGAAGATGCCAGAAGGGAAAGAGGAAGGAGGCTAGCTTGAAGGTGATAGGTGAAGCCAGGCAGATGGGAAAGGCCAAGGGAAGGAGGAGGGGACCAGGGGAAAGTAATAGGCAGGTGAGAAGAGGTTAAAAAGTCAGAGTGGAGAATAGAGGAATGGGGGTTGGGGGGAAGAGAAAGAATTTACATATCAGAAGGTGACATTGATATTCATGTCATCAGGCTGGAGGCAAACCAAACAGATTATAAATTGTTGCTCCTCCATCTTGAAGGTGGCTTCATCTTCACACAAGGGGAGACCATGGATCAATGTGTCAGAACACGAATGGGAAATCAGAATTAAAATGCATCCCGCTGGGCCGGCTGGTGGCGCAATGACATCAGTGTCGGACTCTGAAACGAAGGTTCCCGAGTTCAAACCCAGTCGGGGCTGCTCCTGAGTATGCTTTCCATCTGCGCCGGGTTGAGTGTCGAGATTGCAACTCGTCCTCGTAAAATAAAGGGAAAAATGCTGCGAAATGTCTGTGTGGGAAGTGGCACGCCACATAGTCTCTCTCTCTCTCTCTCTCACTCCGCGCCTTGTAAAGGCATGAAAAAGACATCATCCCGCTAACATCGTGCACGCATGGATGCACACAAGCACACGCCAAAAAAAATGCATCCTGCTTGTGGCGGATAGTGCAGAGGTGCTTGACGAAGCAGTCCCACAATTTACGATGGGTCTCACCAATTTGGAGGAGGCTATATCGGGAGCACTGGACACTATTTAGGATACTAATTCAGCATACAGCACTATGCCTGAGTACGAGTTAGAGGGAAATGACAAAGAAAAAAAAGGTAAACACACTTCAGTCCTAATCAATATTTCTGTCTGTCTTGAAGTCAGACTCTCAACCCTTAAAGAACAAAGTATTAAAGTTTATTTGTGATGAGTTCCAAGGCCAGGTAAGGCAGAATTAGGCTGGTCATCCATAAAAAAAACAACTGCAAGACCACATCGAGAGGCGATGCTAGCCTTGGAGGTACATTACAGCCTAATTTGTCACTCCTTGCAAGGATGAAGATAAATTATATAGAATTATACAATGAACTGGCACAACTCAGAGTTGACTCACATCACAGAATTTACCAAAGAAACCTCAAAGAGTAACTGAATACCATTTGACACACTGGACAACCTAGATTTGCCGAAAGGGGCAAATATCAATGATTAAGGGTTCAATTCAGTGTTTAATGCATGCCAGTGTCACCACAATAATATACCAAACGTTTTAACCACACTGATACCAGCTTTCTATTAGACAAAACAAGTTAAATTCAAGTCCTTCAGTCAATAACCCAGAAATACTGACACTATGTTATGTCTGTAGATAGACAGATTATTAATCACGCTGGGTCTTAACACTGGAGTGACACACACATAAATTAGAAATAACCTAGCCCCATTAATAAACTAAGCTAATGTAAATATGCAATTTTACTTTATTCTAAGAAAAATTTGAGGTTAATATTGTAATAATAACTCAAAAACATGAAAGCCACTGATATATTTCCTTCACATAATTTTGTTTAGGTTGTAGCATTCTACGTGAAGTGCAATAATTCTAAAAATTGAACAGGGTGGATTCCGGTTAATTGGGACCAGTACATCTTAGTCCAATTAAGTGGCTCTCTCAATTAGCTGAAGTTTCATGGTAATAGTTAAAAAGGTACAAAAAAGACCATTTAACTGAGTAACAATAAAGTGTTTAAAAGGAATACAGAGCAAATTAAAACGCTATCAATGCTACTACAGAAGTCTAAAACTGTATATGAGATCCTAATTGTTACTGACAGAGAAATTCAACCAGTACAGTATACGTATGAGCTGCGAAAGGTTAGTCTGTAAATAAGCAATACCTATACAAGAGGGACGGATTACACCTAAACCCGAGGGGCTCCAATATCCTTGCAAACAGGTTGGCTAGGGTTGTTCGGGTGGGTTTAAATAATTTGGCAGGAGGGATGGGAACCAGAGTGATAGTGCTGAAGATGAGGTAGCTGGTTTATAAACAAAGGCAATGTGTAGTGAGACTCCTAAGCAAGGAGAAGCTGATGATAGGGCAAAATTGCAGTCAGGAGGATGAGTTGCAACATAAAAGATGGACAAAATCGAAGAGGGTAAATACAGAACTTAAGTGTTATATTTGAATGTGCACAGTACACAGAAAAAGGTCGATGAACTTGAATAGGAAATGCTAAAACACTCATCAGGTCAGGCAGCATCTATAGTAAAGTGACAACAGACATTAAACCTTTTTTTTCCTATAGATTTTGCTTAAAGTTCAGCACATTTTACATTTTTACGAGGGGTGATTGATAAGTTCATGGCCTAAGGCAGATGGAGTTGAGTCAATTTTAGAAAATCTAGCACATTTATTTTTCAACATAGTCCCCTCCTACATGTACACACTTAATCCAGAAGGCGTGGAGCATACGGATCCCTTCTTTGTAGAAGTGGTCCACAGCAGGGGTGATTGATAAATTCGTGGCCTGAGGTAGGAGGAGGTGAGTTATTAACTTCAAACTTTCTGCATTATCACTCAAAGAGTTGAACTGCATGTGCATGTAACGACAGTATCTTGGACTTCCAGGTGGTCCACAGCAGAGGTGATTGATAAGCTTGTGGCCTACGGTAGAAGATGAGTTATACAGCTCTCGTTACATGCACATGCAGTTCAACTCTGAGTGATTATGCAGTAAGTTTGAAGTTTCTCCTCATCTCCTTCTACTTTAAGTCACAAACTTATCAATCATCCCTGCTGTGGACCACTTCTGGAGGTCCAAGACGCCGACTTCTACAAAGAAGGGATCCGTATGCTCCACAACCGCTGGACTAAGTGTGTAAATGTACAAAAAATAAATGCGCTAGGTTTTCTAAAATTGACTCCTTCTACCGTATCAATCACCCCTCATATGCCCTTCATGTTAATATATAGTTTTAGACCATAAGACATAGGAGCAGAATTAGGCCATCTGGCCCATTAAGTCTGCTCTACCATTCAATCATGGCTGATCCTTTTTTCTATCTCCTCCTCAACCCCAGTTCATAGTCATAGTCATACTTTATTAATCCCGGGGGAAATTGGTTTTCGTTACAGTTGCTCCATAAGTAATAAATAGTAATAGAACCATAAATAGTTAAATAGTGATATGTAAATTATGCCAGTAAATTATGGAATAAGTCCAGGGCCAGCCTATTAGCTCAGGATGTCTGACCCTCCAAGGAAGGAGTTGTAAAGTTTGATGGCCACAGGCAGAAATGACTTCCCATGACGCTCAGTTCCTGGCCTTCACCCTGTAACATGTGATGCCATGTCCAATCAAGAATCTATCAACTTCTGCCTTAAATACACCCAATGACCTGGTCTCCACAGCTGCATGTGGCAATAAATTCCAGAAATTTACCACCCTCTGGCTGAAGAAATTTCTCCACATTTCTGTTTTGAAAGAGTACCCTTCTATCCTGAGGCTGTGCCCTCTTGTCCTAGACTCCCCCACCATGGGAAACATCCTTTCCACATCTACTCTGTCTAGGCCTTTCAACATTCAAAAGGTTTCAATGAGATCCACCCCTCATCCTTCTGAATTCCAGTGAGTGCAGACCCAGAGCCATTAAACGTTCCTCATATGGTAGCCCTTTCGTTCCTGGAATCACCCTTGTGAACTTCCTCTAGACCCTCTCCAATGCCAGCACATCTTTTCTAAGATGAGGGGCCCAAAACTGCTCACAATACTCTAGGTGAGGCCTCACCAGTACCTTAGCCTCAGCATCACATCTTTGCTCCTGTATTCTAGACCTCTTGAAATGAATGCCAACATGGCATTTGCCTTCCTCACCATTGACTCAGCCTGCAAGTTAACCTTCAGAGTGTTCTGTACAAGGACTCCCAAGTCCCTCTGCATCTCAGATTCCTAGATTTTCTTCCCATTTAGAAAATAGTCCGCATGTTTATTTCTACTACCAAAGTGCATGACCATGCATTTTCCAACATTGTATTTCATTTGCCACTTCCTTGCCCATTCTCTTAATCTGTCTAAGTCCTTCTGCATCCTACCTGTTTCCTCAACACTACCTGCCCCTCCACCAATCTTTCTATTATCTGCAAACTTGGCAACAAGTTTCCATCATCGAAATCATTGATATACAGCATAAAAAGTGGTCCCAACACCGACCTCTGCAGAACACCACTGGTCACTGGCAGCCAACCAGAAAAGGATTCTTTTATTCCCACTCGCTACCTCCTACCAATCAGCCAATACTCTAACCATGTTGGTGACTTCCCTGTAATACCATGGGCTCTGAACTTGGTAAGCAGCCTCAAGTGTGGCACCTTGTCAAAGGCCTTCTGAAAGTCCAAATATACAACATCCACAGGATCCCCTTTATCTATCCTACTTGTAATCTCTAAGAATTCCAACAGGTTCATCAGGCAGGCAGGTTTTTCCTGAAGGAAACCACGCTGACTTTGTACTATCTTGTCCTGTGTCACCAAGTACTCCATCACCTCATCCTTAACAATTGACTCTAATATCTTCCCAACCACTGAGGTGAGGCTAACTGGTCTATAATTTCTTTTCTATTGCCTTCCTCCTTTCTTAAAGAGTGGAGTAATATTTGCAATGTTCCAGTCCTCTGGGACCATGCCAGAGTCCAATGATTTTTGAAAGATCATTTCTAATGCCTCCACAATCTCTAATGCTACCTCTTTCAGAACCCAAGGGTGCAGTTCATCTGGTCTGGGTGACTTGTGTACCTTTAGGTCTTTCAGCTTTTTGAACACCTTCTCTCTTATAACAGTAACTGCACCCACTTCTCTTCCTTCACACACTACAATATCAGGCATACTGCTTGTGTCTTTCACAGTGAAGATTGATGCAAAATACTCATTTAGTTCAGCAGCCATCTCCTTGTTTCCCGTTATTATTTCTCCTGTCTCATTTTCTAGCAGTCCCATATCCACTCTCCTTTCTCTTTTATTTTTAACATACTTGAAAAAACTCTTACTATCCACTTCGATATTATTTGCTAACTTGCTTTCATATTTCATCTTTTTCCTTCTAATGATTCTTTTAGTTACTCTCTGTATGTTTTTTAAAAATTCCCAAACTTCTATCTTCCCACTAATTTTTGCTTTGTTGTATGCCCTTTCTTTTGCTTTTACAATAGCTTTGCCTTCCCTTGTCAGCCACGGTTGTACTATTTTACCATTTTGAGTATTTCTTCAGTCCTGCACCTTCCTCATTTTTCCCAGAAACACTTATTTTTAAAAGAAGCATCTCATATTATTTGATAAACGTAGCGTAAATAATAATAGATGAACAAAAGATGGAGGTAGATGAAGAAGCAGAATATTAAGGCACATGTACACTCAGAAGCCAAGTGACTCCTGAATGTATTTCTTTATGTTTGTAGGAACTCAGCAGGTCAGGCAGCATCAGTGGAAAAGATCGATTGACGTTTCGGGCCGGAACCCTTCGTCAGGACACGTTCCGGCCCGAAACGTCGATCGATCTTTTCCACTGATGCTGCCCGACCTGCTGAGTTCCTCCAGCGTGTTGTGAGTGTTGCTTTGACCCCAGCATCTACAGATTATTTTGTGTCTCTATGTTTGTAGTCTGCTGCTATAATCTATACACTTCAAGATTTGATTTGTTGTGCATTCAAAGATGCTCTTCTGCACAGCACTGTCGTAACATGTTATTTGTGTTACTGTCACCTTCCTGTCAGCTTGAACTAGACTGGCTATTCTCCTCTCTCACTAACAAGGCATTTTTGCCTGTAGAACTGCTGCTCACTGGATTTTTTTTGTTTCTTGCACCATTCTCTATAAACTCTGGAGACTGTTGTACATGAAAATCCCAGGAGATCAGCAGTTTCTGAGATACTCAAACCATCCTGTCTGGCACCATCAATAATTCCACAGCCAAAAGCACTTTGATCAGCTTTCTTCACCTTCTGATATTTGGTCTGGACAACAATTGAACCTCTTGAAAATATCTGCATCCTTTTATGTACGGAGTTGCTGCTGCGTGATTGGCTGATCAGATATTTCCATTAACAAGCAGGTGTATAGTTGTACCTACTACTGTGGCCTCTGAAAGTAAGTAATGTTGAAGCCGAGCCCCTCATCTCAAGTAAAAGACTTTACCAATATACAAATAAAAGTCCTCACAGATAACATCAACTCCAATATTTTCAGGTTCAAGGATATGCGAATGTATTCAGTTTCCAAACAGACTATTCCATTCAGCTCATTTAGTTTTCCTCAGCTAATTTAGTGTAATTCACTGCGTGAATCACGCAAAACATTTAAGTCTCTTATATTTGTTCTGGTTTTAAATCCTTCCTGCTCTGCAAATGTAAATTACAAATCTTAACATAGAACCTCAGATAAATGCTACCTTCTGTTCTCAACTAGAATAATTTAATTGCATGGGTAAATAATTGGGTTAAAGCTCCAGGTCAGTTAAAATTACAAAAGAGATTTACAAGAGCGATTCTAGATTTGCTGAATTAAAATTGTGTCAATTGAGTGAACAGACTGAGTTTATTCTCCATCTAGAACAGAAGGCTCAAGAGTTTAAAATCATAGAGTTTACCATTCTGTACATAAAAGCCTCTTTTAGACTTTCCCCAGCAGCCAAACAAGAATGATCAGATCATTGCGTATATACTCAATATTGAAGGCTCAATGCAAAATTGTTAAACATACCTATTACTTTCCAATTTGGATTACGACAAAAATAGAACAATATTTTTTGCTTTAACTCACCAACGTTAGGAAAGAAGGAATCAGTAGATCGATGTCGTATCATTGCCTGCATTTGTCGCTGCTGTTGCTGTTCCTGCCTTTCTTGCTCCAAGAGGTCCTGTAAAAGAAGGGGTTGCTCTTCCAAAAGAAGGGGCCTCTCACGTTGACCCTGAGAACCCACTGTCTGAGGAAGCATAATTTGCTGTGTGTTTGCCTGATTACTAGGTCCTGGCTGATTGGTTAGTGCCACATTTTGACTCGGAGTTTGCCCTGTTGGATAATTCTGGTTGGGTGGTTGAACTTGAAAAAAGGTCTGATTTCCAGAAGGTCCTTGTGAAAAACTACGTTTTAACCTTTGCCCCATTTGCAAGTTTGTATTTATTGGGTTCTCAGTCATCTGCCCAGGAGAAACTGCAGTCTTCGGAGACTGTGGGACACCTGCTTCTGGATGTGGCTGGGGTGATGGCACAACTTTGGAAGGTGAGCTCAAAGATGCAAATCCAGAATTAGCTGGCTTCTCAGGTAACAAATTTGAAAGGACCGGAATAGAATGGTTCATATGACGTGAATTGCTTCCTAGCGAGATGGAAGTTGGGGTAGAAGACTGAGAGTCACTGAAACTTGAGTTAGCTCCCATTAATTCTTGATTACCATCAACTTTTTCTTCTTCCTTTGTGATTTCCAGTTCACCACCAATACAAGAGTCAGAAGCCGGAGCACTATCTGTTATTGTATCTTTTGCCTCAGACTCAGCTGTACTTGTGCTATAAGGAACATCATGATTTCCATCACCGGTAACAGTTTCTGATTTTAGGGAACTCTTTGATTCATTAGGACTACTAGCAGTGGATCCTTCAGCTGGCAATGCGGCTTCTTCTTTTGCAGGGAAACTACCAGGCTGATCTCCTGCTTTGGCTTCTTCATCACCTTTTGCTTCTTCTTTACGCTTATGCTCATCTAGTTTAACATCTATTGGATCATTCAGCTCCAGTTCTTCATTAAACATATCCTTCTTGTCACCCAGATCAAGCTCAGGATCTGTGTAAGCAATGAGGTCAAACTCCCCTGATTTTAATAGATCATCCAAATGCGGGTCATTTGTTTCTATATTGTCTAAATTATCTAAATCAGGATCACCTTTCCCATCTACTGGATCCAAATTTAAATTTTCCAAGTCTTCATCATCCAAGTCTTTAACTTCTAGATCTCTCACTCCATCAAGGTCCTTAACATCAAGATCTTTCACTGAAGGATCATCAGCATCAAGTTTCTCCACCATACCCTCTCCATGTGCAGATGAACTGGTGGATAATGAGACAGCTGATGAAAAGGCCTGACTAGGAGGAGGATTGCTTAAGGAACGTGAAAGGGGTACCACTGGATGGTTTATATGGATTGGCTGCTGTTGATGTTGATTAAGCTGATCCATGTTATTACAATTTTCCATTTGATTACGTATATTTTGCTGGTTTGACATGGAGTCTAATGATTTTGGTCCTTGACTTGATGGGAAGGCACCCTGTCCAGGCATAACCTCTCCAGGTCTTTGTGACTGGATGGTTGGATCTAAGCCACTAGCTGATGGGAAAGGAAGCCGTGGCCCACTCTCTGGCACTCTGTGTCGAAGTTCAATGAATGGTTGACCCAAGATATTGTGCTGCTGCATTTGCATTCCCTGAGGAGGAAAGTGTTGTGGAATAATTACTCCATTGTTCACCTGTGGATTGTTTAAAGACCTGGTAAAGTCCACAGACAACGATCTCCTTAGCTGTTGTCGAAGACCTGGACCATGCATATGATGCTGCCCAAGAAAGTGTTCCTGACTTGCAAATGGTCTCTGTCCATTTCCTGGAAAAGAATACCTAGAACAAAGGAAGAGGTTTGATATAAAATAACATTTCACTCAGTGAATGCATAAGTCCGTTTCTGTGTATTTACTTAAGACAAATACCTCGAGACAAATGTTGATAACTACTAAGATAGCAATATGTAGGAATAACACCAAAATACAGTACATTTTTGCGATTATATGTAATGACATTGATCCAACTGTATCAAACTCTAGATTATGGAATCCCATACGTCAACAGTAATTTCTGAAATGATTCAGATCAAGTTGATCTTCAAAATTCCATATTAATGTAACAGTTGTTTTATGGGAACTAACTGATATGCAATCAAATTAACTCATAATGTACCTAAGCTTCTAAATAAGAAGAAAATTAATTGATATAAAACTTGTTAGAGGGAAAATTACCTTGGACCATGGGGTCTCATGACCATCCTAGTGGCATCTCCAGAAAACTGAGGTCTGTTAAATTGACCATCAGTTAAGAGACGTCGCCTTGGTTCAGTTGTAAAAGGGTCTGAGAATCTTTGACCTGCTTGAGCTGCAAGTGGAATTCTCACAATGCCAGGGTATGGTGGAGGTGGCCTTCCAAATAATTCACTGGGACTCTTTTGATCTTCCTGTGGCCAGTGCCTAAGTGGTGCTGCTGCAGATGTCATTGCTTGTTCTTGCAGGCCCTTTTCCTGTCGAACTGCATTCTTCTGCTGTTGCTGTCGGAGAATCAGTTCCCGTAATCTGAGTCTCTGTAACAAATTATAATGGTCCTTACTCACAACCACTAAACACAATGCTTTAATTCTTCTTTGACAAAGAACAAATACATAACTTGTGGTTAATGACCACAAAATTATTATAAATTATGTAAAACAGCTCAAGCAAAGATATACAAGGAATAAATTCACCATCATGTTGGGAACTGAATTTTAAAGTCAAATGTTTTTCAAATATCAAATTAGAACTAAATTTCTTAATAGGAGTTTTAAGGCAACATAGCAATAAGACCTAGACAGACATATACCAAAAGATTTCTAAAGCCTTATGGCTTCTAGGATTATTGAACCAACGGGAATATTTGAGGCATTATGGCATGAGAAATTTTGTTTTCGTGAAGCATGTTGCAGGTTTTTTTTTCGCACTAAGTGCTGCATTAGTATTCTATTAATCTTTCTGGCTACAAAATACAGGATTCCACATAACACTTTCAAGAATAAAGTTCTACACATTTGGTAAAACTGCTTTCCTGTATCTTCACAAATAGTTATATTGCATCTTTATTGAATTCATAAAGGTTGTTAAAAAATAGCTTCAACAACTGCACTGCCACCAAAGGTGGACAAGTAATCGTCATTAGAAACGTAACCACATTTTCAAATCATGGTTGTACTTCAGAAAGCACTGGCATATGCTATTGCTCTAACTATAAATGCATCGTTTGGAAATGTTTCCAGATTACATGGATTCACTGTGGCTGCAATGCAATCATTCTTTTTATTTACTTGTTCATTTTGTTTCTTTGTTTATTGAGATACAGCACAGAATAGGCCCTTCAAGCTTGCTGCCCAGCAATCCCGGATTTAATCTGAGCCTAACTACAGTACAATTTACAGTGATCAATTAAGCTTTCAACTTGGTACATCTTTGGACTGTGGGAGGAAACCAGAGCACCTAGAGGAAACCCACACAGTCATGGGGAGAACATACAAAGAAAGTCTTTACTGGCAGTGGCGGGAATTGAACATAGGTAGCCTTCTTGTAAAGCATTGTGCTGTGCCTGCCATATAATTAATAATCTTGTGTTTTAAATGGCATTTTCCCCGGTTATGTTTCTGTTTTTAAAAATTCTTACAAAACCAAGTGCTAAATCAGGGGGATGGCCTTTCCTAGTGATTTTATACTGTACACTAACCCAGGTTCCTAAAACAGGGACCGATGGAAAACAAACTTACTTTGGTTTTCTTCCATTTCACCTGCATTCTCCACACGAACTGAAGTATTTGTCCTTCAATTTTATTAAAGCATCATCACTACATAATTAATCACCAACTCAAACTAAATCAATATGAGGCATCCTTTTTACCTGTCTTTGTTTCTCTTCAGTGTCCACATGACCTGTGCTTGTGTTATTTTGAGTTTCAGATGCCAGCACTGATTGGACTTGATCTTGTGTTGGAGGCACACTATGAAACTGCTGCACCTGTGAATTTATGGGCGACTCTGTGGAACTGCTGAAATTTAGGCTATCCGATGGAGCTCCTTGTTGGTTACCAACATCATGTTCAATTCTTCCCTGCACAAACGTCTCATTGGCTTGAGATCTTGGGGTTCTTGGTGGTTGATCATATGGGTCATGCACCATATGTCCAAATGTATCTCCAGTTGGCCTCAGTGATGCTGGATGGGGTGGAAAAGGATCGTCAGACATTCCAGCTTGTCTGGAATTCTGAGGAGTTCGACCACGTGGATCAGCAGGTCGTACAAATGTATCCTGCACATTTGGAGCTCTACTATTTTGTGGTTGCAAGAATAGATCCTGATTTGCCAACAAACTTGGTCTGGTCATTGCTTGCCGGTCACAAGACTCTGTGTTAATGGGTCTTGGAGACTGTGGAGGTTGTGAAAAGGCGTCAGTAACAATGGGTCTTGGGGTTGCAGGAGGTTGCACATACGGATCAGAATACCGCTGACCCATTGGTGATTGTACAAAACGATCTCCGGCTCCGGGTCTCGGAGTTCCAGGTGGCTGGGCGTATGAATCTGCTTGCTGTGTAGGTGGTCTTGGAGTATGTGGTTGCTGTGTGTATGGATCAACTGGAGCCGGCCTGGGGGTTAAAGGTGGCTGTGCATAAGGATCAGTTGCAGGCCGAGGGGTTCCAGGAGGCTGTGCATAAGGATCTGCCGCAGGATGAGGTGTTCCAGGAGGCTGTGCATAAGGATCAGCAGCAGGGCGAGGAGTTCCAGCAGGCTGTGTGTAAGGTTCCTGAGGAGAACATCTCGACCGTGATCCTGGCTGAACGAATATATCACCCTGGGTTTGCCGAGGAATTCTCTGACTGTGTGGATATGGCTCAGGGCGAGGTGTATGTGGCTGCTGTGCATATGGATCCACCGCCTGGGACTGAGGCTGCACTGGGTTTTGTGGAAAGTTATCCAAAGGTCTAGGGGTTAAAGCAGTTTTCTCATATGGATCTACAGGTATACGTCTTGGAGTTTGAGGCACTGATGCATAAGGATCTTGTGGTGACTGAAGTGGTAACATTGGTGTCTTAAACAAGTGACCACTTCCACTTTCTTTACCTGCAGGACTTGATGCCAGCTGAGATCGTGCATAAGGATCATGAGTTGCCATTCGGTTATTTGGCATCTGCATTCTTGGAAACACATCAGGCCTGAGAGCAGGTTTCGCAAACGGATCAGTTGCAATTGGTACATTTCCTAAGGAATCAGGGTTCACTTGTGGTCTTGGTAATCCTAATGGCTTTGAAAAATGATCTGTTGATGTGGTCATGACAGGTCGAGGAGTATCAGGTGCTTTTGCATAAGGATCATTGGTGGCTGAAGCTGGAGAACCGAAGGATTCATTTGCTAATGAAGATCTACTTTTCTCGATCTGTTCAGTAGCCGGGGATGGCCTGGAACCACTTTGGGGAACAACACAAGAATCTAAAGAAGACGCCGAATTTCTCCGAGCAACTGGTGGTGGTCTTGGTGTTCCAACCATTTTTGCATATGGGTCCCAAGGGGATGAAGGCCTGGATCCATTTGCAGTTGAAGAAAACATTTGTGCTGATTGTGGCTGTGATGTCTGAGGTTGCGTGAATGGATCCTGCAAAGGGGTCCTGGTTGGGGTGGGAGGAGGAGCCTGAGGCCTTAAGAAGACATCATCTGATGACATGGTTGCAGAAGTGCCAGGCACCTGAGGTCTTGTAAATCCTTCTTTGGGCAACTGTTGGAGAGGAGACAAGTGCCCATTGTCCTGTTCACCTACTTTAGGACTGTTGGAGTCATCCCCACCAGTTGATTGCTGAGAGCCAAATTGTTGCTGTTGCTGCTGCTGTTCATGTTTCACCTGTTCCAGTTTCTGTGTAGCTTCAATCTTGGCTTGCTGCTTACTCTTCTGGCGCATTTGCTGTTTTGGTACAATGTGAAATATAAATTGAACAATGCATGATTAAGGTGGAATTGTAACACAAACTTTAAAATTGCATCTTTCCATATTTCTTAACTCTGAACAGGATGCAAATGATGTTGTCTGGATTGAGGAACTTTAGTTATAAGGATTGTGTACAGTCTGGGCTTGTTTTTCCTGAAGCAAATGAGGTTGAGTGGAGATCTGGTAGAAGCACTGTGCAAAAGTCTTAGGTACACATATATAGCTAGGGTGCCCAGGAATTTTTCACAGTACTGTACTCATCAAGGTGGAGCGGAGAGTGAGTTTGTAAATCTCGCAGGAACAAAGGATGTTAGGAACAGCAAGAGTGGAATGCCGCAGGGGTTGGTGAATCTTTTTCCTATGATAAAGGTATCAAAAGCAAGATGGCACAGATTTAAGAGAAAGGAGTTTTAAAGCAAATCCTAAGGAGATGTTATTTTTACACAGTGAACAGCTGATATGTGGACATACTGCTGGAGGTGGTGGTGGAATCAGATAGAAATCATTGTATAGGATGCAGAGAAGGAAAGAGACTTAATGCATATAGGATTAGTGTAAAATGGGCAAAACTATCCAGATGGACATAGTACACAAAGGACCTATTTCTCTGTTGATTGACCCTATGAAAAACACTACAATGTCTAGAAAACTTAATGTTGAAGCATCAAAAGCTAAAGGCTAGAAATCCCACATATTGCACATATTTGTTGAATTATTTCTAATTCATGCAGCTTTTTATAACTTCATTTTCACATTTTATTACAAAATTTTCCTATGACCTTTTATACCAAAATAAATCATTCATTTTAAAAACCTAATATCCAATCAGTAATTACTATTTAAGTACACGCACAAGTGCTTCACTTTTTGTTTAAAGTCTATAACAAATCCATGGCCATCTTTCAAAGCTATCAGAGACAGAGTAGAAAAACAATTATACTGGATTTCAAATAACTTCTCAGCTTTTTTTTTGCCAGCAAGAATAAGTTGGCAAATACCTGCATGGTTCAGATGGTGAAAGAATTTTCACAAATTGCTCTTTAAGGAAGCCTATTAAAATGTCACTGGCAGCAAAAATATGCAAAACAATCTATCCAAGTATACTTTTATTAATAATGATATCCAAGTTTTCCAGCTGGAAACGTGCAATGTGTTATTTTTTGATATTTTAAAAATACAAGGATAAAAATAAATATTATCTAGTGGTAGGAAATATTATTATATTACAAGTAGCAAAGAAATATTATCTAAAGGGGGTTTCTACCAAAATATTGTTCCAATGGTCAAAATATAGAGCCATGCAGCACATGAACAAGTGCTTTGGTCTAATATGTCCTGAACAACCATCAAGTGCCTATCTACACTAATCCCACATTTTTTTCAAATTTCCTTTTGCATTACCCTAGCAACTCCAACCTCCAATAGGCTTCAGCCAACTTTTTATTTTGTTTTTATTTTTATTTAGCGATACAGCACCTTAACAGGCCCTTCTGGCCCAATGAGCCTGTGCCACCCAATTACACCCATGTGGCCAATTAACATACTAAGCCAACCATCTTTAGATTGTGGGAGGAAACCACAGCATCCGGAAGAAACCCACATTGTCATGGGGAGAACATACAAACTGCTTGCAGACAGTGTTGGGAACTGAAATTCGATCAGTGATCACTGGTACTGTAAAGTGTTGTACTTTACACCCCCCAAGCACGCTAGTCAATTAGCTACATCAGGGGTGATTCATCTAACCAGCACCTTGTAGGAGACATGTGGGAGGAAAAAGGGAACCCACCAAGTCACAGGGAGAACATACAATCTCTACACACAGTGCAAAGGTTAGAATTAAACACAGAATCAAAGCCAGAGCCATGAATTAGCAGACCAAAGCCCATTCGTTTCAGATTTAACTTTATCTATTGGACTGATCCATTCTACAAACCCACCATCTTTCCCATCTTCATTGGAGGCCAACCTTTCAAGAGCTTTAATTTAATATTTTATATTACGAATAAGTCACTCCAATGTCTCTTACTTCTTCCTACACTCCAACTGCCTTGACGCTTCCAGTTCTCTAGCACCAACTCTTAAAATGTGAAACCTCTTTAAAACCTGATTTATCAGGACTTCAGGTATCCCTTCCTCTCTTAAGGAAATCTGGAAGTCGAACCTGACCAGAGGGCTTAAAAAGAGGATCCATCCTCACGTACGGATGCGAGACGCGGACACTCACCAAGACTATGCGAAAGTCTCTAGATGGTTGCTATACATGAATGCTCTGGATGGCTCCTGACGTGAGTTGGCAACAGCACATGACGAACGTCGAGCTCTATAACGACCTACCGATGCTCTAGGGGGGCACTGTCTACACCGCCCCGAGCTACCTGCCAGCCTAGTCATCATATGGGAGCCCAAGCATGGGAGGATGAACCCTGGGCGCCCTCCCAAGACTATGGTCAACACGCTCCTAGAAGGCAGCAGCGCAGCTAATGTAGATGAACTGAACACACTGATGAGGGAGAGGGAGAAGTGGAGAGTCCGACCTCGTGCCCGACGCCAGCCCCCTAGGCATGAGTCGATGTAGTAGTAGTAGTTCCTCTCTTTTAGATCAAAATACATTTTCTTTATCATGGGTACTATAAAGCACTTGGGGACGTTTCTTGATGGGAAAGGTGCTTTGCAAATAAACATTGCTGCAATTATATATTGAATTGCCATTCATTTTAATTGATGGATTCCTACATTGCTTTATCAGCAGGCTGACAAATAGAGTTCCTACAATGCAAATTTATTGCCCAACCATCTACGCCATTTATCCCTATGCTGTTCTATTGCATCTTAAATTCCAGAGATGCTGCTGGACCTGCTGAATTCCTCCAGCATTGTGTGTGTGTTCTCCCCAAGCTAATATGTATAAAGCTTAGTGTTGAACACAGAGTTTCTGATTTTTGCAGGCAGAATACCTCTTTCCTCACAAAGATACTTATCTACCCTCTTCTGTAAAAACTTTAGCTATGCCTTTATTTAGGGTCAGGTGAGTAATTGAACATGAAACATAGAAAACCTACAGCACAATACAGGCCCTTCTGCCCACAATGCTGTGCCAAACATGTACTTATTTAGAAATTACCTGGGGTTACCCATAGCCCTCTGTTTTTCTAAGCTCCATGTACCTATCCGGGAGTCTCTTAAAAGACCCTCTCATATCTGCCTCCACCACCGTTGCCAGCAGCCCATTCTAGTTCTCATCACTCTCTGTGTAAAAAACTTACCCCGACATCTCCTCTGTACCTACTTCCAAGCACCTGAAAACTGTGTCCTCTCGAGTTAGCCATTTCAGCCCTGGGAAAAAGCCTCTGACTATCCACACGATCAATGCCTCTCATCATCTTATACACCCCTATCAGATCACCTCTCATCCTCCATTGCTCCAAGGAGAAAACGACGTTAACTCAACTTATTTTCATAAGGCGTGCTCCCCAATCCAGGCAACAGCCTTGTAAATTTCCTCTGCACCTTTTCTATAGCTTCCACATCCTTCCTGTAGTGAGGTGACCAGAATTGAACACAGTAATCCAAGTGGGGTCTGACTAGCGTCCTATATAGCTGTAACATTACTTCTCAGTCACGAAAGAATTTATTTTCTTTCTAATAAAATAGAAAATGTTTATGCATCCAATTTTATGACAAATTAGAAATAAATAGTTGTTTAGTTGATATTAATGCAGAACAGTTTGTGTTATGGAATTCCATGGCTGTTCTCAATGATACTTCATGGCTAACTGCAAGATGTCATAACATTGGGTGTTTCATTTCTAAGAGTGAATGAAACTTAATATGAGAACAAATCTCTGGAATTTAACTCGAATTAATTTTCTAATTAATTACTATCATCCCAAGTCATACATGCTAGGTTAATATTGTTCTTTAAAATAAAATGTTCACCACATGCATTAAAATTCTGTGCACAATTTAGTCATAGTTTATGGATGGTTAAGATGATCTATGAAAGTGAGCTTGATAAATAATCACTGGGGATTCCTAAGTACACAATTACCTGTCTAAGCTTCCATTCCTGCTCATGCTCTGATTCCTTTTGCTTCATTTGATCCTTAAATGGCAAGTCAATGTCAGGGCGAGATACAGAGTCAATGCACTCCTGTTGCTGTCTTCGCAAAGATTCGCTGGTCATTTGAACCTTGTTTATACGCAGTGCTGCCCGATTGTCTCTTGCCTTTTGCTGCAAAATGTGTAACAATTAACTTTCAATTTACAAATTAAAATTATTTGAGAATGCAATTTTGAGAAGACAGGTCATTTGGCAAAAAAAACCCAGAACTCTTGTGGAAAAAAATTCAAACCTCCAAAGACCAGAAGCCAGTTTTACTTTTGCAACCAGGCAAGGCATACAATTTGTAAAACACATTTTAATATTTAAGCAGAGGGCTACTATTAAATGGAGTTTTTTAAAATGCAGACAATACATAATTAAAGATCAATTGGAATTATCAAATAAAAAATGAAATGCTATCTTTCTAAGGTTCCAAATCATAGAATTGAAATGTTTGGGGTCAAAAAAGGATGGCTGGTAGTGTTTTGCTTTCAGTTACAATTGAATAATGCAGTAAAAAAAATGTAAAATGATTCATTTCTTTCAACATTACATCATCGCTTTTTGAAAAAGGTAAATCTAATACACTAATCTAATACACTGACTGAAATTCTTATCATAATCAAACAGTGAAGTTAAACAAAACAGTGGGTGTTTTTCATATAATCATAATTTTCAGGATATGAAATCATGCACAGTAAATAATGCCTACCACATAAGGGCCTCTCTCTTGAGAGCTTGCCTTTCTCCACAATTTAGCAATTTGTTTAACTCTGGTAGACCAATCTGAAACAAAAAGATATTGTCCAAATTAGGAGTTGCAAATACTTAGGAAGCAATGTTAGTCATTGAAATATGAGTTTGCACAGAATAGATAATTTTTACAAAATCTATTAAAGCTTTTGAGTTACTGAAATAGTTTAAACTAGATGTCATAACTTTGAACAAGATGGATATTTAAATCTCACTTAGCCTGACAGTTGAAGATTCAGCATCTGCTAAATCTTACCTTGGGTCACCAGCATAAGTTCAATTCCGCAGTCTCATTTGATACATTATGGTGCTTACCAGAATGAACTTAAGACATAATACAATGCAAAAACAATCAGCAGATTGACTGCTACATTTTTTCAGCACCTGGAGCTGACATACAAAATTGAGAAATGTACTTCAAGGCTGGCTAAGTCAGAGGCAATAATAAAAGCCAGCTTTCTGTTATTTAACAATAAGGATTTTCACACTAAGTACGTATAAAATGCAGGAAATGAATCGTAAAACCCCGCAGACTCTGGACATCTGAAATAAAAAAATACTAGAAATACTCAGCAGGTTAAACAGCGTCTGTAGAGAGAGAAGCGGTATTAATGCTTCGGATCAATGACAACTCTAAACTTCTGATGAACAAGAGAGGGAGAAGAGGATATTTATGAAGATCTTGCTTAGGACCGGAAAATTGCAGCCAAAAGGGGGAAAAAGGTGGGTTAGCTAGAGTCGTTTTCTGTAGAGTAAAGGAGGCACATAAGATGATGATGCTGATACAGAATAATAGAAAGGACCCTCTGAAGGGTGAAATACTATTGGACAGAGATTTAAAGTAACTGATGGAAGGATCAAAGGGAAGATGAAAAAATATACTCAGAGTGTGGTGTTGTCTGGAACTTCACCCCACACCTCGACCCCTGAAAGGGTGGTAGAGGCATAAACCCTGAAAAATATTTAAGCTGCACTTGGATGCCTATTTGATGAGCTGTGACCTACAGAGGTATGAATCAAGTGTTAGAGAGTGGGATACAGCTGGCAACCTCCTTTTTGATCTGCATGGACATGAGCCAAATGGCCTCTGTTTGTGTCATAAACTTGATAGGACTGCATGAATGTCAAGAAACATTGCTTTTCTCTGCTGATACTACTTAGTCTGTGGCATATCTAGGACCAGAAAAAAAAGGATAGAGAGTGTTAGTTGTGGTTCTTCAATCCCATTTGCTCATATTAGATTCTTACACCCTTTTAAATGTGTTTTTAAAGTGGCTGCATAAACGTTTCTTAAACATTGTAATTATAACTAATTCCACGACCTTCTCTGATCCAAGTTCCAGACATCAATGTATCTTGGTGTAATAGAAACTCTACCACCAAATTTCCTTTCAAACTCTTTCCTCTTATCTTCAGTCGATGTCCTCTTGTTCTTGACACCCTAGCATGGGGAAAAGATGCTGCCTATTGACCGAATAATTTTATATACCTCAGTCAGGTCAACATCCTTTGCTCTAGGGAAAACTAACCCAGCCTATCCAACTACTCTCCTTAACTAAATTTCTCCAATCCATGCAGTATCCCAGTGAATCTCCTCTGCATTCTCTCCAGCACAACCACATTGTACCTGCAGTGTGGGGTGCAGAACTGCACACAATATTATAAAGTGCAGACTCTAAGCAGTTTGTAAACTTGCAACACAACATTCCAACTTTTATATTCTATATCCTGACATAAGAAGGCAAACATGCCTCATGTTCTTCACCAATCTACATGATGACACTTTCAGAGAACCATGGACTTGAATCACAAGGCCGCTCTGTTAATCAACATTCCTTAATATCCTACCATTTACTGAACATGAAGTTCAAGTTCAGTTTATAGTCATCCAACCACACGCATGCATAGTACCAAACTAAACAACGTTCCTCCGGACTAAGTGCATATAACTTATACACATAACACATATAGTAATATTACCAGTAGTAAATTAACTAATAATAAGGTACATATAGAAGTTTAAAAGTAAACTATATAAGGCTACTGGTGCTTTATGCACGATGAGACCTGGGTGGTGGCTGGGAGTTCAATAGTCTTATGGCCTGGGGGAAGAAGCTGTTTCCCATTTTAACAGTTCTTGTCTTGATGCTACGGTACCTCCTGCATGATGGTAGAGGGTCAAAGAGATTGATGGATGGATGGCAGGAGTCATTGACAATGCTTAGGGTCCTGTGTATGCAGCACTCCTGATAAATATCTCTAATGGTTGGAAGATAGACTGCGATGATCCTGTCAGCAGATCTTGCAATCCTTTGTAGGCACTTGTGGTCAGACGCCTTGCAATTGAAAGTGTTCTGACCAGTTGCATCACCATTTGGTAAAGACCAGATGGTGGTGTAGCTGGTCAGGACACATTCAATGGTACTCCTGTAAAAATTCGTCAAAATGGGCTCACTCACCCCAATCACCTTAGGAAGTAGAGACACTGTTGCACTTCCTCGACCAAAGGGGTGGTGTTGAGGGACAGGGTGAGATTATCCGTATGTGCACTCCCAGAAATTTGGTGTTTCTAACTCTCTCCATGGAGGAGCTGTGTGTGTGCAGTGACGAGTGGTCAGCCTGCATCTTTATAAAGTCCACAATCATCTCTTTGGTCCTGTCTACATTGAGACTCAAGCTCTACACCGTGAGACTTCGCTGCACTTGTCAGGATTTAATTTCACCTGCCATTGATCTGTCCAACTTTCCATCTAATGTAAATAGCACTACAGCCTTAGACAAACTCTCTCACCATCCAAATCCACCAATGTTCATGTCATCATGGCTAAATGGGACTGACTGGTGGGTGCTGCGATGGCAACATAAACAGTTTGATGGCTGCATGTCTTAGAAAATACGCAGTGGGAAAATAGCCCAAGATTTGCTGAAGTGCAAAACATCGCAAAGAAATTGCCATATCTATTTTAAAGTGCTGATCTGGGGGATTACCATTGATAACACCATGTCAAATTAGGAAAACTGATTGGGAGGCTTAATAGAGAATGTGGACTGTGACATCTGTCCAGAATGGGCACAATTCTCAATTCATGGTCATAAGTTCTTTAAGAAGAGAGAGGATCAGGTAGATGTTATGGCTGATATTGGAACAAGTGAGATCCAAAGAATTTTAATCCTTTCAAATACTTATTTTCCAAGACATCACCTCCTACCTCCCCAAATCAAAAAAAGTTCAGTGAAAAAGTTATACCTGAAAAGGTTTGCAAATACATTTTTAAGGAACAAAGATATGACTGGTAGATTAGTTTTGCTGATTAGGCAAATAGTTATGGGATTATTAAAAATAGAAATTTTGAAATCTCCTCTATACAGGCAATAAACACACAGGCAAACACTTGAGTCTACTCTGAAGAAAGTTTGCACAAGGTTGATGATTGCAAACTCTGCATTATGAATGGTGTATTAACTGCTCATCTAAATATCTGTACATCTTCACTGATTTGTTGATAGAAGAATCATTGTCATTTGAATGAGAGAGAAACTGGACCTAAATTTACTATCTGGATGTTATCCAGGAACTTGACTGTGGGTCTTTTGTGGAATTATTCATTCTGATTTTCACTCTCACATTTCCACAACAAGAATGAAAGAATGCAAGAAAAAAGGAATAGACCACTAGACCCCTTAAATCCTGCTCTGCTATTCAATATGATCATGGCTCATTTATGTTGGCCTGAACACATCTTCAGTGCCAGTTCCCCATAGCTCTCAATTCTTTGCTCTTGACGTTCTTTATCTCTCTTCACTTTAAATAACATTATGTTAAAGGAATTCTGGAGATTCAATACCTCCCGAGAGAAGAAATTACCACACATATTTGTTTTAAATGACTGGTCCTTATGCTTTAAATGACCAGCACTTATGGCCCTTTGTTTGCAATTCTCCCACTGATAAAAACATCTTACCAACTTCCATCAATACCCTAAGGATCTTTCATGCTTGAATAATGTTATCTCTCATTCTTTTCAACTCAAAGGAACACAGACCAAAGCTGTCTAGTCTCACTTGATAAGACAAACCCCTCGTCCCAGGAAGTAACCTGGTAAATCCTCTTTGGACCAGTTCTACTGCTACTTTTTTTAAAAAAAAGGTAAAGGGATCAGAATTATGCACAGTATTTTGGATATGGTCTCACCAACACCCTGTAACAAAACTGCAACAAAATCTCCTGATTAAACTCTAACCCTCTGCAATAAAGGCCAACATGTGACCTATTGGACTTGCCCGCAAACTTTGAGAACATTCAGATTTCTCTGAATTTTAAGGCATTTTTTTGTTGCAAGTTTAAAAGAGTGCCTTTGAAGATTCAGTTCACCAGGTACACTAATTAATACTACCACAGCAGGAGCGAATGACTAAAAATGTAAATTATTTTGCAAGTGTAATTTGTATTGTTAATATTTCATGTACTATAGCTATCATAATAATTGTAAAGTATTTTTATAAATGTGTATTTTAACTTATTTTTGCTTTGTACTTCCAAAAAATTCAACAAAGCATTGTCACAACAAAGTAGCATCGGTCATCAGGGACCCCACCATCCAGGACATCCCCTCTTCTAGCCGCTGCCATCAGGAAGAAGGTACAGAAGCCTCAGTACTCACATCACCAGGTTCAGGAACAGTTATTACCCGTCAACAATCAAGCTTTTGAACAAAAGGGGTTAACTTTACTCAATATCACTTGCCCAATCATTGAAATATTCCCACAATCTATGGAAACACTTTCAAAGACTCTTCATCTTCTTACGTTCTTGATATTTATTTATTATTTCTTTCTTTTTGTACTTCCACAGTTTGTGTCTCTTGTGCACTGGTTGAACGCCCAAATAGGTGCGGTCTTTCATTGATTGTGTTATGGTTACCTTTCTATTATGGATTTATTGAGTATGCCCACAAGAAAATGAACCTCAGGGTTGTATATGGTGACATGTATGTACTTCAATAATAGATTTATGTTGAACTTTGAACATCTCCAGTGTAAAACGAGCAGTGATTAATCATTCAAGAAAGTCAAAAGCATGTGGATCTTTAGTCTACTATGCTTAAAAGAAAGGGTATTTTAATATCAGTTATGATATGCAGTCAATCTTGTGGAATCAACAGCATAGATTATACTCCACTTTAGCTAGCAATTCCAAAAAGAAATGCTGTCAAACAGCATGTCATGCATCAACTTGCTCTGAAGTGTATTTTTAAACTTAATACAATTCCCAATTTTACAAATGATGTTTTTTAAATATCTCTGATGAACAGGTACATTTGAAAATACCCATGGAGAGGTCAATCTGACTTGGAAGTGAGGTTTAAAATTAATAGCTGTGATCTAGCCATCATTAGTAGACACCTCTGCTTTCAGTGAGAACTGCAACTGTTTGTGTGGAGCTGGGCAAGGTAGATACTACAACAGGAATTATGCAAGGAATGAAAGCATGGCTAAACCATGTCGTACATCCTCTTCCCCAAATATATGCAGTTTCAAGATTCAAAGTCTGTAACAAACAGGTGAGGTAATTTTCTTACAAACCAGCTTTATCTTGAAGATAGAAACACATCTAATTACATTTGAGGTGAACACCAAAAGCAATAATTATCGCTTTTGGTGTTCACCTCAAAATAACAGTTAGTTATAAAATATGAAGTCCAATTTTTCCAACATCATTTAAATTTTATACTAACCTAATAGAAAATAAATTGATAAATAGTTTCTTTGAATATAATATGCATGCTGAACATTAGGTGAGGGGCAAACGCATGCGGCCCTTTTCACAAGGAAGTTTAATTAAAAACAAGAGGGTATAGATGTAAAATAAGAGGAAGGATTTAAAAGAGACTCGAGGACAACATTTTCCATATAGAGGGAGGCAAGTATATAAGATAACTTGCGAGACAAAGAGGTTGAAGCAAGTATGGTGACATTTAGAAAATGCTTGAACAGGTTCACGGATAGGAAAGGGTTAGGGAGATATGAGTCACGACAGGCAAATGGGACAAGCTGAGAAGGGTGCCTTGGCTGGCATTGATGAGTTGGGGTGAAGGGCCTGTTTCCATGCTCTATTGCTGTATGACATTTTAAAAATTTGAAGCCAAGACTAAGAATTGACTGAAAAGCATTTATTTAGCTAAAATGTGAAAACAAATTAAGCCATGATTATTTTAAATACATTGAAATATACATAGTTAGGGGAAGTTTTATATCTTTGAAAATTGATCAGTGTATTTCATTCAAGAGAATTCAATAGCTCCAGGAACAAAAACAGAAAATGCCAGAAACACACAGCAGTCTGCATCAGTGGGAAGAGAAACAGAACTTCCATTTTAAGTAGAAGACTATTTGTTAGAACAATTTATTAACCCAAAATATTGACGATTTATCTTTCCACAAATGCTGTCCCTCCTGTGGAGCATTTGGAGAATTTTTTGTTTTTATTTCAGATTCCCAACTTCTGCACTTTATTGATTTTCAATCACTATTTCCAAAATACGATCTGTTGGTTGGCATTACCTGGAAAATCTTCTTTCAGGTTTGGGAAGTTTGTGTTTGTGTACAGAACAGGGGCAACTGTTGCCATTTCTCCCAGGGCTTCTTCCTTCTCCCATTTCAGCGTACTCCGCTGTGTATAGTTTAGCGTGTCTCCTTCCACTTCCACAGCAGGAGCAGAGGGTACCCATGGGCTGGGTCCATCACCAACAACTTGACTAAAAGTATGGCTCTTGTCTCTATTAAATAGATCCAGTTCAAACACGGGTTTAAAGAATGACTTAAATAACCCTAATAGATGCAAATGCTAAATATTCAGTAAAAACCATTTTATATTATGTATTCCTGTTACGTGTCATCTCCAAGGAAATAGTACATATTATTAAAGCTATCTTCTTTGATAATCACCTTTCTGAATGTTGTTTAACAATATTCTATATCCCACATTAATCATCTTAAAAGAGAATCAGGAGTAACAAAATGAAAAGAGCTAGAGGGGAAGAAGTAGAGAATGGGACTAATAGGGTTGTTCTTGCAGAGAGGTGGTGTGTGCTTGTTGGGCTGAATGGATTCCTTGCTGTTGTAGTAGTTCTATTTAATAACATAGGTATCCTAAGGGTTTGATGAACCAAGATCCAAATTAAAATAGTACATTACAGGTAATAATCTCTGAATTCTTACCCACATTGTACTCACAAAATTATAGGTGCAAAATAATTTGAACTTCAAATTTCTTGCAGAAAGAATTGTGTTGAATGCAAGGGTTTTGATGCAAAGAGCAGCAGTCATTAGGAAAAGGAAGGCTGTTCTAAGGGATGGGCACTATTGAAACTAGATAAAGGGCATCGAGTGCCATATCGAATAGGTAAGATGGCAGACAGAGGATAAAACAAATGAAGTTGGTGGTTGGGATGGGGGGAGAGGGAGAGGGAGGGGGAGAGGGAGAGGGAGAGGGAGAGGGAGAGGGAGAGGGAGAGGGAGAGGGAGAGGGAGAGGGAGAGGGAGAGGGAGAGGGAGAGGGAGAGGGAGAGGGAGAGAAAAAAAAAAGAAAACTCTTTGCATGGTAGGTTCATGAAGGGGTAACTTTAGAAGACTACCCAGAACAGTAAATTTAGGTAAAATCATGCAGGATAGGAAAAAACAAAAAAAAGATAAATGGGCTTGAGAAAATGCAACAATGATGAATTTGACAGTGATAAAGGAATTTCTAGTTCAAGCTTATTATAACCATACATACCCAAAGAAAATTTCATCTGAGGTAGTCAGGCTTATTCTAAAATCCAATGGCAATGAGGAAGAAGCCGTTCTTGAAACCTGAGGTTTTCGGACGCTATTGACTTTATTTGTGTCATTCGGAAGATTTGGATGCAGAGTGGCCAAGATGGTGTAGTGGTTAGCACATGCCTTGCAGTACAGGTAACCCAGGGTTCAATTCCCGCCACTGCCTTTAAGGAGTCTGTATGTTCTCCACGTGGGTTTCCTCTGGGTGCTCCGCAATCCGAAGATGTAGGTTAATTGGTCATTGTAAATTGTGCCATGATTAGGCTAGGGTTAAATCAAGGGATTGCTGGGCAGCGCGGCTCGAAAGGCCGAAAAGGTCTATTCCACACTGTATCTCAATAAATAAATATTCTGGGATGTGAAGAGATTTTCAGAATGGAAAGGTTTGCTATTGATAACAAGGGTTAGGATACAAGGAAGGGATATGGAATAGGAAAATCAAGGTGCAGTTTGGGTTCAGTTGAGTAACTTGTGGATGCAGAGTATGTCTTCCTAAAGGTACTTAAATGAGAAGGCAGGAAATATTGCCAAGAAATTACAGGTGTTTTAAAATATGGCAGTATTAGTGATTCTATAAACTGGAATATCCACACACATACTCAGTATTCACCATATGAAGGGCAGGTTGATGAAATGAATTGAGAATATCTTATGAAATCAATATTCAAAAGGAACTAACTAGGGAAAGTTTAACTTTGGATCTAGCACTATACAATGAAAGCATGATTTTTAACATTATCGTTAGGAAGCCTCAGGGAAGCATAATCATAATAGCACAAGAACATCATTACTAAATTACTAAACTAATATCCGGAGACTTCAATTACTGATTGGAGAGCTCAAATCCCATCATAGCAACTGTGAATTTATATTCAAGAAATAAAATTGATGCAGAATAAAAAACTGACTAAATTGGCAAATTATAAAACTACTATTTAATTAAAAAATTCTGTGCACCACAGTTCACAAAGAGATGTTGGATTTTGACTGGAGGGACTTAGTATATTCTGTGCTCCACGGTTCCCAAGGAGACATTGGATTGTGCACATTCGGCACTTGGCAAGGGCCAATAAGAAGACAGGTTTAAGCAGAGTGTCCATTCTGGGAGTGGGCCAGAGGTAGCGTGGGGAGTTCAGGCTTTGGTGAGGAGTGAAGGCTGTAGGTAGATTTTTAAACTATAACTTTTCTTCCTTTTTTTCTTTATTGCACAGTTAGAAGCAGTGGGAATGCTGGGCAGCCATTTGTGAAATATGGCTGCAAGAGGGCAGGACTGGCAGCTCAATGCTCCAAGGTTATGTTGTTTTAGACGTGAAAAGTGTAGGAGCAATTGAAAGGGGGAGGGGTAGCATTACCAGTCAGGGTAAAAGACTTGGCTGCTCAGACAGGAGAGACTGGAGAACTCGTCTACTGAAGTTAACTGGATAGGACTAAGGAATGAGAAAGGGATGACCAGGTTAGTGGGATTATATTATAGACCACCCAACAGTCCACAGCATTTCGAGAAGCAAATTTGTAGAGAGATCCCTGACTGCTGCAAGACATGCAAGGTTGTGATAGTAGGTGATTTTTAACTTTCCACATATTGACTGGGGCTCCCAAACTGCAAAAGGGCTGGATAGGACAGAGTTTGTCAAACATGGTCAGGAAAGTTTCCTAAATCAGTACATAGAAATCCCAACTAGAGAGAGTGCGATACTAGATCTCCTATTTGGGAATGAAGATAGGGCAGGTGACAGAAGTTAGTGTGGGGGAATACTTTGCATCTGGTATCAGAATGTCATTAATTTCAAGATAATTGTGGAGAAGGATAGGTCTGTTCCTTGGGTTGAGATTCTGGATTGGAGAAAAGCCAATTTTGATGGTATCAGAATGGATCTGGCAATTGTGGATTGGGACAGGACATTTTCTGGAAAGGAGTACTTGGTAAATTGGGGGCTTTCAAAAGTGAAACTTTAGAGTACAGAGTCTATACTTGCCTGTCAGAATAAAAGGCAAGGATAACAAGTTGAGGGGACCTTGGGTTTCGAGAGGTACTCAGATATTCTAGTTAAGAGAAAGGAGGTGCATAGCAAGTATAGGCAGGAAGGAGCAAATGAGGTACTTGAAGGATATGAGGAATGTTTAAGAAGAAATTCAGGAGAACCAAAAGAAGGCATGAGTTGCTCTAGCAGACAAAGTGAAGGAGATTCCTAAGGGCTTCTACAGATACGGTATATTAAAAGAAAAAGGACAGCAAGAGACAAAATTGGTCCTCTTGAAATCAGAGTGGTCATATATAGCATGCAAGGAGCCAAGTGAGATGGGAGAAGATCTTAATTAGATTTTTTACATCTCGGGAGACAGTCACAGTCTTATTGAAGTGAAGCAAAGCAGCAGTGGGGTCACGAACCATATATAGATTACAGAGGAAGAGGTTTTTGCTGTCTTGAAGCAAATTAGGGTGTAGCTATGGGCACTCGCATGGGCCCCAGCTATGCCTGCCTCTTAGTTGGTTATGTGGAACAGTCTATGCTCCAAACCTATACTGGTACTGCTCCCCAACTTTTCCTTCGCTACATTGACAACGACATTGGTGCTGCTTCCTGCACCCATGCTGAGCTCGTCAATTTCATCGACTTTACTTCAAACTTCCACCCACCCTGCAAACTCACTTGGTCCACTTCTCTCCCCTTTCCTCGATCTCTCGGTCTCCATCTCTGGAGACAGACTGTCCACTAACATCTTTTATAAGCCCACTGACTCTCATAACTACCTCAACTATACCTCTTCCCACTGTGCAACATGCAAAAATGCCATTCTCTATCCCCAGTTCCTCCGTCTCCGCCGCATCTGCTCCCAGGATGAGGCTTTCCATTCCAGGACATCTCAAATGTCCTCTTTCTTTAAGGATCGTGGTTTCACTTCTGTCGTCATCAATGATGCCCTCACCCGCATCTCTTCCACTTCCCGCAATTCCGCTCTCATCCCATCCTCCCGCCACAACAGGGACAGAATTCCTCGTCCTCATCTACCACCCCACCAGCCTCCGAATCCAGCACATTATCCTCTGCAACTTCCGCCACCTTCAACAGGACCCCACCACTAAGCACATCTTTCCCTCTCCACCCCTCTGCGTCTTCCGCAGGGATCGGTCCCTCCCCACGGATCTCCCACCCGGCACTTATCCCTGTAAGCGTAAGTGCAACACCCTACACCTCCTCTCTTGCCACCATTCAGGGCCCCAAACAGTCCTTCCAGGTGAGGCAACACTTCACTTGTGAGTCTGTTGGGGTCATCTACTGCATCCGGTGATCCCGGTGCGGCCTCCTCTACATCGGTAAAACCCAACGCAGATTGGGGGACCGCTTCATCGAGCACTTCGGCTCCGTCCACCACAACAGACAGGATCTCCCAGTTGCCACCCACTTCAACTCTGCTTCACATTCCCATTTGGATATGTCCATACATGGCCTCCTCTACTGCCATGATGAGGCTAAACTCAGGTTGGAGGAGCAACATCTCATATACCATCTAGATCATTGTTGGAGAGGACAGTTAGAGTGGAGATCTTGAGGTTTTACTTCGAGGCTTTGGCAAAAAGAGGTGAAGGGTGAGGTAAGTTTATGGTTAAGATTTTAGACCTCGCTTGAGTAGTGACAATGGGCCCAGGGTCAGTGGTACGGTATATGAGATGTTGCTCCAGCCCCTTGGTATGAACATAGAATTCTCCAACTTCCGGTATTTCCTTCCCCCTCCCGTTCCCTATCCCTATTTCACTCTGCCCCCTTCCCCAACTGCCTATCACCTCCCTCATGGTTCTGCCTCCTTCTCCTACCCATTGTGCTTTCCCCTATTCCTTCTTCACCTTTCCTGCCTATCCCCTCCCTGTTTCCCCTCCCCCACCCCTTTTTCTTTGCCCTTACTGGTTTTTCACCTGGCACCTACCAACCTTCTCCTTCCCAACCTCCCCCCACCTTCTTTATAGGGCCTCTGCCCCTTCCCTCTTCCGTCCTGACGAAGGGTTCCGGCCCGAAACATTGACTGATCATTTCCACGGATGCTGCCCGACCTGCTGAGTTCCTCTAGCGTGTTGTGAGTGTTGCTTAGGGTGGATGTCCCCAGGCCTGAGAAGGAGGTCCCTTAGACTCTATGGGAGGCTAGTGCTGAAATTGCAGGGGCCATAGCAGAGATATTTAAAATGTCCTTAGCCACGAGTGAGATGCTGTAAGATTGGAGGACAGCTAATGTTGTTCTGTTGTTTAAGAAAGGCTCTAAGACTAAGTAGAGGAAATTATAGTCCAGTGAACCTGACATCAGTAGTGGGTAAGTTATTGGAAGATATTCTTAGGGACTGGATATATGAGTATTTGGATAGATATAGGGACTGATTAGGGATAGTCAACATGGCTTTGTGTATGGTAGGTCATGTCTATACAATCTTACAGTTTTTGGGTATGTTACCAGAAATGTTAATGAAGGCAAGGCAGTGGATGCTGTCTACATAGACTTTGGCAAGGCCTTTGACAAGGCCTCATGTGGGAGGTTGGTCAAGAAGGTTCAGCCATTTGGCATTAAAGATTAAGTAGTAAATTGGATTAGCTATTAGACAGAAGAAACCAAAGGCTGGTAGTGGATTGTTGCTTCTGTGACTAGAGACTTGTAGCATGCAGCAGGGATTGGAGCTGAATCCATTGTTGTTTGTCATCTATATGAAAGATCTGGGTGATAATGTGGTAACTGGATTAGCAGATTTGTGAATGACACCAAGATTGGGGGTGGAGTGAACAGTGAGGAAGACCATCAAAGCTTGCAGCGAGATCTGTACCAGCTGAAAAATGGCTAATGGAATTTAATGCAGACAAGTGTGAGGTGTTGCACTTTGGGAGGACAAAACAGGGTAGGGACTTGCACAGTGCATGCTAGAGCACTGGAGGACAATAGAACAGAGGGATCTGTGAATACAGATCCATAATTCCTTGAAAATGGCGTCACAGGTAAATAACATCATAAAGAGAGCTTTTAGCACATTGGCTTTCATAAATTAAAGTACAGGTGTTGGGCTGTTATGTTGAAGTTGTATAAAATGATGGTGAGGCCTAATTTTGAGTATTTTGTGCAGTTTTAGTTACCTTCCTACAGGAAACATGTCAATAAGATTGAAAGAGTGCAGAGAAAACTTAAAAGGATGTTGCCAGGACCTGAGGTATAGGGAAAGGTTGAATAGGTTAGGACTTTATTCCCTAGAATGTAGATATATGAGGGAAATTTGACTGAGGCATACAGAGTTATGAGGGCTCTAGATAGGGTAAATGCAAGCAGGCTTTTTCCATTGAGTTTAGGTGAGACTAGAATTAGAGGTCATGGGTTAGGGGTGAAAGGTGAAATATTTAAGGGAAACATGAGGGGGAGCTTTTTCATTCAGAGAGTGGTGAGAGTGTGGAATAAGCTACCAGGAGAAGTGGTATATGTGGGTTCAATTTGAACATTTAAGAGAGATTTGGATAGGTACATGGATGGGAGGGGTATGGAGGGCTGTGGTCCCCGTGCAGGTTGATGTGACTAGGCAGACTGACATTTTGATGCAGACTCTATGACATGACTAATGTATCATCTTCCTTCATGGAAGAGAAACAAAGAACATCAGGCTGGAGGTGAAGAGTAGAAAAGGATCTTGTTTTGCTGTTGTTGTTACTGTTATTGCTGCTAGTGTTGTTCTGTGGAACATTCTGGGCATGCTGTGTTGGTGCCAGAATATGTGGTGACACTTGCTAGCTGCCCCATCACATCCTTGAGTGTGCTGGTTGCTAACACAAACAATTCATTTCACTGTATGTTTTGATGTACATGTGATAACTAAACCTCAATCTGAATCTGCAACTAGGGATTAAATAAGGGGTCACCTATTTGAGAAGGAGATGTGATGCTTTCCCAGAGGATTGAAAGTCTTTGAAGCTCTTTCCTCAAAAGGATATTGGAAGAAGATTATTTTTTAAGGAAGTGGTAGGAAACGGTGAATAAACAGGAGGGTGAAAGAGTACGAGAGTAGTCAGAATGCAAGGTCTTATTGAATTATGAAGCAGGGTCGAGAGACTGAGTAGCCCACTTCTGCTCCTGTTCGCATATAAAAGATGTTTGTCCGATCGTCATGGGATTGGGGATAATATAATCAGCAGGAAATGAAGACAGTTAACAGACATAAAACAGTGGGAATGAATGGAAAATTTTCAGACTGCGACACAGTAAATGGGTTTTGTGAAATCAGTGTTTGGGTTCTCAACTGTTTACAATCTATAATTAAGAAGTTAGTGCAACACATCCAAGTTTGCTATACTATGGTAGGTAGAAAATCAAAGCAGAAAATGCTGAGAGTTCTAGGCAGGCCAGTAGCATCTGTAGACAGAGATATTAATATTAAATGATTCAGACTGATGACCTTTCAACAGAACTAGAAAAATAAGATAACAAGCATGCTTTCAGTTGTAAAGCTGAGAGGACTCCAGAGAACAAAAAAAATGTCTGTGATAGACAGAGAATAGGGTTGTCCCAATGACACAAATTCCACTGAGATTCTCTAGAGGGAAACTAATGTTTGTAAACTACAGCTGAACAATAGTTGATGTGTGAGGAGTGTAAATAGAAGAGAATGAACACAAGCAATCGAGACAGAAAAGTATGTTCAACTGTCGGAAGCAGATGCCGGAAACCTGAAATAAAAGAGATTGCTGGAAAAATTCAGTGGATCAAGTAGCATCTGTGGAGAAAGGGAAAAGAGGGAATGTTACAGGTGTAGCTTCTTTCCTCAAAGGATGGTGGAAGCAGATTCTTTTGAATATTTTTAAGGCAGAGGTAGATGATACCTTATAAGAAAGGGAGTAAAAGATTACAATGACAGACAGAATTTGAAGTTGAAGGTCCAATCAAATCAGCGATAACCTTACTAAATGGTGGAGCACATGTCTGGGGCTGAGTGACCTACATTTGGTTCTAATTCACTTGTGTGGTGATTACAACATATGGAGAGATGGAGAGAGAGAGAGAGAGAGAGAGAGAGAGAGAGAGAGAGAGAGAGAGAGAGAGAGATCCAGCTGGCTATGCTTCTATTTTCCAGAGTATAAAAGAATGAAAAATGGCCACATTGAAACATACAAATTTCTAAAAAGGGCTTGACAGGATTGAGGGAGGGAGCCCTCTTTGTCTAGCTGAGGAAAGCAAAATTTAGGAAGTTTAAAAAAATAAAGGACAGGCCATTTTAGACTGAAATAAGGAGCAACTTTCTACTTGGAAAATGAGCAAATCTTGGAACTCTGTACTGGAGGGCTGTAGAGATTCAGTCATTGATGGCATTCAAATGATAGATTTCTAGCTAATGAAGTAGTCATGGGATATGGGAATTACAGGAAAATGGCGGCTGATGCACATAATCAGTCATCTTATTAAAAGGCCTACTCCAGCTCCTACGGCTCACATCCATAGACAGCAATGTGTCCCGAAATATTCATGTGTAATCTTACTTCTTAAGCATCACAGGTCGTCATAACTTGGAAGACTTAATTCACAATCTCTTTATGCCATAATAAAATCCATTTATGGTAAATGAATGAAAAATGTTGATGCATACCGGTTGCCATCAGGGAATGGTGACGGAGGGATGGAAGAGTA
Organism: Mobula birostris; assembly: GCF_030028105.1. Lineage (NCBI taxonomy): Eukaryota > Metazoa > Chordata > Chondrichthyes > Myliobatiformes > Myliobatidae > Mobula > Mobula birostris. The sequence goes on along the minus strand of NC_092372.1, from coordinate 214,748,465 downwards.
AGTGGTGGTGATGCATCGTCCACTTCCAGGTGTTAAAGCTGTTTGGTGTTGTGGTGCAATCACACCATTCATGGCTGGAACCCTGGTAAAGCCTCTGTTGCCTTTTGAAGGAAGCAGACAAGTAAAGTCATTATCAAACTACCAATGTAGTTACCATGTCACTAATGATTTGAATGTACATCCAATGGCAAATTCACCAAGTCCCTAAAAGGACTAATAACCCCCCTTTTCTGGAAGTAGTTAACAGACAATCTGAAATGTAGCACTTTATAAGTTCTCAATACCCCGAAGTACTATACGATCAATGAACTTCTGTTGGGAATATATGCACTGTACAAGTTGTAGGCAGACACAGCAGCTAATTTATGAAAAGCAAAGTAAGGTGGGTGCTGAACCGTATTGTTTTCACTGTGGCTGTTTAGGCAGAAAAAAAAATGCAGACACTTCTGGATCCTCTTAGAAAAACGATACAAGCTTTTGACATCTACCCAAATTGGGCAGATGGAAGACTCAGCTGTCAGCTACATACAAATGTCAGCAATAGGGATGGTTCAGATGATGGCTCTACTCCAAGAAAAGGACTTAAATCCCCCACATGTTGATTAAACATATGGGATGGTCATCTTTGGGGCTTAGCAAAATGATAAAAAAAAACAGCAAACTTTGTCATGATACACAAGACTGCTTTCACTGGTGACCTCTGCAGATGAAAGCTATCAGAAACAGGATGCAATAACTGAGCTTTCCAGACTTGAACACTGTTTGAGCATTTGGACCAAATCTTTCACCGCAATTTGTCTCAGTCACCATATTAAGACAACTCATTGAGGAAAAGTAACTACGTTAATGGCATTATAGTGTAAAATTTATGTTTTAAAAAACAAGAGGTTTTCCAATAATTTCCTTATAGAGATCAATTTAAACATCTGAAAATTTTGCGAATCATTTTGAGATTTACAAAACAAATATTTATATTATTCTCATCCCATTCTTACATTTAATGTAATAATCCCCATCTACAGGGAGAAATTGAACTACAGTGGTTCTCTGTAGGGATTACCAATGAACAGTACTAATGCTGAGGATCTAGAATGTGAGGTAGACAAATTACAAATCCCCATTCAAGTAGCAAATTTCTTCAAGAATTATACACAGCAAATAAATTCATGACATGAACTCTGCTAATTATAATCAACACAAAGTAAATGTTATATAGCTAAATGGAAAATATTTTAAAACCAAAGCAGTGAAAATTAGAAAATTACAGAATTTCTGAATTAATATACTGAACTGAGACAAAGATAATAGGCAATAATGAGGATATAGAGCAAATACAAAATATTGTAATTATACTTGCTATTTTCTGCAGGACATGGCACTTATTAAACAATGCTGTCTGTCTCCTCCTCAAAACTGATACCTCAAAGCATATACAAGTGTACATATACAATTATATACTTCTATTACATATTACTTCCATATTAAGCACAGCTGGCATTGTACTGGTAAGTTTTCTACTCTTTGCTGCAGTTTTATCTGTTCTCATTTCATCACATAATAACCCAGAGTGCAGATATTCAATAAACAATAGATTTCAAATTTTACAGTATTTAATTTAGACCATAAGACATAGGAGCAGAATTAGGCCATCTGGCTCATCGACTTTGCTCCGGCATTCAATCATGGCTGATCCTTTTATACCCCTCCTCAGCCCCATATCCTGGCCTTCTGTTCATAACCTTTGATGCCATGTCCAATCAAGAACCTATTAACCTCCACTTTAAATACACCTAATGACCTGGCCTCCACAGCTGCCTGTAGTAACAAATTCCACAGATTCACCGCCCTCTGGCTAAAGAAATTTCTCTGCATCTCTGTTTTAAATGGATGCCCCTCTATCCTGAGGCTGTGCTCTCTTGTCCTAGACTCCCCCACCATGGGAAACATCCTTTCCACAACCACTCTGTCTAGGTCTTTCAACATTCGAAAGGTGTCAATGAGATCCCTCCCTCATTCTTCTAAATTCCAGTGAGTACAGACCCAGATCTATTAAATGCTCCTCGCATGATAATCTTTTCATTCCCAGAATCATCCTTGTGAATTTCCTCTGAATCTCCTCTGAATTCCCTCCAATGCCAGCACACCTTTACTTAGATGAGGAGCCCAAAATTGTTCACAATGCTCAAGGCGAGGCCTCACTGATGACATATAAAGTCTCAGCATCACATCCCTGCTCTTGTATTCTAGACCTCTTGAAATGAATGCTAACATTGCATTTGCCTTCCTCACCACCAGCTCAACCTGAAAGTTAACATTTAGGCTATTCTGCACAAGGACTCCCAAGTCGCTCTGCATCTCAGATATTTGGGGTTTCTCCCCCTTTAAAAAATAGTCTGTCCACTTATTTCTTCTACCAAAGTGCCTGACTGCATTTTCCAACATTGTATTTCATTTGCCATTTTCTTGTCCATTTTCCTAATCTGTTAAATTCTACTGCAACCTTCCTGTTTCCTCAACACTACATGCTCCTCCACCAATCTTCGTATCATCTGAAACGTGGCAATAAAGCCACCTATTTCAATTCTAAATTATTGATATACAGCATAAAAAGTGGTCCCAACACCGACCACTGCGGAACACCACTGGTCAACCAGAAAAAGATCCTTTTATTCCCACTTGCTGCCTCCTACCAATCAGACAATGCTCTCACCTGCTAGTAACTTTCCTGTAATACCATGAGGTCTTAACAGGCTAAGCAGCTCATGTGTGGCACATTGTCAAAGGCCTTCTGAAAATCCAAATATACAACATCTACAGCATCCCCTTTATCTATCCTACTCGTAATCTCCTCAAAGAATTCCAACAGGTTCATCAGGTAGGATTTTCCCTTAATGAAACCATGCTGACTTAGTTTTTTTTAACGCAAACAACAGGAATTCTGCAGATGCTGGAAATTCAAGCAACACACATCAAAGTTGCTGGTGAACACAGCAGGCCAGGCAGCATCTGTAGGAAGAGGCGCGGTCGACGTTTCAGGCCGAGACGAAGGGTCTTGGCCTGAAACGTCAACTTCACCTCTTCCTACAGATGCTGCCTGGCCTGCTGCGTTCACCAGCGACTTTGATGTGTGTTGCTGACTTAGTTTTATCTTGTTGAATCTACGTCACCAAGTACTCCATAACCTTATCCATAACAATTGACTCTAACATGTTCCCAACCACTGAGGTCAGGCTAACTGGTCTATAATTTCCTTTCTGCTGCTTCCCTCCCTTTCTAAGGAGTGGAGTGATATTTGCAATTTTCCAGTCCTCTGGAATCATGCTAGAGTCCAATGATTCTTCAAAGATCATTACTAATGCCTCTACAATCTCTACTGCTACCTCTTTCAGAACAGTAGGGTGCAGTTTATCTGGTCCGGGTGATTTATGCACCTTTAGATCTTACAGGATTTTGAGCATCTTCTCTCTTGTAACAGTAACTGCACCCACTTCTCTTCCTTCACACTGTTTGACACTTGGCACACTACCAGTATCCACCACAGTGAAGACTGATGCAAAATACTCATTTAGTTCATCTGCCATCTCCTTGCCCCATGTTATTATTTCTCTGGCCTCATTTTCTAGCAGTCGTATATCCACTTTCATCTCACTTTTATTTTTTTATATACTTGAAAAAGCCTTTTCTATCCACCTTGATGCTGTTTGCTTGATTGCTTTCATATTTCATCTTTTCCCTCCTGATGATACTTTTAGTTGCTGTCTGTAGGGTTTTAAGAGCTTACCAATCCTCTGCTCTCCACTAATTTTCTCTTTGTTGTATGTCCTCTCTTTTGCTTTTACATTAGCTTTGACTTTTCTTGTCAACCATAGTTGTACTATTTTTCCATTTGAGCATTTCTGTGTTTTTGAAATACATCTACCCTGCATCTTCTTCATTTTTCCCCAGAAACTCAACCATTGCTGCTCTGCTGTCATCGCTGCCAGCATCTCCTTCCAATTTACTTTGACCAACTCCTCTCTTATACCACCGTAATTTCCTTTACTCCACTGAAGTACTGCTATGTCAGACTTTACTTTCTCCCTATCAAATTTCAAGTTGAACTCAATCATATTGTGATCACCGCCTCCTAAGGTTTCTTTTCCCTTAAGCTCCCTAATCTCCTCTGGTTCATTACATAAACCATAATCCACTATATCTGACCCCTTAGTAGACTCAATGACAAGCTGCTCTAAAAAGTCAACTTGTAGGCATTCAACAAATTCAATCTCAGAGACCCATTATCAACTTGATTTTCCCAATCTACCTGCATGTTAAAATCTCCCACAACTATCATACCATTGTCCCTTTGACACACCTTTTATATTTTCCGTTCCACATCCCAGCTACTGTTGGGATGCTTGTATATAGCTGCCATCAGGGTTCTTTTACCCTCACAGTTTCTTAACTCAATGCACAAGGATTTGACATCTTTCGATACTAAGTCACATCTTTCGAATGATTTGATGCCATTCTTTACCAGTACAGCCACACCACCTCCTCTGCACACCCTTCTATTCCTCGATACAACGTGCAACTTTGGACATTCAGCTCCCAAGTACAACCATCCTTCAGCCATGATGATTCAGTGACGGCCACAACATCATACCTGACAATCTGTCATAGTGCAACAAGACCATCCACCTTTATTTCTTAAACTCTGTGCACTGAGATATAACATATTGAGTACAGTATTTGCTATGCCTTTTGATTCTGCATCCCTAATGCACTGACACTCACCTCGCTGGCTGCAATCTTGTCCAATCATCTGCCTGCCCTTCCTGACAATCTGACTGCATGTTATCTTTGATTTTTTTACCTTTCGTCCTATCCTGAGTCTCTTCACTCCAGTTCCCACACAACCCTGCCCAATTAGTTTAAACCCTCCCCAACAGCTCTAACAAACCTGTCTGTGAGAATATTGGTCCCCCTCAGGTACAGGTGCAACCCGCCAGTTGTGGTTTAAAACTGGCAATCACGACCATTTTTTTATGGGGGGGGGTTGCAGAAGAGTGAGGAAGGAACAAAAAGGCAACAGACCCTAAAATACTGTGTTTGACTGAAACAAATTTCAATATACTGTATATTGACAATTTCTTCAAACAGAATAATACTTTAATGTTGAACTATTAACCACCAATAATCCAGTTATTTTTGTTTGAAGTAACTGCACTGTTTTAACATATGCAAAGTTCCTTGGGACTGCACAGAGCTTTGAGGCAGTATGCTACAGCATAAATTCATATCATAAAACAATTCTATACCATGGTCAGGTGGAGGCAAAGGCAATGCAGGTGGAGGAGGCTGGTTAGCCGAAGGACTTAGCACAGCTGTGAACAGATCTTCCACTTCTTTTCCTTCCAGTTCTTCATTTGAAAGAAAGACAGATGTTAATGGTAGTAAGAATTATATTCTGACATAAATATTATTAATAGCATGCTTTCATATCTGAAAATAATTACCTGGAATTTTGTAAAGATTACTCAGAATTGTCCCTACAAGCAAAATAAGATTTTTTTTAGTAAGCCAGAAGAAATTTCAAAATATGTATGCAAAACAAAGCTTGGGTAACCATCAAATAATCTTACCATCTGTGACTATTTTCTCAAGATCGGGGCTAAGTATTCGGTCTAGCTGTTCCTCAGTCAAAGGCCGTGAACCTTGGCCTCCACTTGATTGGGAAACTGAAGATGGATCCTCCGAAATTGGGCCAATATCCAGTCCAGCTGAACAAAAAGTTAGTTCGATTATTTTGACAGTCATCAGTTCAGTGCAACAAAAAAAAAATCTGCTTCATGAAGCTGGCAATGCTATAGAGTTAATACTACATCTTATACTTTCAAACTCTTTGAATAAAGCTCTGGTTTATTATATACAGATTATTAATCAGCTGTAGGTAGTATAAGCAGTAATTAGTCAGTATAGGCATTTCAGCACCTAGAATCACAGACTATTACAGCACATAAACACTGATTCAAGCTTGTGCTGTAAATTCATGCCTCTAGAATACACCACTATATTTCTTCAAATGCTCACCCCTAGTTTAATTTAGTTATCACTCACGTCACCTTCAATACACTATTTTTCCAAGCAAATATTTAAGGATTCAACTTCAAAAATATCTAAAGCACAGAATTGACAGATCTCACAGCACCTAAAGAAACTATTTATGCTTTATTAATTCTTATTCTCTAAAGTTTACCCACCTTTTTTACTGTTTCAATACCATTAAGGTAACCTGCTGAGAAGTACCTGAGAAGACTGTTTTACTTTTATACTTGGGTGGGATCTGAATGCATTACTTCATAGGCAAGAGGAAATGGATTGAACAGTAGCTTTACAAATGAAAATGGATAAACATTCAATAAAAACAGAGATATACATAAAGAGCAGTGGTTTTGGGATTGACAGAGTCATTCTTCAAAAGGAGACTCAGTGACCTGAACAGATTAGGTGCAGTACTGCATTCTTCTATATCTTAATCATAAATCTCTGTAATCTTGGGGTTCATTTAGGTTTGATTCTGATAGTTGTAAACCCATCTCGCCCAATGCTGTTTTTATCAACTATGCTATAAAATAAACACAAGAGATTCTGCAGATGCTGGAAATCTAGAGTAACACACACAAAATGCTAGTAGAACTCAGCAAGTCAGGCAGTATCTATGGAAATAAATAAGTGAGCTTTTAGGCCAAGACCCTTCATCAGGACTGGAAAGGAAGGGGGAAGAAACCAGAATAAGAAGGTTGGAGGGGTGGGGGGGGCGGGGAGAAGAGGAGCAGATGAAATGAGAAACTGGGAGGTGATAGGTGGAAAAGGTAAAAGGCTGAACAAGAAGGATTCTGATAAAAAATGGTAGACCATTGGAGAAAGGGAAGGAGTAGGAGCACCAGGAGAAGCTGGTCTGCAGGAGTTGAGAAGAGAAGAGGTAAGAGGAGAGCCAGAGTGCAGAATGGAAGAAGAGGGTAGAGGGGAGGAGGAAAAAATGACTTGAAGTTCCAGAAATCGATATTCATTCCATCAGGTTGGAGGCTACCTAGATGGAATGTGAGGTGTTTCTCCTCTAACCCGAAAGTGGCCTCATCGTAGCAGTAGAACCGACATGTTTAAACTGGAGTGGGGATTGGAATTAAAATTGTTAGCCACTGGAACATCCTGTTTGTTGCAGATAGAGCAAAGGAGCTCAATGAAGTGGTCCCCCAATCTACGTAATGTCTCACCAATGTAGGGGAGGATGCATAGAGTAGATGACCCCAACAAATATGCAGATGAAGTGCTGCCTCATCTGAACGGACTGTTTGGAGCCCTGAGTGAAGGTGAGGGAGGTGGTGAATGGGCAGATATAGCACTTCTTCTACTTGCAGTGATTAAGTGTCAAGGGGGAGATTTGTGGGGAGGGATAAATGGACAAGGCAACCACAGAGAGGGTCATCCCTCCAGAAGGAGGAGAGTAAGGGGGAGGTAAAGATGTGTTTGGTGGTGGGATCCTGTTGAGGATGGCAGAAATTGCTTAGAATAATGTGCTGAATGTGGAGGCTCATGGGGTGGTAGGTAAGGTCAAGAGGAACTCTATCTTGTTAAAGAGGTGGGAAGACGGGGTGGGGGCAGATGTCTGGGAAATGGAGGAGATGCAGGTGAGGGCAGCATCAATAATTGAAGGGAAAACCTGTTCTTTGAAGTAAAAGGATATTTTTGATGTTTTAGAAAAGAAAGCCTCATCCTGGGAACCATCCCCAGAGCTAGATAGAGATAGATCAAGAAAGGGGAGAGAGGTGTCAGAACTTTATCAAGAGAATTTAAGGGCAGGGTAGAAGTTGGAGGCAAACTTAAGGAAATTGACAAGCTCAGCATTGGTGCATAAAGCTGCACCAATGCAGTTGCCAATGTAGCACAGAAAGAGTTAGAGAGCACAGACTATTCCACATAGCCAACAAAAAGGCAGGCATAGCTGGGGCCCATGTGGGTGTCCATGGCAACCCCATGAGTTTGGTGTAAGTGGGAGGAGCCATAAGAGACATTATTGAGTAAGAAGACCAATTCCACCAGATGGAGAGGAGTGGTGGTGGAGGGAAACTGGGTCTGTAGTCAAGAAAGAAGCAGAATGCTTTAAGGTCTTCTTGAGTGGAGATAGAAGTATTTTGGGCTGGCATCCAGATGAGACATTCAGAACCAGGGAATTAAAAGCTGTTGAAGAGATTAAGAGTATGTGAGGTGTCACGGACGTAGGTGGGAAGGGATTGAACCAAAGGGGATAAAATAGAGTCCAAGTCTGCGGACATGAAATCAGCGGGCAGAAGCAAGAATTCTATTTTTTGTACATATAAATCCAATTGTATTTTAGACAAGTTCTTCGTTATCAGCTTCATTTGTTGCTTTATGTCTGAAAATTAAATAATGAGGGTTCACCTGAGCATTTTGCTTCTTTAGTTTTAACACCAGAATACATTTTCCATATTTCTCTACCCCACCTATTATCAAGTCCTTGCGATTTTCTAAGTCTGTTAAAAAATCTGCCATATCTCAAATTCAATAAAGTATGACTATGACTAATTTACAAGCAACCTCTAATCCAACTGTTTAATTTTATTTTTGTTGCAGTTTAACAATTATCTGCTTGCATTTTAAGTAGCCTTTATATGCATAACAGTTAATATGCCTCTAGAGGCTACACAAAGTATAACTTTGAAGGCTTCCCAGCACTTCATTAAGTAAATAAATGTTTTCCCATTGGTTAATTTTACTGGAGTACTAAAGAAGTATTTTCTAATTGGTTTATTGTTATCTATGGAATTTTCCTTATCTTTAGGTATAAAAAATAGCTGTTTTATTCTAGGCACCATCTTTAGTTCCTCTCTTATTCAACTAGGAAGACCCCCGTCAGTGTTCTCTTTGTTATATCAACTCATAATAAACCAATCTTGAAGAACTAGTTTTAAGTCTCATTCCCCACTTCAAAAAGAACCTTGGATTTGAACACCAAGAATTCACAAATTGGCATCATTGGCAGGATGACTTAGAGCTTGGAGGAATCCCTCAAAAGGTGAAAATTTTATTACACAAAAGGGGCAAGACTTCCTCTTTATGTTCCAAATTGTCAAAGAGAAAGCTAGTTCTGGTTTCTACATCATAAGATAGGAGTTAGGATTAAGAACTGTTGCATTGCCAGTTTAAAAAAACAGATCTATAAAAAGAGCAGCGACCCGTTAGAGAGCCACATGCAAACTGGTAAAGCGCTAATTAAACGCACAAGCTGCTGGAGCGTCAAAAATTAGATTCCCACAAACAGCAGAGCACAGATGAAAATTATTAAGTAGAGTCAAGTAGAGAAAACTTAAGTACGTGCAAGCTAGCTGAGCTTGGGGAAAAAGAACTAAACTGGGTTGCAGAACAATATACTAAAATTTCAGCTGCAATCTATTAAAAATTTGAGATTGCCTAAGTAATAAGAAATGTACAAGTTAAAATTGATCTCACAACAATGGCCAAAGTCATTAAACTTACTAAGAGCTCTTACCTAAATGAAACATTTAAGTTTGATAAAGTTGATGAAAAAGTCCAAATGAAAAATATCTGCTACACTATTTACTGATTTAGAGATAAGACTGTGGTCAGTTTGATTGAATGTGTGAGCGACTGAAAGAGTCAACAGGATGAGTAATCAAAAGAAGCATGAAACTTGTGATAACATACAAAAACGGGATGATAGAGACAGTAAAAAGTCTAAAGAGCAAATATATTCATTAACCAAATAAGCAAATGAACAACATGTGCAATCAATGAACAATCAATGTGCAATGTGCAAAGTTAAGGTGAATTAAGCAGCCACGAATTCAAATCGGTGGCTCTGCTAGTGACACTACTGCTGGCGCTCCCCCCAGGGAAACATCTATTTCTGAAGCTCCATCTGAGGAATTACAGCTCACTTCAAACAAGACTCCGTATACAGCAGCACCAACCAAACTCTAGAGAATAACAGCCCACATCAAACAGTCCTCCAAGACAGCAGCACCACCTGAACTCCAAAGCATTACAGAATGGACATGACATAGATTCTACAACAGCCATTAACGTCTCAAGTGAGGATGACAATGATGGAACAATAAAAATGACAAGTAATGTCACAGCTTGCTCCAATAAAGACCAAGGGAATGAATACACACAGGACTGAAGATTAAATCATTGTTAATGTATTGACAAGCTAGTGGCAGATCCATCAACTACTGTTCAACCACTCAACAATATGCTGAAGGATGATAAGTACTCAGACAACTTTTCCACTTCAAATGAAAAACAACTGAAAGTGTTTCAAACTTAAAAACTGACTGTGTACTACATTTACATCCCTCTTGTTTACTCTGTAGGTCAACAAGAAACATCTTACAGCATGGCAATCTTATTTAAAAAAACATGGAGATTGATAGCATCCTGTTGGTTATTATTCTGGTAAAGATCTAATTCTATACATTGATGACTCCTCAATGATTAAGAGAAGAATTCGAATGACTGGATGGGCGGTTGTTTCTGAAATTGAAATTCTTGCATTGCGAAGCATGGTCCTGATACCTGTGAAACAGGCAGAACTAAAAGCTTGGTTTGAAGCCTGTGAGTCAGCAGAAGGAAGATCAGCTAATGTCTACACTGATTCTCGAGACGCTTTCGGAGTTGTTCATGATTTTGGAAACTCTTTTGGAAAGAGGATTTCTTACAGCTACAGGAACCCCAATCAAGAATGGCCAACTAGTGCAAGAACTTACGGATGTAAAACAACGACTGCCAGAAGTTGCCATATGCAAATGTAAAAGTTACTCCATAATGACTACAATGGAAAGCCGTGGAAATGCACTCACAAATGAAATTGCAAAAATTAAGGCAACATGGGAAGGAGTAAAAGAAGTATCAAGAACATATACAGTGAACCTGACAGCTGGAATTATGGAAACAAAGCTGAACTCCATATTGCCGATGAGCATACAAGATATCCAAGAGATGCAAGTTCAGTGCTCTAACCCAGGAAATGTGGTTCTGGGTGGAGAATGGTCAGAAGTTAAACAGTAGTGGAGTATGGAGATGTGACACAAATCATAGACTAGTAGCCCATGTTGATTCCTTAGGTGGCACAGCAAATACACTCCATACTGGAGCACAGAAGATGATGGCAGATTCTCTTAAAGGTGGTGGAACCCATAGTTCAGGGCACAAGCTTAACAAACTTTTGAATGGTGCATAACATGCCAGAAAACACAATTAAGTACTCCTACCCCACCTGGTCCATTTTTACACTTACAAGTGGACTACACTTCTTTACCCTAAGTGTCAAGGATACCGAGATGTACTGGTAAAAGTGGACAAGTTTTCATGATGGGTAGAAATTACATCAGCAAACAAAACCACTGCCATACACAGAGTAAAAACTCTGAATGAGGAATATCCTCAATGGGGATCATCAAAAAGAGAAAATCTGCTGATGCTGGAAATTCAGGCAACACACACAAAATGCTGGAGGAACTCAGCAGGCCAGTCTACCCAAAACTCACTTTTTTAGATATCTACAAATCACAGACTTTCTAAGATCTCAATTAGGCACATTTCCTATAAGCTCAGATAAGAACTTACTAGATGTAATTTTTAATTTGACACCTTTTCATAATGGTTCAATATCTAATATTTATGATGTGTTACTGGAGATGAGGAATTTTCCTTTAGACAAAATTAAGACTCTCTGGGAACAAGATTTACAGACATCAATATCTGAGGAAACTTGGAATGAAATTTTTAAACTGGTTAATACTTCATTGCTATGTGCTCCCCATTCCCTCATACAATTTAAGGTGGTACATAGAGTCCATATGACCAAAGATAAGCTTTCTCGTTTTTATTCGGATATATCTCCCTACTGTGACAGATGTAATAATGGAGAAGCTTCATTAATTCATATGTTTTGGACCTGTCCGAGTCTTGAAAAATATTAGAGGGAAGTTTTTCAAACTTTTTCATTACTTCTCAAAATCAATTTTAAGCCTAATCTGACGGCCCTATTCGGTATTGTTGCAGGACAAGATATCAAGCTGAAGACATCTGATTTACATATTTTGGCCTTTAGCTGTCTTATAGCTAGGAGGGCATTTTTGTTTAAATGGAAAGATGTTTTTCTTCTTACTCATGCTCAATGGTTATGTGACGTTGTGTCATGCTTAGATTTAGAGAAGATTCATTGTTCAATTTCTAAATCTCGTCAAGACTTTCAAGCATTGTGGGGACCTTCTCTGAATTATTTTCAAAACTTTCAAAACCTTCAATATGTTGTTTAAATTCAGATGGTGGCTTTTATTAATTTCTATTATATGCGAAGGTATTTTACCTTTTATTCTCCTTAATAAACAGCTTCGGTCTTGGTAGGGGTTAGACTTTTTTTGTAATAAATTAGTATATTTCAAGGTAACTAGACTAAACTACATGAATACGGCCTAATGATATTGTTATTATGAATAGATATAATGTAACTAGTAGTTTTAAAAATCTTTTTTGGCCTTTTATATATACTTTCTTGTACTCTGTATTCTTCTATGTAGAAACTAATAAAAATATTGGAAAAAGAACTCAGCAGGCCACGCAACATCCATGGAAAAGAGTAAACATTTGATGTTTCCAGCAGATATCCTTCATCAGGACTGCAGAAAAAAGATGAGGTCAGATTACAAAGGGCGGGGGGAGCGGAGGAAGAAGTACAAGGTAGTAAGTGATAGGTGAAACCAGGAGAGGGGGAGGGTTGAAGTAAAGAAGTAAATTAAGTGATGAAAGAGATAAAGGGTTGGAGAAAGGGGAATCCGATAGAAGGCTGTGGAAGAAAGGGAAGGGGAGTGGCTTTCTGTCCTCTCCCACAGGTGCAGGTCACACCCTGATTTCTAGCTAATTAATCACGAACTCAGTGGTGAAAGTAGAATGTAAAATTAAGTGGATACATGCTAGCCACAGCTAACAAGCTGAAGTGGTAACCGATGAAGATAATGAGTGTTGTGGTTAATATGCCAGCAACCTCTTGCTCACAGAGCCAACGCTGCTGGGCTACAGTGAGCAAATCACTGACCAGCCAGAAGACTTAAAGAAAGTTGACAACTACTGGACATTATGAAGTCCATTCTAATATATTTTTGCCAATTTTTCCTACTCATGTGCCAGTTGAGATGACTCATAATGTATACTTGCGAGTATCACATGAATTAGCTGTCAACGACTAGCTGCAGGGTATATTAATATAAACCACACACTTCAAAATATTCACACCAGAACAACATGCACCCTGTTTATTAAACATTCCAGCAATGGCAATATTGATATTATGCCTTTGATTCATTATTCCCAATGGAGACATAAATATACAACGGTCATGCTCCGCACAACTTCTGTGCGGATACTGTGATACCATCAAGGACTGTTTGCTGCTTCCCTAACAACAAACCATTGACAACAAACAATTGATTTGAAGGCTCTTCTCAACCACAAAAAGAGAATCTCATAGGGCCTCTGCCCCTTCCCTCTACAGTCCTGACGAAGGGTTCCAGCCCAAAACGTCAACTCATCGTTTCCACCGTTGCTGCCCGACCTGCTGAGTTCCTCCAGCGTGTTGTGAGTGTTGCAGAGAATCTTTAGGTCAGGAGATGGAGAAATTGAAATGTGTGCAAAGGGAGCTACATGAGTAGACCAAGGTGACTAAAGAGGAATACAGGAGAGAGCCACAGAACAACCTTGGGCAGAGCAGCACACAGGAGGCATGGAGAGGCATGAAGAACATCACTGACTTCAATCAACCTAGCTGCAGAGCCTCAGAGTGAAGCCGTGAATGTGCTAATGAGTTAAGCCAATTTTCCATAGGTTTGACAATTGCTCTCCTGTTCACACCCACCCCCAGGTGCTGAGGGACTGAATGCTCCCTCAGCACCAATGCCTCCCCTCCTCCCTCGCTGAACAGAGCCGACTCCTATTTGGATAAGCAAGGCAGCACTGTGAGGATCATGTTTTTTTTTGATTTCTCAAGTATCATACAGCCCTCATTGCTGGTGAAAAAGGTCCATTCAGTGCCGGCTGGCACTTCCAATGTATCTTGGATAATGGACTACCTCACTGGCAGACCAGTTTATGCAGCTTCAGAGCTGTGTGTCAGACATGGCTATAAGCAGCACTGGGGCCCTACAGGGCCTGTATTGGCTCCCTTCCCATTTACCCTGTATACCTCAAACTTTAGGTACAACATTGTCATCTGCAGAGATTCTCTGATGACTCAGCAATAGTTGCGTGTATAAAGGGATGACAGGAGGATGAATACAGGGCTCTTGTGGAGGACTCTGTTGAAGATGACTCATCTGCAGCTCAACATCAGTAAGACAAAGGAGATGGTGATGGATTGTAGGAAGACTAAGCCTGCACTGCTCCCTGTTACTATTGATGGTAAGGATATGAATATGGTGAGGATCTACAAGTACCTGGGAGTGCAAATGGAAGAGAGACTTCAGTGCAGCACCAACACAGAGGCTGTGTACAAGGGCCAGAGTCACCTCTGCTTTCTGAGGAGACTGAGGTCCTATGGAGTATGCCTCTCCCTCACGTTCTATCAGTCTGTTTCTGCCAGTACAATCTTCTATGCAGTGGTATACTAGCACAATGGCATCAACACAAGTGATGCCAACAGGCTCAATAAACTGATTAGAAAGGTTGGCTCTGTTATAGGAGACAAACTGGACACACTAGATGCTGAGGTAGAACAAAGGACCCTACAGAAAATCCTGGCAATTCTGGCCATTATTTCTCACCCTCTGCATGCTACCTTGGCTGAACTCCAGAGCATTTTTAGTAATAGACTAAGACAACTCCACTGCTCCGAAGAGCGCTATATGAGGTCATTCTTGCCCTCCGCCATAAAGCTCTATAATGAGTCAACCTATAGCCAGGGAAATGATGACCCACTTCTGTTGGACTGTTTAAAGTAACTTTCTTTAAATTCTCCTTACTTTCTTCTAATATTGTATATCTGTGCACTTGTAATGCTACTGTGACACTATAATTTCCTTTGGGATCAATAAAGTATCAATCTATATCGTCATAAACTGAATCAATTATGTAAATATATTCAGCATGATTTAGGAAATATCATATCATGACTCATCCTGGGAAATCTAATGTTCACAACAAAGCTCTTAGATCTTTTCATGTGTTTACTAGAAAAGCTACTTTTTGCTTGAGTTCAGAAGGTACCATTTCACTAGTTTATGCAATTACACTCTACAATGTCCTAAATGGGGTAATGATTCAGGAATTTTTATTGACAATTTGAAAAATATTACAATTCAACAAAGCTTCTGGCAAGTAATTATAAATCGTCTAAGTTCATGGAACAATATGCACTTTATGTGCAGAAATGGAGCGCACACCTCTCTTCCACGCAAGTAGTTGGGAATCTGAAACTGCTGTGTCATCTATTGCGGCTGGTACTCTCAATGCAGCCTCCTCTACATTGGTGAGACCTGTCATAAATTGGAGGACAATTTTGTGGAGCACCTCCACACCATTCACCATAAGCCAGCGGCCAAACATTTTAATTCTGATGCCCATTCCGATTTGTCGGTCCACACCCCCCTCTTGTGACAAGATGAGGCCACCCTCAGGGTGGAGGACCAACACCTTATATTCCGTCTGGGTACCCTCCAACTTGATGACATTAACATCGATTTCTCCTTCCGGTGAATAAATTCCCCCCCTTCCCCTATTCCCCACTCTGATCTTTCACTTCTTCTCACCTGTCTATTACTTCCCCCTGGTCCCTTCCCTCCTACTGTTCACTCTCTTCTATCAGATTCTTTCTTCTCCTGCCTTTGACCTTTCCCACCCACTTGGCTTCAACCATCACCTTCCATCTAGCCTCTTCCTTCCCCCCCATCCCCACCTTTTCATTCAGACATCTTCCCCCTTCCTTTCCAATGCTGAAGAAAGGTCTCTGCTCCAAACATTGACTGTTTACTCTTTTCCTTTGATGCTCCCTGACCTGCTGAGTTCCTCCATCATTTTGTGTGCACAGCTTTGGATTTCTGGAATCTGCAGACTTCAGCGTGTTTGTAGTTAGAAATTTGTTGTTTCGGGTAAGTTTTTCTTGGCATGATACATATACACACCTTACCTTTACCTCCTGAGTCCAGGAGTTTTGCATTAATTTTATTCTCAGTTTATGGTGTTGCAAGGAGTACAAGAGAGATTAAAAATGTTGTCACAGCCTTAGATGGGGTAAACAATATCACTGCTGAAGCCTTGGGAAAATTAACCACAGAAATAGTTGCCATGCTCAGAATGATTCTCCAAAATCGTATGACATTAAATCTTCACTTAGCAGTTGGGGGGGGGCATATTATGGGCAAGGAGTGCTGCACTCAGATACCTGATGAGCCTGAAGATACAACTAATTTAGTTGATCATATTTGTAAAAAAGCAGCTAAAATACATAATTCTGATGGATGATTTTTTTTTTGATCAGACCCATTCAAGTCTCAGAAGCCAGAGTTACTCAATATTACTAGTCATAATATTCATACTAATAGGCCTTATCATAATTTACATATTTTTTACTTGTTTAAAAGGTGATCATTAACAGAATAGTTCAAACTTGCATAAGTGTGCCACTCTAACCTGCTGAAATATGACATAATCTTATGACTACTTTGAAGAATATATACCCATAATATTTCATAATCTAAGTAGCTCTTTTGATGTTACACACAGATGCCTCTGAATTGTCAGATGTAATGATTCTAGATGTGTGATTTAGAATCAAAGGTGGCGGGGGTGAATTGACGGATCCAACTGTTCAATTTTAATTGTTATTTTCTTTGCAGTTTAAAAATTGTTTATCTGCTTGTATTTTAAGTAACCTTTACAAGCATAACATTTAAATATGCCCCCAGTGGCTATACAAAGTATAATTCTGAAAGCTTCGCTGTACTTCATTAAGTGAATAAGTGTTTTCTCATTGGTTAATTTTACTGCAGTATTAAAGAAGTATTTTCTCATCAAATTATTGTTATCTATGGACTTTTCTTCATCTTTGGGTATAAAAGTAGCTGCTTTAGTAGCTCTCAAGTTGTAAGACTCCCGTGTCACTGTCCTGTTCCTCTTCTCTTTGCTCTATCAACTCTTAATAAGATGACCATGAAGCTAACAGGTTTTATGCTTCATTCCTGACTTCTAAAAGAACCTTGGATTTAAACACCAGAATCCAACACCCTCAGAGATCAAACGAATCCATGCCAAAATAAGGGCAGTTACAGTATGGCTATGAAACAACAATCAATATTCTGAAAAAATTATTTTCACCCTGTTTGATAAGTTACTCGGGATAGATTTATTGCAATCTTTAAATAACTCTGTACAGTTTGCATATAATCATATATTTCTCAGAATGAATTCTACAAATAAAGTGAAGCACAGCCTTCCCAAAGGAAGTTCTGCTGAACTTGTTTCAATAATTTCAAGGATATATTAAAAAAGTGGCTTTGAGTCTGGACAGACATCGTGCATGAACAATATAACTAATCTGACTCCTGCACCTTGTCCTGCAAATTCTCCTTTTTCAGATTCTCCTTTTTCAGATATTGTTTATCCAGCTCTTTTGTGAATACTACAATTAAATCTGTTTGTACTGCTACCCTTCATAGAGTATAACACACCCTAAATGCACACCAAATAAAGAGATTTTCATATCACTTTGGTTCTTTTACGATTCAGGATCTTCCATTACCGGCAGCAGTTTCTTTCTAATTCACGATTTGAAGCACCCCATCACATCCCCATGCAAACTATTGCAAGAAGAATAACCTCACCTTCTTCCTTCTATCCACAAAAGCCCCTCACCACTGCAATAATTTCAGTAAATTTCATACACTTTTCTAAATATTTCAGTTGTGGTTGAACCACAGCATTGATAAAAGTTCATTACAACTTCCTTGTTCTTATACTCCATCCTTCTATAAAATGTTGGATCTCAGTGCACTGCAGCACAGAATCAGCGCCAAATCGAATCCATGCCAAACCATTAATCTGCTCTCCTATCGACCTGCATCTGGACCACAGCCCTCCATACCCCTCCTGTCCATATACTTATCCAAATGTCTCTTCAATACTGAAATTGAACCAATATTTACCACCTCCGTTGGCAGCTCGTTCCACACTCTGACAACCCTGTGAGTAAAATTCCAACTCAAGTTCTCCTTAAATATTTTACTTTTTACTCTTAACTATTAGTTCTAGTCTCACCCAACCTCAGTGGAAAAAGCCAACTTGCATTAATCTCCATCTGGTATCCCTCTATTTTGTATACCTCTTTCAGATTTCCCCTCATTTGCCTCTGCTCCAGGGAGTAAAGTCTATTCCTATAGCTCAGGTTCTAAGGTCCTAGCAACATCCTTGTAAACTTTCTCTGTACTCTCCCATATGGATCTACTGAACAGCAATCATCTGAACCCAAGTTGACCTCTGCAAAATGCCTTCAGTGGTAAGGTCCAGTCCTCTTCAGCTGCTTTATAAGTAACATTCCCTTCGTCAGAAAGGTCAGAAGTGATGTCATTCACTTATGACTGCGAATCATCAAATGCTAGGCAATCCAACAAGGCCTGCACTATGTTTAGGCACAGGCTCAAGTAGCAATTAGGTAACTACCCCAACCACTCCAAGTAATTCAACAGTATTCTCATTTGCAGATTTCACTTAACTAATATCACAAGGGACTTAAATGCCTTAAATTTTAACTGGAACAGCCATAAAAATGCTGTGAAATCAGGGCTAAATGTGCTGCAGCAAGCCTCTTGCCTCCTGACTTCCAAAGCTTTTGTATCTCCCTTAAGGCAAGTCAAGAGTTTGATGGAATATTCTCCATTTGCCTCCAAGTACAGTTGGAGAACATTCAAGAGGTTGTTTATTCAACATTCAATGTTGAATACCATGCACAGCACAGCCCTTTGGATTTGCATTCCACCCTCTACCAGCTGGGCTCACCATTTACAAAGCACACTTTTATCTACTTGCCAAAATCACCACCTAAACCTGCAGCATCTAATGCCAGGAGGAGAAGGGAAACAGGTGCAAGTTCTTCTCCAAGTCACACACCATTACACTGTAAACTTCCTTCAATGTTCCTGGGTCAAAGTCTTGAAAGTAGTTCAATAGCACTATGTGGGTTAGGAATGACTTTATTCTACACATGACTTTATTGTTCCATTCCACACATTTTTCAAGTTTCCCTCAAGCTCCATTATTTTTTAAATGGAGTTTGAGGAAAACATGAAACAAAGGGTGGAAGAATGGAGTTACCAAAAGTAATTACAGCAGTAAATCTACCCAGTGGGCATTTTATTAAGTACAGGAGATACCTAGCAAAGTGCCCAGTGAATGATTATTTGTGGTCGTCTGCTGCTGTAGTACATCCACTTCAAGGTACAGCATGTTGTTCATTTAGAGATGTTCTTCTGCACACTACTGTTGTAACATGCAGTTATTTGAGTTACTGTCACATTCCTATCAGCTTGAACCAGTCTGGCCATTCTCCTCTGACCCCTCTCATTAACAAGGCATTTTCACCCACAGAACTGCCACTGACTGGATGTTTCTTGTTAATTACACTATTCTCTGTAAATGCTAGAGACTGCTGTATGTGGAAAAATCCAGATCATCAGCAGTTTGAGAAACTCAAACCACACTGTCTGGCACCAACGATCATCCTATGGTCAAAGTCATTTAGATCAAATTTTTCCCCATTCTTATATTTAATCTGAATCACAACTGAACCTCTTGGCCATGTCTGCATGCTTTAATGTATTGAGTTGCTGCTGCATGATTGATCAGGCATTTTGCATTAACCAACAAGTATATATGTTTACCCAATAAAGTGGCCACTGAATGTGTCCCAGATACAGAGGGGCAAAGGATTTGGAAAAAGGCTGGAGTGAGGGGATTGAGGGAGAGAGGTATTACATATAGGAATAAGATTGAATAGTGTGAACTGCTCAGTTTCTTGTTTACACAAAATATTCTGCAGATGCTGGGGTTAAAGCAACATGCACAAAACGGTGGAGGAACTCAGCAGGTTGGGCAGCATCCGCGAAAATGAACAGTCAATGTTTCAGGCCGAGTCCGAAGTCCTGACGGGTCTCAGCCTGAAACACTGACTGTTCGTTTCCACGGATGCTGCCCGACCTGCTGAGTTCCCCCAGTTTCTTGTTTACAATGCTAATATACTGTTATTTTTTCTAAAAAAATTTTGTCTCATTGTCCCCAGTCAATTTGAAATATACCATACAAAGGATTTCAGTTAATTGGGCCATCAGTTAATCAGGGCAGCCGCTTATTTGGGAGAACCTTAAAGAAAAAAAATCTAATCAAGAAAATAGCCAGGATTCCCTCTGTTTATTTGGCACACTATGTCACTTAATTTGGATGGGAGACTGTTGCTAAACGGTTTCTAACCAGCGTCAAGGCACATGAACTTGTGTGGCTATTAGAATACTCCACCGTGCCTAGAGCAAGCGGTTTTCAAACGGTGCCAGTTGCATGTGTAAGGGGTTTCTTCTTTTAGGTTGCTGCGAAGGCTAACAAAATGGCTCCTTTGTTATGTTATAATTAAAATGGCTTTTCCGTAATAATAACTGCGATGTAAGGAGTTCTCCCTCTCTCTGCTTGTTTGGGTTATATTATTGATAAAATAACATAGATGTTATTTTTACCAGTGTGTCTGTAAGCTATTGTTTTCGCGGGTGTTGAGGTGCGATGGGGACAGAGTGAGGAGATGCGATGCTGTAAGCTGGCTGACGGGACAGACCCCGAGTGGGAGTCCGAGGCCCAGGGTCTTCGGCAAGGAGGGGAGATGAAGACAGACTCGTGTGGAGCGTCTGGTCGACCACCGTGGTTGGTCCCAGGCGGCGGGTCGAGGTGGTCGGAGGGGATCAAATGGTGCAAAGAAGACTCCGTTACTTGAGCTCCAACTGTTGTACATAAAGTGGTTGAACTTTGATAAGTTTGGTGCCTTTTACTTTCTTTTTATATTTTATCTCTATTAATTACATAGTTCCAGTACGATCTATAAAGTGTAATCATTTAATCGCATATGGTGTATTGTCTGTTATTTGGGGTACATCATACAACGTCCACACAAACTTGATTACCCATTTTGGTGGGGCTGAAGGCTGCTCCCCCTAGACAAAAGCAAGTTGAGCAAGCCTGAGGCTCAGCAGGGGGCTACACATGCGCTTGTGTTCAAAAAACAGTAATTTTTGCCACTGGCAGTTGGTGAGAAATACAGTGCCTATTAAAAGTATTCACCCCCTTTGGAAGTTTTCATGCTATATTGTTTTGTAACATTGAATCACAGTGGATTTAATTTGGCTATTTTTGACACATCAACAGAAAAAAACTCTTTCGTGACAAAGTGAAAACAGATTTCTACAAAGTGATCTAAATTAATTAAAAATATAAACCGTAAAATTGATTGCACAAGTATTCACCCCCTTTCACTTGACACACTAAATCATCACTGGTGCAGCCAATTGGTTTTAGAAGTCACATAATTAGTTAAATTAATATCTGTTTTTGGAGACCCGTGTGCAGTCAAGGTGCTTCAATTGATTATAGTAGAAATACCCTGTATCTGGACGGTCCAACTGCTGATGGGTCAGTATCCTGGCAAAAATTACACCATGAAGACAAAAGAACACTCCAAGCAACTCCACAAAAAGGTTTTTGAAGAGCTCGAGATGGATACAAGAAAATTTCCAAGTCACTGAATATCCTTTGGAGTACAGTTAAGTCAATCACTAAGAAATGGAAAGAATATGGCACAGCTGTAAATCTGCCTAGAGTAGGCCATGCTCAAAAACTGAGTGACCATGCAATAAGTGGACTAGTAAGGGAGGCCACCAAGAGACCTGTGACAACACTGGAGGAGTTACATTATAAGCTTCAGTGGCTGAGATGGGAAAGACTGCACATATAACAACTGTTGCCCGGGTGCTTCACCAGTCACAGCTTTATGGGAGAGTGGCAAAGAGAAAACCACTGTTGAAAAATACTCACATGAAATCTCAGCTAGGGTTTGTCAGAAGGCATGTGGGAGACTCTGAAGTCAGCTGGAAGGTTGTTCTACGGTCTGATCAAACCAAAATTAAGCTTTTTGGCCATCAGACTAAATGCTATGTTTGGCGTAAGCCAAACACCACACATCATCGAAAACACGCCATCCCTACTGTGAAGTATGGTAGTGGCTGCATCATGCTGTGGGGATGCTTCACTGCAGCAGGCCCTGGTAGTCTTGTGAAGAAAGAGGGTGAAATGAATGCAGCAAAATGCAGGGAAATCCTGGAGGAAAACCTGATGCAGTCTGCAAGAAAACTGCAACTTGGGAGAAGATTTGTTTTCTAGCAAGAAAATGACCCCAAGCAAAGAGCCAAAGCTACACAGGAATAGCTTAAAAACAACAAAGTTAATGCCCTGGACAGGCCAAGTCAGAGTCCAGACCTCAATCCAATTGAGAATTTGTGGCTGGACTTGAAAAGGGCTGTTCACTCACAATCCCCATGCAAACTGACAACTTGAGCAGTTTTGTAAAGAAGAATGGGGGAAATTGCAGTGTCCAGCTGTGCAAAGCTGATGGAGATCTATCCACACAGACCTAAGGCTGTAATTGCTACCAAAGGTGCATCTACTAAATAATGACATGAAGGGGGTGAGTAACTATGCTATCAATTATATTGTGCTTAATAATTGTAACATATTTTGACCAATTTTCAGAAATTGTTTTCACTATGATACGAAAGAATCTTTTTCTGTTGATCAGTGTCAAAAAGCCAAATTAAATCAACTGTGATTCAATGTCATAAAACAATAAAACATGAAAACTTCCAGAGAATGGGGTGATACTTTCTATAGGCACTGTAAGCAGCAAGATAAACCAGAACTGATTTGCTCACTGTGGTTGCAAGCATTCAGATTTGGAGATGCCAGAAATGGCTGGGAGTGAAAAATCAAACAATTTCACAGCAAGTTAGGACCTACAAAGAATTTGAAGGTTTGGACAATCATCTTGAATGTTACAATGAAAATGAAGGGCTGAATGGCCTACTCCTGCACCTATTTTCTACATTTCCATGAAGATGAAGATTTGGAGGATGCAATCATTGACAACATTGTATGAAAGCAATCCATTATCTGCACGAGGTTTTTGCAGTGCTTTAATTAATTTACAGTCAAACGAACACGACATGGATATACTACTCTGTCGATAATGTTAGGAACTAATGCAGTTTTATAGGACTGCAATAGTACTGATAATAGTCTAATTTGTTCTGTATTTTATTTAAATACATACTTCGCTACTCAGTTTGTCTTTTTTATACCTTCCATGAAGCATATGCTAATTGGGGCAGCCACTTAATTGGTTGGTCCTGGTGTGTCCCAATTAACAGTAATTCACTCAGTTTTCAAAAATCTTTCATACACATTAACTTCCCTCAGCTTTAGCTACAAGTGCACGTGTGGCACGCTGTTTTTATTCCAAGTCCCACTGCTAAATTGCATTTTCATTTCCCTTATACTAAGAAACCATTTTCACAATCTCAAAACAGATATCTTATTCATGTAAGCCAAAAGCAGGTGTTTTTCAACATCAGAGCTGCACATGAAGTTTATTATGTTTAAATCATCTCTTTATTTGAAATCACTATTATTCTACTGTCTAATGCTGATGCAAAATGCAGTTTATTCTTCAAGCAAAACTAATGGCATGATAAAATTTGTTAGTGCAACAGAATGAACAGAACAAATAAAAGTTTTTCCAAATTGCACACACAGGCATGGACAGACATTGCATTGGATGAGACAAAAGCACCACACATGAGACTACTGCTATCCACCATTTAGTCTCTTACCAAATGGAGATGGTGAATTCTCGACCTGGAAAGTGCATAAATCAAGACCTACAGGACCCAAACCAGATAAAATGGATAAATAAGTGGAGAATTAAAAGAAAGCACAAATAAAACGCAAGCACAGTATAAGCAACTTAATAGCATGCTTCAGGCATTGGGCAGTTGAGCATTAAGAAGGATAAACACTGATTGTTAATGTCTCAGATAACTGCATCAAAAAAGCAAGCAAAGCACACCACAGCAAAGTAGTACTGAAATAAAACGGGCACAAAAAATGATGTCAAATAACAGCTAGAAGAGACATAGGAAACCTAGGTAAAATGAGATGTTCAAACATCACAGGAATCCATTATTCTTCCATTGACTACACTGGAAATGCCTGGACTGCCTATGAGATTCAAAACAGCATCCAAACATACCCGACTCATCTCTTGCTTTGCCTAATTCATCAGATAGTATTCCAAGGATATCATCTTCTGTGGTGAGGACTTCCGACAGATCAGCAAGTGGATCATCACTGTTACCTGCAGAACAATCAATCAGATTAAAAGAGTAGAACGATAATAATACAAGTAGTGTGTGGATCTGGAGAGAGCTGCTTGCTACGAGTTGCCAGGCTCCGGCATCATCTCGAGTAACCTCAAACTTTATCAAAAAGGCACAAAGTTGCTGAACAATTTGTATTTATGTGATGTATGTCATGGGCTGCAAATAGCACCCAACATTAACTAAAGGAGTAAGTAGTGAATCACTTTACTAAAGCATTGCTTCCATGGTGTCCTGACAAATATAATAGCTTGCTTATCCTTTTCAGATTTCTACAGGACTCCTTCCAGTTGGATTATGTTACCCTTAGATAACTAATAGTTCTTGCGTTGGCTGCTCATTTCACCAGTTTTTGCAACTGCTGTGTTTCTAATTGCCATCACAAAGTAGACAAAAAAGGCAGCATTTTGAGTTATTTGAGCAATGTAAGTTTCATGTAAATGAGCAGGTCAAAGTTAAATAGAAGGGTATGGCTACCTCCAGTGACATTATAAAGCAAACAGAAACCTTACAATAAAGAAAATGTTGGCCAAGATAACAAACTGGGAACAGCCTTGTTCATGCTATATTAAGACTTCCTAAGCAATGTTTTCAGTAGGAGCTGCCCAAAGTGATCAGAATCAGAATAAGGATCAGGTAACGTATCACTAGCATACATTGCGGAATTTGTTATTATGTGGCAGCTGTACATTGCAATACATAATAAAAAACTGTAAATTATAGTAAATATATATATTAAAAATTTAAATTAAATAAAGTGCAAAAAGAGAAGAAAGTAACGATGTAGTGTTCATAAGTTCAATGCCCATTCAGAATTACGGTGGTAGAGGTGAAGAAGTTGTTCCTGAATCATTGTGTGTGTGCCTTTAGACTCCTGTACTTCCTCCCTGATTGTAGCATGACTGTGATACATGACTGTTTACTGAACAAGATGGTTAAAGGAAACAAAAAAACCACTTGCACATTGAAATGGTTCAAGTAACATTCTAGAAAGAGAAGCACGGGTGATGGTAGTTCATTATGATTAAATGTGACATCATATGACATAAACCAGCATCACAAATTAATATGTAGTGAGGCATTTCTGGAAGGAACTTCAAACTAATGAGAAAAAGTACAATTCAAGGACTATTAAAAAGCTGATAACAGGAAAGCAATGATAGAAAGACATTGACTATACCTGCCCATTAGTAAAAACGTTATCAGATTATCTGAATGCAATTATAACTTCTTATGGAAATAATGAGGAAATATTTAATACATTAGCAAGGAAAGAGGCTGACAGTTCCACAATATTCAAGAACGTGAAAATGACACATCCATCCCCTGTACAACTGGAATTAACATAAAATTATGAGACATATTGCCATGAATTATAGATAACCTGAATCCAGTGGTTTTTAAATGCTGCATTCACTTTAGACCAAACCACAAGGGAAAACCCTTAACACTGGAAGTAGAGAACAGATATCATTTCTGGTATCTGCAGATTTAGCCGAGGGATAAAGGAGAAAAGTAATTTATCTTTTAGAATTCTACTTCAGGTTAACCACAACAACCATACAAGAAAACACAAACCGGCAAAAACTAAGTTTATGGGTGATAATACACACATGATAGGCAGTACAGCATGCCTATCTTAAAGCTCCATCATTCCAAGTTCGATTCTGATCTCCAGTGTCATAAGGAATCTGAATGCTCTTCTTATAAATGCATGGATTTTCCCTGCACTCAGCTTTCTCCCAGATGGGCAGGGAGTTAAATTAACTGTCTACCGTAAATTCCCCTTGATGTAGATAGTTGAACTCATTAGAGATATAATTAAATGCTGCAATGTGTATATTATGAATTTCATTAGAATAAACCAAATGAATAATACAAGGAATGAATATAGGGAAACAGCAACTGCTTTCCCTATCATTATATCTATACAATTCTGTAATAACCTACCATGCAAGTGCAACAGTGTGCGGAGGATAGGTAAAAGTTATGTCCTGCACAATAATGACATAGAATGGACAACCTTTCCCCCTTCCAATGATAAGCATTAATGCTTGCTATTGGTAGCATCACACGTACCTTGCCCTCCCTGTTGTTTCGTAGCCATTTGTGCTGCAGCTGAACTCAACAGTGGATCAGAGGAAGGATTCAAGAAGTTTACATTCGCATTTGGTACTCTGTTTGGTAGTTGCGATGATTCTTCGTCAGACAGAGCATCCAAAATGGACTTACTCTGCCGACTTGTATGCAGCAAATGTTTTCCAAAAAAGGCTTCCTGAGAAAAGAATGCACAGGAAGAAAGTTGATTATTATTGACTTGATTTTGATGAAGTGAAGTCAAACTTCTGTTTCTTCTTTTTAAGCTGCCGTAAGAAAGCAGCATCTGTCATCAAAGACCTTCACAATCCAGGCCATGCTCTCTTCTCACTACCACCATCAGGCAGGAGGCACAGAAGCCTTAGCCTGATAGTTACCCTGTAACCATGAGGCTCCTAAACCAGTGTGGATAACTCCACTCACCACTGCTCTGAATTGATTCCACAACCTACACAGACACTTTCAAAGACTCTACGACTCATATTCTCAGTATTATTTTTATTCATTTGCACAATTTGTCTTCATTTGCATACTGGTTGTCTGTCATATGGTTTTTCATAAATTCTATTTTATTTCATTATTTTCTGTAAATGCCTGCAAGAAAATAAATCTCATGGTAGGATATGGTAATATATATGTACTTTAATAATAAATTTTACTTTGACTTTTGACTTTGAAGTTACACGATTACAAAAACCTAAATAGTTCACCAATAAGTTCTAACTATCTTACCATAATCTTTCCTCTAGAAACCTACTAAGCTTTTCATTTGGCTCTTCAATGCTTTCTCAAATGATGCTTCTTTTGCCACTGTTGCCTATATTCTGATAGGGAATAAAAAATCTTCTTGACGCAGGAAATCTGATTAAATAATAATTGAGAATGCTCTGTTAGTGAGATAGCATTCAAGAAGAGAGAATAAAAGTTGATTTCAGGTCCATTGAAGGTAACTATGGTGAAATTTTAATTCAAGCTCCCCCTCCATAGATGCTGTCGGACCTGCAAAAACATTTCTAAAATTCTTCGGTTTCCATTTTGACACAATTTAGTTTTTAAGTAAGGGCCTAAACAAAGTAAAATTGCCACTCATTAATGACAACCTCTGTTGTGAAGCTATTGTTCACAGCTCATGCAGCTCTGACATTAAAAGAATGACATTAACCTTATGAATTGAAAGTGGACAGTGGCTTTTCCCATCCTCTCCAAATCCAGAAATCCTAACAAAATAAACCCTAAGTTCAACATAATTGATACAAATAACAGATCGAAACAAGACTTCAGTAAAGTCGTCTAGCTTCTGCCCCTTTCCTTCCCAGTCCTGGTTAAGGGTCCAAAATGATGACTCCTCTCCAAAGATGTTGCCTGTTACACTCACATTCTGTGTGTATTACTTCAGTAAAAATAAGTGTGTAAAAAGATCTTGCAATAGAAACAGTCAAGCCTAAGGTACCATTGAAAATACCAAGAAATTAATAAAATGGAACACTTACAACTACTCAATGTTCAAAATGTAATTTTCACAATTTCTAGTTCAAGAAATATTTAGTCAGTGAAATAAAACAGAAACTGCTACAAGTACTCGGAAGGCCATGCACCATTTATGGAAAAAGAAACAGAGCTAAGCTTTTGAGGTTGATGATCTTTCATCAGAGGCCACTGACCTTAGCACAATAATTTTGTTTCTCATTCTACAGATGCTGCTTGACCTGCAAAGCTTTCTCAGAATTTTCTGTATCTACTTCAGGTTTCCAACAAATGCATTCTTGTTGCTTTTCTATTAATTTCCAAGATGTTTTTTGATAAAACAATAGAAAAGTTTTCCAAATGCTTGGTTTTTTTTTTTAGAAAACATTTAGAATGTATGATAATTTTACCACCTTTCAAGCCAGGCACTCTAAAAGGTATGCCAGTATATATTTGGTTACAAGGAATAACTGTAAATTAGATCGTAAACATATGAGCTTAATTTGTGTGAATTCAAACCTAGATAGTGGTAAATACACATTACTATTTTTGGCCATAAGATATAGGAGCAGAATTTGGCTATTTGGCCTAGATGTCAACTGGAATGTCTTTCGTGACGAGGATGTCTCCGAGTTCACGAAAGGGCCACGAGCTTCATCTGGAAGTGTATCCAGGACGTTGTCTCCCAAAAATTGGTCAGGGTCTATCCAAACCAGAAACCCTGGATCAACAGTTCCGTGCGAGCCACACTAACTGCGCTAGACAGAGCTTTCGTTCTATGCAAGGTCATCAAGGCAGCGAAATGACAATACAGGGACAAGATCCAGACACAACTCTCCACCAACAACACACACAGCTTATGACAACATCTGTACACCATCGCAGACTTCAAAGTTAAGCACAATGGTGCTGCCAACATCACTGCCTCTCTCCTAGATGAGCTAAGTCTTTTTTACGCTGGGCTTGATGTCACCAACATGAGCCCGAGGAGAGCTGAGGCAACCTGCTCCTTGGTCACCCCTGAGGCTGAAGTATGCAGGTGTTTCCAATGAGTGGATAGTCACAAGGCTGCGGGACAGGACAGCATCCAAGGACGGGTACTCGGGATGTGCTTTGAGAGGCTGGTCGAGGACTACATCTGCAGCATGCTACCACCCACACTGGACACCCTACAATTTGCCTACTGACACAACCGATCGACAGATGACACAATAGCCACAGCTCTACAAATGTCCTTACACATCTGGAGAAGAATAATGGTTATGTGAGAATGCTGTTCTTTAACTACAGTTCAGCATTCCCCATAATTCCCTCCAGGCTTGACAAGAAGCTCAGAGACATTGGCCTTCAACCTGCCTTGTGCAGCTGGATCCTGGACTTCCTGTCAGATTGCCAGCAGGTGGTAAGAGTGGACATCTGCCCTTCTGACCCTCAAGGCTGTGTCCTAAGCCCCCTCCTTTACTCTCTGCATACCCATGACTATGATGCTATCCACAGCTCCAATCTAATTAAATTTGCTGACGATACTAAATTGATCGGCCTAATCTCAAATAATAACAAGGCAGCCGACAGAGAAGAAGTCATCACTCTGACACAGTGGTGTCAAGAAAACAACCTCTCCCTTAATGTTGCAAAAACAAAGGAGCTGGTTGTGGAATGGAGACAGGCCATTGACATCAATGGACGCAGGGTTGAGAGGGTGAACAGCTTTAAGTTCCTTGGCATACACGTCACTGAGGATCTCACGTGGTCTGTACAAACTGGCTGTGTGGTGAAAAAAGCACAACAGCGCCTCTCTCACCTCAGACAGTATGAGTCCCCAAATCCTAAGGACTTTCTACAGGGGGACAATTGAGAGCATCTTGATTGGATGCATCACTGCCTGGTATGGGAATTGTACTTCCTTCAATCGCAGGACTCTGCAGAGAGTGGTGCGGACAGCCCAGCGCATCTGTAGGTGTGAATCTCCCACTGTCCAGGACATTTACAAAGACAGGTGTGTAAAAAGGGCCCGAAGGATCATTGGGGACCTGAGTCACCCCAACCACACACTGTTCCAGCTGCTACCATCCGGGAAACGGTACAGCAGCATTAAAGCCAGGACCAACAGGCATCGGGACAGCTTCTTCCACCAGGTCATCAGACTGATTAATTCACGCTGATACAACTGTATTTCTATGCTATACTGACTGTCCTGTTGTACATACTATTTATTACAAATTTACTATAAATTGCACATTGCACATTTAGATGGAGACATAACGTAAAGATTTTTACTCCTTCTGTATGTGAAGGATGTTAAGAAATAAAGTCAATTCAAGTCTGATCCACCATTTCATCATGGCTGATCCATTTATCCTCTCAGCCCCAGTCTCCTGCTATCTCCCTGTATTCCTTTACACCCTGACCAACCAACAATCTACCAACCTCTGCCATAAATTTACAAAGATCACAGTTCACAGTTGTCTGTGGCAAAGAATTCCAAAGATTCCCGATTCTCTCCTTCAATTCACTTTACAACCCAAATTCCTACTCACAAACTTTCTCCACTCTTTCAACCATCTCTTTTATTTTTTCACTTTTTCTTTTAAACTCATCTGTATGAAGCTCTTGCAAGACTGTCAAGACTTATAAGAACTTCATATAGGCAAGAGCTCAAAATGATATTTATAAAGTATCAATACACCCAAATGATGATATACACAGTAAAATCCCTGTGCTGCAGTCATATATTAAAGAATCAGAAACATGTAGCATGAACTCAGCCCCTTGGTCCAACTCAGCCATCACCAAGGTGCCTTCCAAATAATGTCCCAGTTGCCTGCATTCAATCCATATCCCTTCTAAACATTTTTAATCCATGAACCTCTTCAAATGTCTTTTAAACACAGTAACTACACCAGCCCCTACCAAGTTGTCACAAGTAACACCTGAGAATGCCATGCATAATTATATTGTGCTTTGATTGGACACCATGCAAGGTAAAATAGCTTTTTCAGTGAAGCAGCAAAAATTCACTTCTTCACTTTTCTTTTAGTCTGCAGCCAGTGACATAAGAAAGAATAATGGCTGTATATAATAGTATTCACTCTCTGCAAGCAAAGTATATCAGAAATAACAATTTTGACTACAAAATATGAGAGATGGGTTAAGACACTTTGAATGAGCATACCTGCAGATAGGTTGGAAAAATTTCTTCCAATTTATTCTTCTTTTTCCTGTACCGCTTTTTCATTTTATCTACAATCTCAGGGACAGCAGATGCCGCATCATCAAGCATCTCTGATTGCTGTTCAATCCAACCTATCAAAAACAAATAAATGAATTCACTTAGCTTCATCCTAGCAAATGCAAAAACTACCCATAAGAATGCAAAAGTTAAGAATTCAAGCACATCTATCTACAATCCCAAATGTATCATGTACTCGTGTAGAACTTAAATGAAAATCCAAGTTAAAGGTTAAACTAGTGTACCTTGTAAATCCTCAACTTAAGAACATCAGATATCAGAGCAGTAATAGGCCACAGTTGCTCCACAATTCCATCATGGCTGATTCATTACCTGTCTCAATCCCATTCTCCTGCATTCTCTCTGTAACCTTTAATGCACTGACTAATCAAGAACCTATCAACTTCCACTTTAAATATACTCAATAACTTACATAGAACATAGAACTTGGCCTCCCTCCACAGCCATCCGTGGTAATGAATTCCACAGATCAACAACCCTCTGGCTAAAGAAATTCCTCTGCATCTCTGTTCTAAATGGATGCCCCACCATTCTGAGGCTGTGCCCTCTGGTCCCAGTCACTCATCAAGAAAACACCCTACCCACATCCACTCTATCCAGACCATTCAATAGGTTTCAATGAGATTCTCCCCCCCACCCCCACTCCAGTGGGTACAAGCCCAGAGCCAAATGCTGTTAACCCTTTCATTCCCAGAATCATTCCCGTGAACCTCCTCTGGAGCTCTCTCCAATGCCAGCACATCTTTTTCTTTAGCCAACTAGAAAAGGCTCCCTTTGTTCCCACTTTTTGTCTCCTGCCAGTCAGCCAATCTTCAATCCATCCTAGTTTCTTAATGTAATACCACAGGCTCTTAACTTGTCAAGCAGCCTCTGAAAGCCTTCTGAAAATCAAGTCAACATCCACTAACTCTTCTTTGTTTCTCCTGCCTGTTATCTACTCAAAGAATTCCAACAAATTTGTCAGGCAAGCCTTCTCTTCAAAGAAACCATGCTGACTTTGGCCTATTTTATCATGTGTCTCCAAGGACCCTGAAAGCTCATCTTTAACAATCAACTGCCACATCTTTCCAACCACTGAGGTCAGGCTAACTGGCCTATAATTTCCTTTGTTCTGCCTCCCTCCCTTCTTCAAGGCTGGAGTGACATTTGCAATTTTTCAAACCCCCAGAACTATTCCAGAACCTAGTAATTCTTGAAGAATTATTACTTATGCCTCCACAATCTCTTCAGTCACCTCTTTCAGAACCATGGGGTGTATTCCATCTCGTCCAGGTGATCTTACTTTCAGACCTTCCAGCACCTTCTCCTTAGAACAGCAACTGCACTCACTTCTGCCTCCTGACATTCTCGAATTTCTGGCATACTGCTAGAGTCTTGTTCAGTGAAAACTAACACAAAATACTTTTAAAAGCATCCCCCATTACTACCTCTCCAGTGTTTCAATATTTACTTTCGCCTCTCTTTTATTCTTTGTATATTTGAAAAAACTTTGGTATTTTCTTTTATATTATTGACTAGCCTACCTTCATGTTTCATCTTTTCTTTCCTTATGGTTTTTTAGTTACCCTCTGTTGATTTTTAAAAGCTTCCTAATCCTCCAACTTCCCACTAATTTTTGTTATTTTATATGCCCTCCCTTTTCCTTTTACACTGGTTTTGACTTCCTTTGTCAACTATGGTTGCCTCCCTTTAGAATACTTCATCTTTGGGAAGTATCTATCCTGCACTTTCCAAATTGCCTCCCTAACTCTGGTTATTGATGCTCTGCCATCATCCCTGATAGTGTCTCCTTCCAGTCAACTTTGGTCAGCTCCTCTCTCATGCCTCTGTAATTCCCTTTATTCCACTGTAATACTGATAACATCTAACTTTAGCTTCCCTCTCCCAAACTGCAGGGTGAATTCTATCATATTATCATATCTGTCTCCGTTGGGTTCCTCTACCTTAAGCTCCCAAATCAATGTGGTTCATTGCACAACACCCAACCCAGAATTACCTTCCCCTAGTGGGTTCAACCACAAGCTACTCTAAAAAGCCATCTCATTGGCATTCTACAAATTTCTTCTCTTAGGATCTAGCACCAACCTGATTTTCCAAATCTACCTACCTGTTGAAATCCCCCGTTACTATTGTAACATTGCCCTTTTTACATGCCTTTTTCTATTTCCTGTTGTAATTTGTATCCCATATCCTGGCTACTGTTCAAAGACGTCCCATCAGGGTCATTTTACCCTTGCAGTTTCTTAACTCTACCCACAAGAATTCTGCATCTTCTGATCATAAGTCACCTTTTCCTAAGGATTTAATTTCACTTTTTACCACAGAACCACCCCACTCCCTCAGCCTTCCTGTCTATCCTTTCAATACAATATGTATCCTTGGAAGTTAAGCTATGCTTGAGACTTGAGAGTACTTTTCTTTGGCAAATTAGAAAATTAAGCAACTGTACTACAGAAGGTGAAACCATAATCTTCTGACATAGTTTAGTTTATTGGAGTCGTATAATAAGGTATTTGGGAAGCCTTATATCTTCAGGTTGAGATCCTTCCTAATTCACATCCACAACATTCACAACTTCTAGTCTGAGAACTTTAGTTCTTTATTTTCAATTGTGAATTTAGTATTTCAATAATATTTGAGTGACATTGTAAACATAGTGTTTGATTATGCATCATTTATTGTTTACATAATGCATTGCTATTTATATGTAAAAGTACGTGAATGGCAAACGTCATGACGTTATGTCATACATGTGCATCTTGTGTGAAATAAAAATGGAACTAAAACGTTATTCCCATCTCCGTGTTCTTACTTTGATTATATTTATGTTTTGGAATTAAACACTGGAAAAGGCAAATGGCTAAGCAGCATCTCTGGAGAGAAAACACCGGAGTGTTTCAGTTCGATGAACTAAAAGATAAGATTTTGAGTATTCTATAGATACTTTACTTTATACTTTAATGTCGCCAAACAATTGGTACTAGAACATACAATCATCACAGCAATATTTGATCCTGCGCTTCACACTCCCTGGGTTACAATATTAAATATTAAAAATAGTTAAAATTAGTAAATATTAAAAATTTAAATTCTAACTCATAAATAGAAAAGAGAAAAATGGGAAGTAAGGTAGTGCAAAAAAACCGAGAGGCAGGTCCGGATATTTGGAGGGTACGGCCCAGATCCGGGTCAGGATCCGTTCAGCAGTCTTATCACAGTTGGAAAGAAGCTGTTCCCAAATCTGGCTGTACGAGTCTTCAAGCTCCTGAACCTTCTCCCGGAGGGAAGAGGGATATCACTGGAGCAGCATGCTACATATGGCATATGAGCTGAAAGGTTACTTCTTTCCTTTTAAGTATAGTTTCCCAAGATATTTTTCTCTAGAAGTTATTCCAAGATTATATTTGAGAGTACTGAGCACGATTTATATCTTACCATCCTCTTTTCCAGTCATATCGGAGACTGAACCTGTGGAGTTCTTCCTGGATAATGGGCGCTTTGATTTACTCTGTCCCGTCCGACTCCTCTGGCGCACCATAAACCCACCTATTCCTGTCAGAACAAGACAGTAAGCGAACATAGCTAAAATTAACCTGAACAAGTAATCAAGGTTATATTATAGATGGGAATTTCACCAAACCATTTCTTTATGATAAAGCTCACCAGGGAGAGGGTTGGGAGGAGCTCATAAGAATTTGCTGAGAATCTGATAGACTGAGGCCAAGGATTGGCATGCTATGTTGGCGCTGGAAAGTGTGGCAACATTTGCAGATGGCTCCAGCATATTCTTAAATTGTATTGGTTGTTAATGTAAATAATGTTTACTGCATGTTTCAATGTGATAAATAAATCTAAATCTGAACTGGAGGGGATTTATGAGGACATTGCTGAAAGTCAAGGGACCAAGTTATGAAAGCAATTGAGTAGGACTGGACTTTATTCATTGCAGCGTAGGAAACTGAGGGTGATCTCACACAGGTGTATAATATGAGGGGCAAAGGCCTGTTCCCTGCTGATTCTATAACTATTAGGGTAACTGACGTAGGAATTTTTCTTAATTTTAGACACTTTTCTCAATTGTGTTGTGAACTATTTTGCTACACTGCAGTTTTTTCCCCCATGGGTATAACATTATTTTCAAACCAGGGATTGAGGAAAGAAGAAGTGAAACCATTGAGTTTTCTTACATCCTTCATAGGCAGGGGGATTATCATTTTACATACATGGACAAAAGAGGTGATAATAAATCTGATAGTGAAGTATAAATTAAAAAAAAGCAAGTGCCTGCCAGTGCAAAATTTCCTTAATCCTGATGGATGAAAATATAATTGAAGTGCTAATCCATGAATTGAAAAGTGTACAAACACAAAGCCCACTGGAAGTACCACACCCACCATTACTGAGCTTCCTAACCTTTTGCTTTTGCTAAGAAGGTAAGATGGCACTGGTAAAGCAGTGTCAACCTGTCCTGACAGCAAACAAACTATTAACTACTTTATTACTCACACTTTTTCTTGGAAATGATCACAGCAATCAATAGCCTGTAACTTTCCTTTCGGAGTTGAGCTTTTGAACCGCTTGTATGACTTGACATTTTTGCAGTATGATCTGAAGTCTTGAAGGTGCAGGGTGATTGTGGTGTGGTGGGTATGGGCCCAAGAGAGGTGAATTACTCAATTTTAGGCCATTGATGGAGTGGACTTGGAGGTGATTCGAAGCAGAAGAACTGAAGCGAGGCAGAGTCGAGGTGATAGGACCAGGCCTGAGAGCGAGGAACAAGCCGATGTCTGACCAATTTAAGCTCCATGCCAGATTGAAAAGGTTAAGCTATCGGGGTCAGAGGAGAGGGACAGGCCAGTGTTCAGCTTACTGCTCAGTGAGGTTTACACATCTCTGCACTGAACTGAGGCTGTGGTATGCACCTAACCAGCTTCATGCACGTCTGCTCTTACACAATCCCCTCGCCACACTACCAGGGATAGGGTTCCTCTTGTCCTCACCAACCACCCCACCAGCCTCCACGTCCAGCACAGAATTGTCCGAAACTTCTGCCAGCTCCAACAGGATCCCACCACCAAGCACATCTCCCCCTCCCTTCTGTTTTCCACAAGGATTGCTCCCTATGCGACTCCCTTGTCTATTCGTCCCTCCCACCTCCCACCTGGCACTTATTCTTACAAGTGGAACAAGCGCTACACCTGCCCCTACACCTCCTCCCTCACTACCATTCAGGGCCCCAAACAGTCTGAGAGTCTCTTGGGGTCATTTACTGTGTTCGGTGCTCCAGTCGTGGCCTCCTGTATATTGGTGAGACCCGACATAGATTGGGAGACCGCTTCGCTGAGCATCTACGCTCTGTCTGCCAGAATTAGCGGGATCTCCTAGTGGCCACGCATCTTAATTCCACTTCCCATTCTGATATGTCCATCCATGGCTTCCTCCATTGTTGGGATAAGGCCACACTTAGGTTGGAGGAACAACATTTTATATTCCATTTGGGTAGTCTCCAACCTGATGGCGTGAACATTGATTTTTCAAACTTCAGGTAATGACCCCAACCCTGTCCCACCCCACTTCTCCATTACCTATCTCTTTTTCCCCCTCTCATCTCATCTCACCAATCAACTTCCCAGCTCTTTACTTCATCCCTCACTCTCCCGGTTTCACCTATCACCTGGTGGTTCTCTCCCTGCTCCCTTCAGCTTTTCTTCTCAGTCCTGCCAAAGGGTTTTGGCCCAAACCGTCAACTGTACTTTTTCCAATAGATGCTGCCGGGCCTGCTGAGTCCCTCCATCATTTTGTGTGTGTTGCTCAGTTACGACTGGCTTTGTGGCTGTGAATTCCTGTGAACTTCAGTTCTCAGTGTTATTTGCTTACTTTTATTGTCTGCAGAATTTGTTTTATTTTCCTGCACACTGGGAGCCCTGTTGGGTTTCATTGTTTTGTGGCTGCCCAGTAAGGAGATGAATCTCAAGATTGCATATAGTACACATACTTGATAATAAATGTATTTTGAATTTTAGGTATGAGACTACAGCTCAGAAGGCTTCTAATTACAGTATGTTCATCATTGAACAAGTACATTGGGCAGGAACTTGACCTAAAACCAATCTTCCACCTCCACCAGTATTGCCTGATCACCTGAGTTTCCAAACAGTTTGTATTTTTCTCCAGATTCTTTTGTCATCATTGGATTGAGTTCCTTTGCATCAACTAAATAGAGTCATAGAACACTGCAGCACAGAAACAGGCCCTTTGGCCCATCTTGTCCATGCTGAACTATTATTCTGCCAAGTCTCATCAACCTCACCCAAAAGAACATAAGAAATAGGAGCAGAATTAGGCTATTTTGTCCACTGAGTCTGCCCTGCTATTTCATAATGGCTGATGCAATTTTTTTCTCAGCCCCAATCTCTTGCCTTCTACTGTATCCCCTCATGCCCTGACCAATCAAGAATCTTATCAACCTCTGCCTTAAATATACATAAAGACTTGGCCTCTACAGCTGCCTGTGGCAACGAATTGCACAGATTCACCACTCTCTGGCTTAAGAAATTCCTCCTCATCTCTGTTCTAAAAGAACACTCCTCTATTCTGAGGCTGTGTCCTCTAGTCTTAGACTCTCCCACTAAGGAAACATTCTCTCCGCATCCACTTTATCATGTCCTTTCACCATTCGATAGGTTTCAATGAGGTCATCCCTCAATCATCTGAATTCTAGTGAATACACGTCCAGAGCCATCAAACGCTCTTCGTATGACAAGCCACTCAATTCTGGAATTGTTTTTGTGAACGCCCTTTGACCCCTCTTCAGTTTCAGCACATCCTTCCTAAGATAAGGGGCCCAAAACTGCTCACAATACTCCAAGTGAGGCCTCAACAGTGCTTTATAAAGTCTCAACATTACATCCTTGCTTTCATATTCTGGTCCTCTTGAAACGAATGCTAACATTGGATTTGCTTTCCTCACCACAGACTCGACCTGCTAATTAACCCTTAGGAAATCCTGCACAAGGACTCCAAGTCCCTTTGTGCTCCAGTTGTTTTGTATTTTCTCCCCATTTAGAAAATAGTCAACCCTTTCATTTCTTCTACCAACATGCATGACCATACACTTCTCGACACAGTATTCTATCTGCCATTTCTTTGTCCATTCTCTTAATATGTTCAATATAGCCTCTCTACTTCCTCAAAACAGCATGCCCTTCCACCTAGCTTCATATTACCTGCGAACTTTGCAAAAAAGCCATCAATTTCACCATCCAAAACACTGACCTATAACGTAAAAGGAATCTGTCCCAACACAGACCCCTGTGGACCTCACTCGTCACAGGCAGGCAACCAGGGAAAAGGCTCCCTTTATTCCCACACCCTGCCTCCTGCCAATCAACCACTGCTTCCTTCATGCTAGAATCTTTCCTGCAGCACTATGGGCTCATAGCTCATAGATTGTTAAGAAGCCTCACGTGTGACAAATTGTCAAAGGCCTTCTGAAAATCCAAGTACTCAACATCAACCCATTCTCCTTCATCTATCCTGCTTGCTATTTCTTCAAAGAAATTCAACAAATTGGTCAGGCAAGATTTTCCCTTGAGGAAATTTGTTGACTACAGCCTATTTTATCATGTGCCTCAAAGTACCCTGAGATGTCATCTTCGAAAATCAACTCCAACATCTTCCCAGCCACTGAGTTCAGACTAACTGACCTATAGAAAAAGAGAGGAGGTCCTGAAGAAAGATTACTGGGAGCTAGGAATAAAATTGAAAAGTCGGACCTCCAGAGTAATAATATCAGGATTGCTGCCTGAGCTGCACGCTAATGATGGTAAGAATAGCAAAATTAAGCGGATGAATGTGTGGCTAAGTAACTGGGTTTCAAATTCTTGAATCTTTGGGATCTATTTTGGGGAAGGTATGACTTGTGCAAAAAAGATGGATTACACCTGAACTCAAAAGGTACTAATATCCTAGCGGGATTGTTTAATGTAGCTGTTAGGGAGGGTTTAAACTAAGTTGGCAAGGGGAAGGAAACCAAGGTGTTAGGATCGAGGAAGAGGAAAATAGAAATAAGTCAAAAATACTGTGCAGCAAAGATGGTAAGAAGGACAGGCCGGTGAATATACAGGATAATTTGCTGCAAAATAGATATATAGCACAAGTGGCAACAGGTACCGATCTAAATGTACTGTACTTAAATGCACGCAGCATTAGAAATAAAGTGGATGACCTTGCTGCACAGCTGCAGGTTAAAAGGTATGACATTGTGGCCATCACGGAGTCATGGCTAAATGATGGATGTGATTGGGAGCTGAATATCCCAGAGTACACAGTGTACAGGAAGGATAGGAAGGTAGGTAAAGGGGGTGGCGTGGCCCTGATGGTAAGTAACGATATCAAATCAATAGAAAGAAGGGACATAGGATCAGAAGAGGTAGAATCCTTGTGGGTCGAGTTAAGAAATGGCAAGGGTAAAAAGACACTAATAGCAGTTATATACAGGTCTCCAAACAGCAGTCGGGATGTGGACTACAAGTTACAGCTGGAAATAGAAAAAGCGTGTCAGAAGGACAATGTCAAGATAATGATGGGGGATTTTAATATGAAAATGGATTGGGAAAGTCAGGAAGGTAATGGATCTCAGGAGAGGGAGTTTGTAGAATGCCTACAGGATGGTTTTTTGGAGCAACTTGTCCAGAAGCCCACCAGGGGACCGGCTGTTTTGGATTGGGTGCTGTGTAACGAACCTGAGGCGATTAGGGAGCTAGAGGTAAAGGAACCTCTTGGAAGTAGTGATCATAATATGATTGAGTTCAGTTTCAAATTTGAAAAGGAGAAGCTGGTATCAGGTGTATCGATATTTCAGTGGAACAGGGGAAATTACAGTGGTATGAGAGAGGAACTGGCCCAAGTCAATTAGAAAAGTAAACTAAATGGAGGGACGGCAGAGCAGAATTGGATGAAATTCCTACAAGAAATAAGGAAAATGCAGGAAAGATATAATCCAAGAAAAAAGAAAATCATGAATGGAAAAATGGCACAAATGTGGCTAACGAGAGAGGTTAAGGCAAAAATAAAAGCAAAAGAAACGGCGTACAAGGAAGCAAAAATTAGTGGGAAAAATGAGGACTGGAAGACCTTTAAAAACTTACAGAAAGAAACTAAGAAAGTCATTAGGAAAGAAAAGATGAATTATGAAAGGAAGTTGGCAATTAACATAAAAAAGGATACTCAGAGTTTTTTTAAATATATGAAGAGTAAAAGAGTGACAAGGGTAGATATAGGACCGATTGAAAATGATGCTGGAGTAATTATAATGGATAACAAAGAGATGGCGGAGGAACGGAATGAGTATTTTGCATCAGTCTTCACAGTGGAAGACATGAGCAATATACCTGATAGCCAGAGGTATCAGGGAATAGAATTAGGTACAGTCAAGATAACTAGAGAGAAAGTGCTTGGGAAGCTAAGTGGACTAAGAATAGATAAGTCTCCCGGCCCGGATGAGGTGCACCCAAGGGTTCTGAAGGAGGTGGCTTTGGAGATTGTGGAAGCATTGGAAATGATCTTCCAGGAATCAATAGACTCTGGCATGGTTCCGGAGGACTGGACGGTCGCAAATGTAGTTCCGCTATTTAAGAAAGGAAGGAGGCAGCAAAAAGAAAATTACAGACCTATTAGTCTGACATCGGTGGTTGGAAAGATATTGGAATCAATCCTCAAGGACGAGGTTATGAAATACCTCGAGGTGCATGACAAGATAGGCTGAAGCCAGCATGGTTTCATGAAGGGAAGATCCTGCCTTACCAACTTATTGGAATTTTTTGAGGTAATCTCGAATAAGATTGACAAGGGAGAGGCTGTGGATGTTGTGTATTTGGATTTTCAAAAGGCCTTCGATAAGGTGCCGCATATGAGGCTGCTTAATAAGATGAGAGCCCATGGAATTATAGGAACGATATTGAAATGAGTGGAGCATTGGCTGATAGGCAGACAGCAAAGGGTGGGAATAAAGGGATCCTATTCTGATTGGTTGCCGGTTACTAGTGGTGTTCCGCAGGGGTCGGTGTTGGGGCCGCTTCTTTTTACGATGTATATCTATGGTTTGGATTATGGATTAAATGGTTTTGTGGCCAAGTTTGCGGATGACACCAAGATAGGTGGAGGAGCAGGAAATGTTGAAAAAACGGAAAGGTTGCAGAGAGACTTAGTCAGTTTAGGAGAGTGGGCAAATAAATGGCAGATGAGATACAATGTTGACAAATGTATGGTTGTACATTTCGGAAGAAGAAATAATCAGGCAGATTATTATTTAGATGGGGAGAAAATTCAAAAATTGGAAGTGCAAAGGGACTTGGGGGTCCTCGTGCAGGATACCCTAAAGGTTAACCACCAAGTTGGATCGGCGGTAAGGAAAGCGAATGCTACGTTGGCATTCATTTCAAGAGGAATAGTGTATAAGAGTAAGGAGGTGTTGATGAGGCTCTATGGGGCATTAGTGAGACCTCATTTGGAATACTGTGTTCAGTTTTGGGCCCCCTATCTTAGAAAGGATATACTGATGTTGGAGAGAGTTCAGAGAAGATTTACAAGGATGATTCCTGGAATGCAGAGGCTAACATATGAGGAGCGTCTGTCGGCTCTTGGATTGTATTCATTAGAGTATAGAAGAATGAGAGGGGATCTCATAGAAACGTTTTGAATGTTGAAAGGGTTGGACAGAGTAGATGTGGAAAAGTTGTTTCCCTTGGTGGGTGAGTCCAGGACAAGAGGCCATAGTCTTAGAATTAGAGGGTACCCAGTTAAAACAGAGATGAGGAGAAATTTTTTTAGCCAGAGGGTCGTGGATTTGTGGAACTCGTTGCCACATATGGCTGTGGAGGCCTGATCATTGAGGGTGTTTAAGGAGGAGATTGACAGGTATCTAATTAGTCAGGGTATCAAGGGATATGGGGAAAAAGCTGGAAATTGGAACTAGATGGGTGAATAGTTTAGCTCATGGGGGAGCTGCGGAGCAGGCTCGATGGGCCGAATGGCCTACTTCTGCTCCTTTGTCTTGTGATCATTTCCTTTCTTTTGCCTCTCTCCCTTCTTGAAGAGTGGAGTGTCATTTGCAATCTCCAGTCTTCCAGAACCATTCCACAATCTAGTGATTCTTGAAAGATGATTACTAATGTGTCCGCCATCTCTTCAGCCACTTCTTTCAGAACCCTGGAGTTTACACCATCTGGTCCAGGTGACTTACCTCCTTTCAGATTCCCAAGAACCTTCTCTCTAGTAATGGTAACTTCAGACACTTCATTACCCCTGAAACTTGGAACTTCCACCATATTGTTCGTGTCTTCCACAGTGAAGTCTGACACAAAACACTTAATTCAGTTCGGCCGCCATTTCATTGTTCCGCCATTGCTATCTCTCCAGCATCCTTTTCCAGCGGTCCAATATCTCGCCTCTATTTTACACTTTATGTATCTGAAGTAACTTTTGGTATCCCCTTTAATATAACTGGCGAGCCATCTTTTGTATTCCATCTTTACCTTCTTAATGACTTTTTTTAAAACAAGAGAAAATCTGCAGATGCTGGATATCCAAGCAATACACACAAAATGCTGGAAGGACTCAGCAGGTCAGGCAGCATCTATGGAAATGTGTACAGTTGACATTTCAGGCTGAGATCCTTCATCAGGACTGGATGTAAAAGGTGAGGAGTCAGCGTAAGAAGGTGGGGAGAGGGGAGGAAGAAACACAAGGGAGAAGAGGTGAAATGAAATGTTGGGAAGATGATTGGTGAAAGAGATACAAGGCTGGAGAAGGGGGAATCTGATAGGAGAGGACAGCAGGCCAGAGCACCAGTAGGTGATAGGCAGGTAAGGAGATAAGGTGAGAGGGAAATCAGAATGGGGAATGGTGAAGGTGTGGGAAAGTTCAAAAAATTGATGTTCATGCCATCAGATTGGAGGCTACCCAGACAGAATATACAGGAGGCCACACCGGAGCACCGGATACAGCCTCACCTGGAAGGATTGTTTGGGGACCCTGAATGGCAGTGAAGGAGGTGGTGTAGGGACAGGTGTAGCACTTGTTCTGCTTGCAAGGGTAAGTGCCAGGTGGGAGATAAGTGGGGAGGGACAATTGGACAATGGAGTTGCGTTGGGAGCGATCCTTGTGGAAAGCAGAAAATGGAGCACAGGGGAGGGAAAGATATGCTTGGTGGTGGGATCCTGTTGGAGATGGCGGAAATTCCCCTTCGTGGAATCCAGCACCAACTTGATTTTCCAAATCTATCTGCATATTGAAATCCCCCATGACTATTGTAACATTGCCCTGTGGCATGCATTTTCTATCTCCCATTGGAATTTGGAGATCACATCTTTCCTAATGTTTGGGGGTCTGTATACAACTCCCATCAGGGTCTTTTTACTCTTGCAGTTCCTTAGCTCTATCCCCAATGATTCAGCACGTTCTGACCGTATGTCACCATTTTCTAATGGTTTCTCTTTTTTCAAACCAACTGAACAACACTGCACCCCTCCCCCCCCACCCCCCCAC
This sequence comes from Mobula birostris, assembly GCF_030028105.1. NCBI lineage: Eukaryota > Metazoa > Chordata > Chondrichthyes > Myliobatiformes > Myliobatidae > Mobula > Mobula birostris. Next base: position 214,704,578 of record NC_092372.1, on the reverse strand, counting down.
CCCGGTCTTCCTACTTGTCCTTTTGATACAATGTGTATCCTTGGACATTAAGCTCCCAGCTGTAACCTTCTTTCAGCCATGATTCAATGATGCCTACAACATCATACATGCCAATCTGTAATTGTGCTGCAAGTTCATCTACCTTATTCCGTATATTGCACGCATTCAAATATAACACCTTCAGTCCTGTATTCAGCCTTTTCGATTTTGCTGCAACTCATCCTATTGATTGCAATTATGCCCTATCAACAGCCTCTCCTCACTACACATTGATTTTGTTTGTAAACCAGCTACTTCAGCTCCAGCACTATCATCTGCCTTTCCTACGATACTTCTTGCATTGAAATCTAAACTAGACGTACCACGCTCAACCTTTTGTTTGCTGTCTTTGCCTGACATCTTACCAACATCTGCCTCCACAACCTCTCCACTAATTGTTCTGGCACTCTGGTTCCTATCTTTCTGCAACTCTAGGTTAAACCTATCATGTAGCATTAACAAACCTTCCCACTAGATTATTAGTCTCCCTCCATTTCAGGTACAAACCATCCCATCTGTACAGGTCCCCCCTTCCCTGGAAGAGAGCCCAATGATCCAACAATCTTTTTTCTCCACCCTACACTAACTCCTTAGCCACATATTAAACTGTATAATCTTCTTAGTTCTGGCCTCACCAGCACGTGGCACAGGTAGCAATCCTGAGATCATGATCCTGGAGGTCCAAGATATCCCGAACCCTGGCATCTGGGAGGAAACATACCACCTGGGAATCCTGTTCTCACCACCAGAACCTCCTGTCCGTTCCCCTAACAAATCCCCTATCACCACAGCATGCCTCTTCTTCCCACTTCACTTTTGAGTCGCAGAGCCAGACTCAGTGCCATAGACCCAACTGTTGTGACTTTCTTCAGTTAGGTCAACTACCATCCTCCCCAAACGCCCCCCCCCCCACCCCCAACAATATCCAGTGATATACCTCTTGTTGAGGGGGATGGCCACAGGGGTACTCTGCACTGGCCCCTTAACCGCTTCCCCTTCCTGACTGTCACCCAGTCTCCTGTGTCCTGCACCATGGGAGTAACTACCTCTCTATATGTCTTATCTATCACCCCCTTAGCCTCCCAAATGATCCAGAGTTCATCCAGTGCAGTTATCTATTTATTTATTATTTTCATTTTGTTTTTTCTTATATATTATGTATTGTATTGAACTATTGCTGCTAACTTAACAATTTTAACGACACATGCCGGTGATAATAAACCTGAATCTGATTCCAGCTTCAACTCCTTAATGCAGATTGTTAGTAGCTGCAGATGGATGCACTGCTCGCAGTTGTAGTCGTCAGGAAAACCGGAGGTCTCCCTGCCTTATCACATCCTGCAATGACAGCATTTAACTATTCTGCCCGATATCTCCACTGTCTTAGCTGAGCAGATATAAAGAAGGGAAGGAGAAAAAATAACCTTGAGCTTGTCTTTCCTTTGCTTTCTCTGAAAGGAGCCTCTCTTTGCTGAAGCCTTAAAGAGCTAAAGCCTTAAGATCACCACTCTCTGTTCACTCCTACGACTGCTGCTGCAACGACCATGTACCTCTCCAAACTTCTACTTTGCCTGCTTGCATTTACCGTCTATACTTCTCAAGGTTTTGTCTTACAATTTGTCATTTTTTTTAAACCTGTAGAAACTGTATCAACTTATCTATTTATATTTGAAGGATGCATAACAGCATAGTAATATGAACACCTAAACCACTTTAACTTTACAGCAACTATTGCTGATGCAGGATGTGAATTTATGGACCTCTACCAATGTGGCTCTTATCTTGTTGCAAGTGTGTTACCGAGTATTTTCTCACCTAATTGTCAATACTCACTGAAGATATTAATTGCCTTTGTTTGGCACCTCTGCACAGCAATGTAATGAGATAGCAATACATATCTCATTATTCTGAGGTCTAATGTTAATGCACCACTGCGCTAAGCCACTTTTGGAGTAGATCCCAAGAGAAAGAAGTTAATTGAGGATTAATATCACATTAGCAAGAATATACTTGTTTTGCTGCACTTGGTAATTAAAATGTCAGTGCACATCAAAGTCTATTAGACCGGAAGCTTAGTGACACAGAAGTAACAAGGAAATAACAAAAATGATCAGGATGATTTCTTTGCTCAATTAAAACTATGGGAAGAATGAAAATTCACATTTAATTTTCAACAGACATGTAGGGGAAAAAAGAATCTACTGGAAACTCATGTTCTTCAACTCCGTGCTAATGGAAGATAATTGAGATAAAGTGTTAACTGTTTCATACTTCATAGATGCTGGCTGACCAGCTGAGTATTACCAGCATTTCTTATTTTCATCAAATATCCAGCATTTACATTATTTTGTTCATGTACTATAGGATAATTAGGAAGTATTGTTGATTCCACAAATTAGTCAATGGGGGACATACAGAATTAATTAACATCTAACACATCTCAATGTTGCCTTGGACTTTTTGAATTGAGTCATAGAGCTACCCGGTATGAAAACAGACCCTTCAGTTGAATTTATCCTTGCCAATCAGTGCGCTTTCCAGAGCTACTCTCACTTGTCTTCATTGGACCTATATCCCTGTAAACTTCCCTTGTTCATGAACCTGACCAAATGTGCTTTAAATTTGTAACTGTACTCACCTCTACCTCCACACTGCCATGGAGAAACCTACCCCTTTCCATTCATTCTTTCCTCTTTTGTCTTAAACCTCTGGTCACTAGTTTTACCACTGAAAATAAAAACAGTGGCTATCCTCCTTTTCTACACCCCCCGTGATCTTGTGTATCTCTGCAAGTTGTTCCCTCAACTTCCTACACACAGGGGAAAATAAAGTCCCAGCTATTCCGCTTCTTCTTATAACTCAAGCCCTCCAATCAGCTTTTACATAGCCAACAAACTTGAGCATTGGTGATTTATTATTCCTATTTTTGACAAGTGTTAAAAATGTTATACTTAGCTAAATGAAACAGTTGATGTTTCTGCTGCACTAAGATACAACTTGAAAGCAATTGAAAATACGTACAAAGCATTGATATATAGATTTCAGGTTAGGTCACTCTCTACTCAAAATGTATTTAATCTAATTTACTTAGAAACCTGTTTTAAACAGATTCCTTACCAGGTCTATATGGCTTCCTTTTCCTCTTTTTAAGGCTGTCGGACCCTTCGCCTCCTTTGCGATCATCATCTGCTGGTTCTCGCTCTGGACTAGTAGGCGTATCAGACTTTGTATCACAGTCCATTAAATCAGATACTGTAAAATTAAGATTGAAGAACTAAGCAAATTTAAAACAATAAACATCACATCTACAAATGCAGCACTGAACTGGATAATAAACACGAGATTCGGCAGATGCAGAAAAGCATGAGATATACACACAAAATGCTGGAGGAACTCGGCAGGTAAAGCAGCATGGAAAGGAATAGAGTTGACATTTCAGGAAGGGTCTTGGCCCGAAACATCGACTCTTTATTCCTTTCCATAGATGCTGCCGGACACCACTCCCCCATCCAGTTCCTCCAGAATTTTGTGTGTCTTAAACTATATTGGACATTTATCCAGCCAAAACTATGTTGAAGCAGCCTTTGTGTGTTGGGTGAAGTCTACATTACTCATGATGTGAATTAGTTGTTTCATGTAACAAAAATACCTACAGCAATGTCTCTGAGAAATATATACAGTGGCATGCAAAAGTTTGGACACCCCGGTCAAAATTTCTGTTACTGTGAATAGCTAAGTGAGTAAAAGATAACCTGATTTCCAAAAGGCATAAAGTTAAAGATGACACATTTCTTTAGTATTTTAAGCAAGATTACTTTTTTATTTCCATCTTCAACAGTTTCAAAATAACAAAAAAGGAAAAGGGCCCGAAGCAAAAGTTTGGGCACCCTGCATGGTCAGTACTTAGTAACACCCACTTTAGAAAGTATCACACCTTGTAAATGCTTCCTGTAGCCAGCTAAGAGTCTTTCCATTCTTGTTCGGGGGATTTTTGTCCACTCTTCCTTGCAAAAGGCTTCTAGTTCTGTGAGATTCTTGGGCTGTCTTGCATGCACTGCTCTTTTGAGGTCTATCCACAGATTTTCGATGATGATTAGGTCAGGGGACTGTGAGGGCCATGGCAAAACCTTCAGCTTGCGCCTCTTGAGGTAGTCAATTGTGGATTTTGAGGTGTGTTTAGGATCATCATCCTGTTGTAGAAGCCATCCTCTTTTCATCTTCAGCTTTTTCACAGACGGTGTGATATTTGCTTCCAGAATTTGCTGGTATTTAATTGAATTCATTCTTCCCTCTACCAGTGAAATGTTCCCCGTACCACTGGCAGCAACACAAGCCCAAAGCATGATCGATCCACGCCACCCCCCCCCCCAACCGCTTAACAGTTGGAAAGGTGTTCTTTTCATGAGATTCTGCACCCTTTTTTCTCCGAACATACCTTTGCTCATTGCGGCCAAAAAGTTCTATTTTAACTTCGTCAGTCCACAGAACTTGTTTCCAAAATGTATCAGGCTTGTTTAGATGTTCCTTTGCAAACTTCTTACACCGAATATTGTGGTGAGGGTGCAGGAAAGGTTTGCTTCTGATAACCCTTCTATGAAGGTCATATCTGTGCAGATGTCGCTGCACAGTAGAACAGTGCACCACAACTCCAGAGTCTGCTAAATCTTCCTGAATGTCTTTTGCAGTCAAATGGGGGTTTTGATTTGCCTTTCTAGCAATCCTACAAACAGTTCTCTCGGAAGGTTTTCTTGGTCTTCCAGATCTCAACTTGACCTCCACCGTTTCTGTTAACTGCCATTTCTTAGTTACATTACCAACTGAGGAAACGGCTACCTGAAAACATTTTGCTATCTTTTAATAGCCTTCTCCTGCTTTATGGGCATCATTTATTTTAATTTTCAGAGTGCTAGGCAGCTGCTTACAGGAGCCCATGGCTGCTTTGAAATCTGCATCACCTGGCCTTTCCTAGTGATGACTGTGAACAAGCCATAGCCCTAACAAGCTAATTAAGGTCTGAGACCTTGGTAAAAGTTATAGAACATAGAATAGTACAGCACAGTACAGGCCCTTCGGCTCACAATGTTGTGCCGACCCTCAAAGCCTGCCTCCCATATAAGCCCTCACCTTAGATTCCTCCATATACCTGTTTAGTAGTTTCTTAAACTTCACTAGTGTATCTGCCTCCACCACTGACTCAGGCAGTGCATTCCACGCACCAACCACTCTCTGAGTAAAAAACCTTCCTCTAATATCCCCCTTGAACTTCCCACCCCTTACCTTAAAGCCATGTCCTCTTATATTGAGCAGTGGTGCCCTGGGGAAGAGGCGCTGGCTATCCACTCTATCTATTCCTCTTATTATCTTGTACACCTCTATCATGTCTCCTCTCATCCTCCTCTCCAAAGAGTAAAGCCCTAGCTCCCTTAATCTCTGATCATAATGCATACTCTCTAAACCAGGCAGCATCCTGGTAAATCTCCTCTGTACCCTTTCCAATGCTTCCACATCCTTCCTATAGTGAGGTGACCAGAACTGGACACAGTACTCCAAGTGTGGCCTAACCAGAGTTTTATACAGCTGCATCATTACATCGCGACTCTTAAACTCTATCCCTCGACTTATGAAAGCTAACACCCCATAAGCTTTCTTAACTACCCTATCCACCTGTGAGGCAACTTTCAGGGATCTGTGGACATGTACCCTGAGATCCCTCTGCTCCTCCACACTACCAAGTATCCTGCCATTTACTTTGTACTCTGCCTTGGAGTTTGTCCTTCCAAAGTGTACCACCTCACACTTCTCCGGGTTGAACTCCATCTGCCACTTCTCAGCCCACTTCTGCATCCTATCAATGTCTCTCTGCAATCTTTGACAATCCTCTACACTATCTACAACACCACCAACCTTTGTGTTGTCTGCAAATCTGAGAGCTCAAATCTCTTGGGGTGCCCAAACTTTTGCATGGTGCTCCTTTCCTTTATTTCCCACTCTAAAACTGTACAAAACAAAAATAATACACTAATCTTGCCTAAAATGTTAAAAAAAATGTTTCATCTTTAACTTTATGACTTTTGGAGATCAGTTCATCTTCTGCACACTTAACTATTCACAGTAACAGAAATTTTGACCAGGGCTGCCCAAACTTTTGAATGCCACTGTAGCTTATGTAAGTGAACACTTCACATAGCTGTTTTCAAACTTTTTTTTGCCTCTTCTTGAGACCACGCTGAAGCTGCAAGCAAGTCTCAGAATATTCCACATCAAAAAACCTGTTGCTAAGAAGAGTTCATCATTTTGTTCATTAAAGACGACTTCTTTGGTGATAATCACAAAACAAAAATTTAAAGTGAGGATAAAATTTGTGGGCTGCAGGTGACTATGGAAACAGGGTGAGGTTTATAAACCTAATGGCTTATAATAAGATTTGGAATTTTAAATGAGAAAAGTTAAGAGACAGAGGAAAATGTAGGTCAGTGAGGACTTGAGATCAATGGATCAGATTAGAAAGCACAGCTGTGCCAAACACACACACACAAATCCATAAAATTACATTATGAAGTAGACAGTGCACGGTGCACCATTGCACTTGTTGGCTGTCAGTCCAGGGCTCTGCTGTTTCCACCAGCACAGCCATGGTCAGAGTCTTCTATATGAAACCCAGTTTGGCAGAAAGCAGTACCAGTGCAAGCAGCCTTTTGGCTCATTCATTTTGGCTTTAATGTCTTAACCTGGAGCTCATTGGGCATCAAAAATGGTATCATCATTCACAAATATTGAAAAGCATGGGAGCTCTCAAGATGTTTTACAACATGACTCCCTGCAACATCTCCCCCTTTAATTAGATTAAAGCTCTTTTAAAAAATAGTTAAAGTGCTGAAAAAGTTATGAGTGTACATTCATGCACAAAAAAAAGAGCTTAATTAAAAGCAAGGTAAACAATGCCATTGCTGGCCTAAGCCCATGCCAGATCTAGAGACTGAAAAGTTCATGGACAAAAACGGGCGCCAGAACCATAATGGAATATACTAATTCTGTTCCACCAAGAATATGACTTCTGCTATTGCTGGTCATGTCTTAATTATTAATTAATTCACAATCAATACTGCTAAGACCCCTCTTACAGCTTCTCTTCAAGCATGTTAGGGGATGTTCTATGTCTGAGGGAAAAGACCAAGGCTTGGTCTAGTGTCTCAGAGAATTATTAATAACTATATTTCAAAATCTAAATATCTGATGTTCTGAGCAGCTTAAATAATTCAATAGAAATTTTGGATTCAGGCAGCAGCAATCAAATATGGAGAATACTACAGCACAGAAACAGGCTTCTCGGTCCACCTAGTACATACTGAACTGATATTCTGCTGAGTTCCATCAACCCATACCCCTCCACACGCCCCCACCCCACTCCCATCCATGTGCCTATCCAAACTTCTCTTTATGTTGCAATCAAAAATGCATCCACCATTTCCGCTGGCAACTAGTTCAACACTCCCACCGCCCTCTGGTTCCCCTTAAATATTTCAGCTTTCACCCTTAACCTGGTTCTAGTCTCACCTAACCTCAGTGGGAAAAGCCTGATCACATCTACCATAACTATACCCCTCATAATTTTGTATACCTCTATTAAATCTCCCCTCATTCTCCTATGCTGCAGGGAATAGAGCCCAAACCCAATCAACCTTTCCCAGCAACATCCTTGTAAATTTTCTCTGTACTCTTTCAATCTTATTGCTATCTTTCCTGTAAGTAGGTGATCAAAACTGTACACAATACTCCAAATTTGGCCTCACCAAAGTCTTTTCTGCCCTGATTTAAATGCCATGTGCCGTTTTTAAGCCCATTTTTCAAGTTGGTCCAGATCCCACTGCGAGCTTTATAAATAAAATTGGAACAAACCCAGTTTTCTCTGGTAGACATCAAAAGAACATTACAAAGTGGATATATTTTAAATTTGATATGAATTTAACTGTAGACCAGAGAGAAAGAGGAATGAGCAAAATAATTCTGCTTACAGATAGAATGAAACTGAAATCCATCTAATTTACATGGCTAATAGGATCTGGTCCTTACAACTGCTTCCCAAGGAAATGTATAGCTAACGCACCAGTGCAAATAAATTTTCATGTTTCATGAAATAAATATTTCAAATTATTAGGCAAGCCAGGATAAATCTATCCATTTACATTTGAACTAAGAGCTGAAATATCCAAACATAGCTACTTTTTCAGATAATTCTTATTCTCTGTACAATTTAACTAGACATAAACATCATACTTTCTCGCAAATGTATTTATTCATTAAATGGATTGGGTGCAGGGCACTTTCCAATATATTTGTTCTGACCTAATACAAAGTACTTCATAGGAAAATGAACTGAAGTGATGGAAAAAGATTTGGCAACAATGGGATTGTTAAAGAACAAGGAGATGCAGGAAGAAAATGGAAGAGAGAAATAGTAAAGACAATGATAGCTATTTTTATAGGCATCTCAGGAGACTAAACAACATATGTTTGTAAATCTTCAATATAACCTTGCATTTGAAAACAATGTAATGAATAATCAGGTACTCTTATTACGACTGCTGAAGTAACATGCTAAAAATGATCTGGAGGTAACTGCTAAACAGAAACTTAAATTGACTTGCCAATGACTACAAGTCCAGGTCAGAGACTGGATATACTGCCCTGACTGACTCGCTTATGACACCCAAAGCTTTTCCACCATCTACAAAGCACAAATGATGAGTATGTCAGCTTTAAGCTCTCAAGAAGCTCAACACCATCCAGGCCAAAGCATCTCAGTTGATTGGTATTAGAGCAACCAGCTTACCTATTTATTCACCCTATTACTTGTCTCCAGTAGTTGCAGTAGGCTATCTATAAAAGCAATTCCAGTTACTTGCTCAGACTACTTTCATAGCACATCCAAAACCAATGGCTGAGGTGTCCGAGGAAGACCAGGGAAGAATGTACATGGGAACAGTATCATCTGCAGAGGCCTCTCTAAATTGCAAACCAAGCTGATCTAGAAGTACGTATATAACTGGCTCATCATCACAGGGTGCAAAAGTTGGAACGCCCTACCAAATGGCACTATGGTCTGCAGCAATTCAAGTAGCAACTTGCCACCACCTTCAAGGATAATGAGAAATGGACAATTAAAAACGCTTGCCTTCCAGTAATGTCTAGACCCTTAACAAAAGTGACAAAAAACTAAGTTGTGTTGGTTGGTACTGGCATTTATCAACAACAGTTATTTGAAATGCAGAGGGACTAGGGAGGTATTTCCTCCAGTTAGTTATCTAATTTGGGCCAACGTAAGTGACGTTTAAACATAACAGCATGAAATAGTTTACTTCATTGTAGTAAATTAATGAAAGGGATCAGCCAGAATATTGTACCTCTGCTATCATCCATATCTCCATCTATGTCTCTGGACTGTTCAGACTGCGGATCAGGAGGAGTTTGCAAAACAGCCACACTGTTCTGATTTATGATCTTTAGCTTCAACTTTGGCTTAGGTCGCTTCCGACGTGGTGGAGCAACACTGAGGCTTTGGAGCTGTGACATACCCGACTCAGTTAGGCAGACACCATCTTGTGTATACGTCCGCATTGGCTCTGTTTTCCAAGAAAAGCAAAGTTATACTGAGTGAGGATTTGCTTATCCCTGAGAGACAGGAAAGTCGCACTAAGTCAGCTCTAATGTTGGAAGCATCCAAAACCTGTTCACTATTTTTCACAATGGTTGCAAATTTTCACCTACACATCTTTGATGGTGATTTAAAAAAAACTCAGTTCTGTTCAATAATCAAATTGCTACTTTCTGGTATGATAATACCAGCAAACTGAGAAACTAGATCAGAAGATCAATTCTCCCCTCAAAGCTCATTTCTTCACAGTGTCCTGACTTTCCCATCTTGCCATTAATTATAGTGGAAAATTCCTTTTCATTTCATCCACACCTGCAATTCTAAAAATATATTGAACTAATCCTCCCCTTCCATCTTCTAAAAGAACTTCATACTTCCTTAACCCTTGCTCAACATACACCTCTTATATTTTAGATCCTTTATTTCACACTTTAATTTTAATTGTATATTTCTTTTGACCAACAACCCAAAACTGAATACAGTACTGGAACATTCAACTCTTTTGCTGCAAACCTACTCTGTACTAGTTTACTAACACTTTGTGGAATGCAGTTACTGTAGTGGTTTGAATTATTTCACTTCACATTCCAGATATTGATTACAATGGCTATTATTTTCTATTCTCACAATCCCTACCTGTATTTATTCACACTTCACAACAATGTACAATTTAAAATTAAATGCAACTACATTTAGCTTGTTTCAGCATCTTTTGACTCTAACACAGTAAACTACAGATAGAATCAAAGTCATGAAAATAGTATAGAAGTGAAGAAACCAAGTTCTCGTCCCATTGGATATTCATCATTACCATCTGTAATCTAGAATTAATATCAAAAACAGGATTAGGAGCACTATCAAACACCTATTTCTGCCTTTCTGAAGATGATTTCTATTACCAACCTATCAAAAGACTAATTTTACATTCAACTCAATTATAGTCACCATTGTCGATATTATAAACTCACTTGCTTTATTCAACACTGTAAAAATTCTACTGTACCTTATTATGATACAGAAGAACATTTTATCCAGTTCCTAAACAGCCATTTCATCAGTTCCATTGTCTTGCACTATCAGGTCTGATCCTTTCTAAATGGTTAATTTGTCTGCTTTACACCTCCAAATTGGGCAACATAAATCTGCATATTTTCATAAAGACTACTCAGTAATGCCTAGTGCAGGGATGGCGAACCCATAGCATCAAGATGGCACACACAAAGATTTTGAGGGCAAGGGATAGGTAGTGCTTCCCCTGGATTCTTTAAACCTCACCCATAATACAAAAGATACATAATGATTATCCTTATTGCCAAATGAAACAGCAAATGACATTTTACAACCCAAGAGCAGTGAGATGTTTTTACAAGAAACTTCTTACGCCAGCATGGCACCAGCTGGACAGCTGCAAGAACACTATGCTGAATGATACACTTTGAAATCTTTGCAATCCTGATGTGCACATCAGTATTTGGACAGTAAACGATTATAACAACAACACTATTTAGTAATGATGTATTTTCAATGTCTTTTATAAGATTAATATTAATAATTTTGTCAGGTTTTCTAAAACGCTTCATTTATTCCAGTCTGTCCCTTATACTTTTATTATTAGTAAAACAATAATTACATAAAAATAAGAAACAAGATTCATTCGTTTTTCTTAAAACATGCATAAATTGTTACTACTACTTTAATCAAAGATAATCTCTGCTCAAGAAATTACCATGGCATGCAAGAGAATTTGTCTTATAAGAATATCACCAACTTGGGCACACGCTCTCAGAAAGGTTCGCCACCCCTGCCCCATTATAAACACTATCTATCAGAATGTCAGCTAAAGCTTGTCTGAAGTGATTTCTGAAACATCTAGAAGCTCTCATTATTGTTCACAAAAGAGTAGTGACAACTTAACTAAAGCAGTTTCACCAAGGGTAGTTTGGGAACCACACATATAAGCACCTTCATCATAGCAGGATAGAAATTTGGGATCAAATTTACCTGGTTCCTTCGTCTTCACAATAACTTGAGGTGTTACCAAAGACATATCAGCCCCTTCTGAGGTAGTCACTGGAGCAGAAGAAATAAAAACATTAGAGACTTTGAAGCTTCTAAGATTAATTACTGTTTTAACAGTAGTCACTTGGAATCATCTATCAAAAAAGTAATGTTTTTACTTATGAAGAGATAACTGCTTTAGCCAAGTACTTTATAAATAAGATCTTTGAGCAGGAGTGTTTGTTTCAGTTCTAACCTGGAGTTGTCGCATATTGCCTACATGTAAAACAGTCATAGCCATTATCTGCTGCAGTCTCAACTTCATCTTCTGTGTTCAAGTTCTGGCAAATTGCATGAATCCACCTAAGAACATAAAGATGAGTGCAAATATTATTTAATGAACAATTATGCTACAACACATAACATCAGCCATTCAACTGCTGTGGTAGAGTGAAGAAACAGTTAGTGTTAATGCTGTTTCAGGCACCATGGTTTGATCCTGATCTCCAATGATCTTCTATGACAATGTAGCTCCACCATGAGCTCCCGCTTCCTCTCACATCCCAGACATGCTAGCAGGTTAAATGGCCACTGAAATTACTCCTTAGCATAGGCAGGTGGCAAAAGAACCGGGGAGATCATGGACATCTTGGTGGTGGTGATGGCAGCAGCTGGGGGGAGGGGTGAATTGATGAGAATACAGTGAAAATATTAGATGGCATTAATGTATCACTAGTGTAAATGGTTGGTTAATAGTCAATATGGACTCTGGACCAAAATACCAGTTTTGGTGATGGATATCCTTATCACATGAGACAAAATAAGTAATGAAAGAGGAAAGGCTAAATGTTTTCCTTCTGTGTCATAATGTAAGTCATGTAGTTTAAGTCCAAAAAAGCTGCATGGAACAGAATAGGAACCCTTTCAAGAAGAAAGTACAGCTCATGGTATTGGTCACATTATCAGCGCTTCTCTTTGCCTCACTCCTATGTACAGTTCAATCCTGGTTGGAATAAATGTTCATTGACATTTGTCTCATCAGATCACCCTGCCAACATTGCTGGTATGATAAGAAACTGGGCTCGTTTTGGGCAAGATCTAGTGGCTGGTGTGGGAAATGGGGTTGCATGAATGAATTGATAAAAGTTGGATGAAGGGACAACGATGAAAACGGGTCAGGGAAAAGAAGAAAATAGTGGCAATTAAGAGAAGGGAAAGAAAGAGAATACAGTATAATTTTATTAAAACTTAATAAATCATGGGATGCAAATGTCACTGGCATCTCCAATTGTCCCTGAATTAAAAGCAAAACCTCAGAACAGAAGGACTTTGGAACAGACATAAGGAGAAATTTCTTCAGCCAGAGGATGGTGAATTTATGGAATTCATTGCCACACATTGCTGTGGAGTCAAGTCACTGGGTATATTTAAAGCAGAAATTGATAGGTTCTTGATTAGTAAGGGAGGCAAGGTTACTGGGAGAATGGAGTTGCAAGGGAAAATAAAATCATCCATGATTGATGGTGGAGTAGAGCCAATGAACCGAATAACCTAAATTCTGCTCCTATGTTATATGGTCTTGTGGTCTTATGGACTTCTCATTTCTTAATGAGCCACATCAGTGAATCAGATGATTTTATAACCATCTGAAAATTTAATATTTATTATTGGTGACACCTTTTCTTTAAGTTCCATAATTATTTGAAGTTAATGCCCAGATTCAATGGTCGGATTAGAATTGTTGCCTACTGATTAATAGCTCATCATAACTTAGCCACTATGCTACTGTATCTAAGATTTATAATAACAAGGTGAAGGATGAAGTGTGGACACTCACTGAACCAAGGTCTGACCGTGGAAAATGGGCAGGGAAAGTAGCTGCGTGAACTCTGTGTGGAAAAAGTAATTAAACACTTGTAAATGGCATGGTTTTAGGTCGAGGACAGTGTGAGGATGAATTCAATGAGGGAGCTTGGGTCTGCCACAGGAGGAAAGGTAGTCTCTGTGGAAGGCCAGTTCTAATCTAGGTCCAGAAAGAAACAGTGCCTTTGAATTGGGGGCCCCATTTTGGTGACAGAATGCAACTTAAAAGAACTGATAAAATTGTTGAAAATTCAAAACACTATTCTTATGAGAAATAGAAAGATATCGGAAGCAAGCCAGACTGATTGAATAAAATCTTCTGGAAATTTATATCCCCAAAGAAATGTTAACATTTGCAACTGATTTTCTACCTTCCTCATTATGCACTGTTTCCCACCACCCCTCCCATGTGAAATAATGGTATAATCTTACCACAGCAGAAACCAGAAAGCCATGAAACTACCCGTTTTCACACATTATTGACTCATAATTATGGTCATTCTTCAGCTGTTGTCCATTTGGGACACGCCAGCTTTTTCTTTGTGTTCTAAACTGGCATGTATCTGACTGAGGATTCCGAGAATAGCATACAACTTCTACCATTCAACCTGTCTGTTCAGAAATATGCCTGTTCACTTACATCTTACCATTCAATTCAACTGGGGCACAATTACAAGCAGGGGTTGAGGATGAACTACAAGCTGGGACAAATGATGATAGAATTTCTTATTCCCCAATAACATAGTCATAAAATTGTTAGAATACAGGGGGCTGCAATTTGGGCAAAAATGTCTATTGTAGCTATCAGTCCCTTTTCTCAGGACTTTTCTTGCAGCCCTGCAAATTCTCACTCTTTGCCAACTTACTCTCTTTTAAAGGCACCGATTATGTTCCCACTACCCTCAAAAGTATTGAATTCCAGATCATGTTCCACCCCCTCCCCGTTTTCCCCTTGTTCCTTTGCCCATATTTTTAAATGTCTCCTTCATCTTTGAATCGGTGTAATGGGAATAGCTTTCATAAATTTATCTTCTCTAAACATGATCTTCAACACCTCCATCAAATTTTCCGCTGCTCTAAGAAGAACCACCTAGTTTCACCATTCTCCCATTTTGTCAATTCAGCCAATCTGATGTCAGTTTATTACTGTACATCAGCATATTCTATCATGTAGTCACATGATTAAAAATAAAAGCACTCTCAATACTGACTGCTAGGGAACATCAGAACCATCCTCTAATCTGAAAAATCAATACATATACCTTTTCTGTTTTTCATTTTATCTAATTTCCTATCCATAACGTTACTAAGTCTTTCACTGGGTTTTGCTAACTAGCTCCATTTGCTAACTTCAACAATTTTCTGAAAATTTACATGGATGATATTAATTCCATTTCTTTCAACAACTTTCTCTATTATATCATTAAAAATAATTAAGTCACATTAGTAAGTCCTGATATTTTTAAAACCATCATTTATGGGGATCCCAAGACCAGTGTTTATTATCCACCCTATCCTGAAATACCCTTGACAAAATGGGTGGCAGAGCCATTTCAGAGGACTTCCTATTGTTAATAACTTCAACCACACTACTATGGGTCCAGAGTCAGATACAGAACATATATCCCTCTTGGTTTGACTTTAGTGAAGCAGATGGGCTTAAGCAACAATCTGGGATTTCCATCATTGCTGTTATTAAGATCAGCTGTTCTTTTATTTTTTAACTCTAAACTGAAATGATTTTAAATTATTAACTTAATTTAAACTCTAGTAGTGGGATTTGAAATTTCACTGTCTGCACCAGCATCATATTATCAAGTTTTAATAAATATATCAATGAAACAGTCTTCTATTAACTCAGGCAATTCCTTGCCCATGATGATTTCACTGAGATTAAAGTGGTCTATATATACCAAGTATATCCCTACCCATATGACCATAAGGCACGGGAACAGAATTAAGCCATTTGTCCCATTGAATCTGTTTCGCCACTCCATCTGAGCTGATTTATTATCCCTTTCAACCCCATACACCTGCCTTTCCCCATAACATTTGATGGCCTTTGGCCTCCACTGACCCGGCCTCCACAACAGCTTGTGGAAATGAATTCCACAGATTCACCACCCTCTGACTAAAGAAATTCCTCCTACTCATTTCCCACCACCTGTTACTTAGCCATTTTCATCCTGTTGTCCCTCCCCTGTATTTAGGCAGGTCTGGAAGATTGACAGCCCTTTTCCAATCTCCACCCCACTTACCTTGGCAACGTTAAGATCATCCAGATTTGCTGACTTACGATAGTCACCATTTCTACTACCTTCTCATCAGGTGCAAGAAATTTTCTTCTATATTAGCATTTTAAGCATCATCGTAAGTCCATAGTAAATAAAATTTAACCAAAATTCCACTATGTTCACATCAGCTGTTATTAAAACCACATACATCTGGTGTAGTTTAAAAACGCAAACACGAGAAAATCTGCAGATGCTGGAAATTCAAGCAACACATACAAAATGCTGGTGAAACGCAGCAGGCCAGGCAGCATCTATAGGAAGAAGTACAGTCGATGTTTCGGGCCGAGACCCTTCATCAGGATTAACTGAAAGAAGAGACAGTAAGAGATTTGAAAGTGGGAGGGGGAGGGGGAGATCATAAATGATAGAAGACAGGAGGGGGAGGGAAGAACTAAGAGCTGGAAAGTTGACTGGCAAAAGGAATACAGAGTTGGAGAAGGGGGAGGATCATGGGACAGGAGCTACATCTGGTGTAGCTACAGTTAGTGGAATTTAAACAGTTAACTTGTCAGTTGTCTGCCTCTTGTTGCCTCCTCAGGACATCAATTAATCCAATGAGCAATAGTGTACCAGCTGTAATCTAAAACAGTCAGCCTTATAGAATAGGAAAAAATTTATAGTTGTGAATCTTTCAATTAAACTGGTGACCTCAATTTAGAAATAATGGGACACCTGCTTCCATTGCAGTGAATTGGAAAGACAAACAAAACCAGAGGATGAACCTGCAGGTTAATCAGCCTACTATTTTTAATCCAGTGTAATTTATTATCAAGCATTTACCCACACTCCTGTTTCAATGTCTCTCTGGTTTAAATAAAGACAACACTGTAAGTACTCAATAATTCAGTGGAGAGAGAAACAGACCTACATTTCAGGTTTTCAAGACTTTTCATCAGAACTGGGAAATATTGGAAAACAAATATATTTTAGTTGCAGAAGATGGGAATAAAGTGGAGACCAAGAAACTTTGATGCAAGTGTTGTCTTTTTGAATAGGCTAGTGAAGGTTTGATGATCGTAGATGAGCTGTAGGAAATACAGAGTGAAGGAGAAAGAAAATACAATGGTGGATCAAACCTAGAGAGCACTGTAAGTGCTAAGAACCTCAAATAATGCACTTTATTAAAATACCCAGCAAGTCTGGTAGTAATTCTGGGCAGAGAAAAACCGATTTAAGGTTGATAACCTTTCTTATCCAAGCTGAACACCCAAAATGCATTTGGTTTCTGCAATGCAAAATAGACCATGCCATGAGCACTGCAGGTAGTACTCCAAGCAGAAGTGAATGGTTGCTTTGGTGCAAGAAGTGCAAAGGTCCAAGAGGGAAGTGGGGAAGGAATAGGTGTTACACCTGTAACTGAAGCTGCTGTAAAGAGTAAACCAAGGAAATGCAGAGCTTGATGGGGAGAGGGGGAAGAGACATGATGCTGTCATCTATCTGTTGAACAGAGGCTACTCCCATTTGAATAAGTAGAGCAGTACTGTGAGGATCATGTTTTTTGATTTCTCAAGTGGCTTCAATACCATACAGCCCTCATTGCTGGGGGAAAGCTCCTTTCAATGCAGGTTGGCACTTCCATTGTATCCCAGACAATGTGGCTATAAGCAGCACCGGGGCCCACAGGGGACTGTATTGGCTCCCTTCCTGTTTACCCTGTATACCTAAGACTTTAAATAAAACACTGAGTCATGTCATCTACAGAAGTACTCTGATGACTCAGCAATAGTTGGGTGTATAAAGGGAGGACAGGAAGACACCACAATCTTTTATGTGGTGATACAATCATCATGGGTGATGCCAACAGGCTCAATAAACTGATCAGAAAGGCTAGCTCTGTTATAGTAGTCAAACTGGACACACTGGAGGCTGTGGTAGAACAAAGGACTCTACGGAAAATCCTGGCAATTCTGTACAATGTTTCTCTCGCTCTGCATGCCACCTTGGCTGAACAGAGGAGCACTTTAAGTAACAGAGTAAAACAACTGCACTGCTCCAAGGAATGCCATATGAGGCCATTCGGCTCTATAATGAGTCAACCTATACCTGGGGAAGTGATGACCCCCTCCTGTTAGACTGTCAAGGTAACTTCTTTCTTTCTTCTCTTCTAATATTTGTATGTCTGTGCACTGTAATACTACAGTGGCAGTGTAATTTCCTTTGGGATCAATAAAGTGTCTATCTATTAAATGAAGAGGTTGATAGGGCAGAAGAAGCCTTGATCATGGTCTGGATAAGAGGAAAGTGTGGCTACAACAGAAATGCAGGAAACAGAAGAGGTACAGTTAAGAGCCCAATTAACCAAGGCAAACTTCCCTGGCAGGGAGAGAAATATTATCAAATGAGATCTGAAGGGAACAGAAGGGTGGAATGTCATCCTTATACAAAACAGCTGTACTAGAGACATATATGAAGGTCTATATGGTTGTAATGGTACTGATTGATAAACTATACCAATTCTCACCACCCACCCAGATGAAAGCTAAGAAATCAAAGGAAAGAAAGTCTGAGATAGACCATGTGAAAGTTAATAATTAAGGTAGGTAATGAAACTTGAGTTCTCAGGGAGACAGTAATCAGCACCAATATCATCATCAATGTACCAGAGGTTTGGTTCGTAAGGTTATTTTAGAGAGAGAGTCATGCTTAGGTCCAAATGGGCTTCCATAACTACAGCTCTGATTTGAAGAAGGCAAGCAGGGTTACAGAAGCAGTTCAATGTGAGAAACGCATCAGCACATTATGAAGTATGATGATGGAGGGATTAGTTGGGCATCTTTTCAAGGAAAGATTGAAGAATTCCTGTGCTGGATTCAGGAGTCAGGAGACTGAATGTGAATGCGATTGAAAATGAGCCAACTAGAACTCATGAAACAGTCAAAGTCATGGAATATATCAAATGTGTTCATCTGCTGGATCCTCCTGCTACATACTCTCTGGGACACTTTCTAGTCCTCTCAGCAAACAAAATTACAGTCCAGACTGAACAGTAGGTTACTTAGAAAAACAAAGCAGCATAGAAAACCTACAGCACAATACAGGCCCTTTGGCCCACAAAGCTGTGCCAAACATGTCCTTACCTTAGTAATTGCCTAGGGTTACCTATAGCCCTCTATTTTTCTAAGTTCTTTGTATTACCCAACAGTCTCTTAAAAGATCCTATTATATTCGCCTCCACCATCGCGAGCAGCCCATTCCACACGCTCACCACTCTGTGTAAAAAAACTTACTCCTGACATCTCTTCTGTACCTACAAACATACTTCTAAGCACCTTAAAACTACGCCCTCTCGTGTTAGCCATTTCAGCCCTGAGAAAAAGCCTCTGACGATCCACTCGATCAATGCCTTTCATCACCTTGTACACTTCTATCAGGTCACCTCTCATCCTCTGTCGCTCCAAGGAGAAAAGGCCAAGTTCACTCAACCTATTCTCATAAGGCATGCTTCCCAATCCAGGCAACATCCTTGTAAATCTCTTCTGCACCCTTTCTATAGTTTCTACATCCTTCCTGTAGTGAGGTGACCAGAACTGAGCACAGTACTCCAAGTGGTGTCTGACCAAGGTCCTATATAGCTGTAACATTGCCTCTCGGCTCTTAAACTCAATACCATGGTTGATGAAGGCCAATACACTGTATGCCTTCTTAACCACACAGTCAACCTGCGCAGCAGCTTTGAGTGTCCTATGGTCTTGGACCCCAAGATCCCTCTGATCATCCACACTGCCAAGTGTCTTATCATTAATACTATATTCTGCTATCATATTTGACCTACCAAAATGAACCACCTCACACTTATCTGGGTTGAACTCCATCTGGCACTTCTCAGCCCAGTTCAACATCCTATCAATGTCCCGTTGTAACCTCTGACAGCCCTCCACGCTATCCACAACACCCCCAACTTTTGTGTCATTGCAAATTTACTAACCTATCCCTCCACTTCCTCAAGTCTCGAAGTGTATGGGTCCCAGAACAGATCCCTGAGGCACACCACTGGTCACCAACCTCCATGCAGAATATGACCTGTCTACAACCACTCTTTGCCTTCTGTGAGCAAGTCAATTCCGGATCCATGAAGCAATGTCCCCTTGGATCCCATACCTCCTTACTTTCTCAATAAGCCTTGCATGGGGTACCTTATCAAATGCCTTGCTGAAATCCATATACACTACATCTACTGCTCTACCTTCATCAATGCTTAAAAAAATTCAATCAGGTTCGTAAGGCACAACCTGCCTTTCGCAAAGCCATGCTGACTATTCCTAGTCATATTATACCTCTCCAAATGTTCATAGATCCTGCCTCTCAGAATCTTCTCCATCAACTTACCAACCACTGAAGTAAGATTCACTAGTTTATAATTGCCTGGGCTATCTCTACTCCCTTTCTTGAATAAGGGAACAATATCTGCAACCCTCCAATCCCCCGGAACCCCTCCCGTCCCCATTGATGATGCAAAGATCATTGCCAAAGGCTCAGCCGTCTCCTCCCTCACCTCCCACAGTAGTCTGGGGTACATCTCATCTGGTCCCGGTGACTTATCCAACCTGATGCCTATCAAAAGCTCCAGCACATCCTCTTTCTCATTGATACAGGTTTCTACCAACCAATATAGATAGTGTATAATGTAAGTTCCATTTAAACTTCAGTTTCAGCCAAATGTACTCACACATAGGCTATTGATATTATTACAGAAATTGACTGTAAGCCACATAAAACTGACTGTAAACCATAGTTCAGACTCTTAATGAGAAATAAGTTATTTTATGATGTTTAATGAAACCCTTGTATCTCTTTTAAGAGTTGCTAAATACTGAACACAGGATTTAGCCCTTGGAGTCCCATTTGCCATTCAATACGGTCCTGGCTAATCTGAATGTAACTGCACTTCCATCCAGGCCTAGAAACCTTTTACTCAGTGTTGTCAGGAATCTACCAACCATTAAAATAGTTCAAAGATCTTCATTACATTCTTGAATAATTAATATTTTAAAAATTGAAAACATGTTCTGCATTTTCCATAAGAAAATGTATTCGCTCTATAGCCATTGTGTCAAGACTCCTCAGGATCTCTTATTTCAATAAAGTTTTCTCTCAATATTTCAAACTTGACTAACCTGCTCAATATTTCTTATGCCAACTCGCCTAATTCCACCTAAATTCTTCAGTACTTTGATCACCTGCCATCTGTCCCTATGCAAATAATAATCTGCCTAAAGTGCATGACTTTATACTACACTGGCCCACAATAAAATCCATTTCCACGGTTTCACCAACACAATCAACCTACACAGTGGCCACTTCATTAGGTACATCTGCTCATTAATGCAAATATCTAATCAGCTAATCACATGGCAGCAACTCGATGAGTGAAAGCATGCAGACATGGTCAAAAGGTTCGGTTCTTGTTCGGACTCAACAGCAGAATGGGAAAGAAATGTGATTTAAGTGACTTTTACTGTGGAATGATTATTGGTGCCAGAGAGGGTAGTTTAAGTGTTTCAGAAACTGCTGATCTCTTGGGATTTTCATGCACAGCAGCCTAAAATTTACAGAGAATGATGCAATAAACAAAAAACATCCAATGACCAGCAGCTCTGTGGGCGAAAACGGCTTGCTCAAAGTTCAAAGTAAATTTATATGTCATCATAAACAACCTTTTCATTCTCATTAAATCCCATAATAGAATTAATGAAAGACCGCACCAACTTAGGCATTCATCTAGGATGCAAAAGACAACAAACTGTGCAAACACAAAAAGAAAGAAATCATAATAATAAATAAATAAGCAATAAATATTGAGAACATGAGACGAAGAGCCCTTGAAAGTGAGTCCATAGGTTGTGGGAACATTTCAGTGATGGGGCAAGTGAAATTGAGTGAAGTTATCCCCTCTGGTTCTGGAGCCTGATGGTTGAGGGGTGATAACTGCTCCTGACCATGATGGTAAGAGTCCTGAGGCTCCTGTACCTTATTCCTGATGGCAACAGTGAGAAGAGAGCATGCCGTGGGTGGTGGGGATCCCTGATGATTGACACCACTGTCCTGCAACACTCTTTTGTGTAGATGTGTCCAATGGCGGGAAGGGCTTTACCCATGATGGACTAGGTCACACCCACTACTTTATGTGGGATTGTCTGTTCAAGGCCTTGCTGTTTCCATACTAGGCTGTGATGCAGCCAGTCAGTATACTCTCCACTACACATCCATAGAAGCATGTCAAAGTTTTAGATGTCATGTCAAATCTTTGCAAACCCCTAAGGAAGCAGAGGTACAGCAGTGCTCTCTTCACAATTGTACTAATGCTGCTGGGCCCAGGACAAGTACTCTGAAATAATAACACTGAGGAATTTCAGGTGGCTGACCCTCTCCATCTTTGATCCTCCTGTGAGGCCTGGCTCTGGCATCTCTTCCTGAAGTCAATAATCAGCTCCTTGGTCTTGCTGACATTGAGTAACAGGTTGTTATTATAGCAACACTCAGCCAGATTTTCAATCTCCCTCCTACATACTGATTCATCACCACCTTTGATTCAGCCTACGACAATGATGTCGTCAGCAAACTTGAATGTGGCATTGGAGCTGTGCTTAGCCACACAGTCGTAAGTGTAAAGCAAGTAGAATAGGGGGATAAACACACAGCCTTGTGGTGCAAATGTGGTGATGGAGATTGTGGAGACTTTGTTGACAATCTGAATTGACTACAGTCTGCAAGTGAGGTAACTGTGGATCCAATTGCACAAGAAGGAATTGAGGCCAACATTTTGAAACGTATTGATTAGCTTTGAGGGGATGATGGTACTGAACACTGAGCTGTAGTCAATAAAGAGCATTCTAATGTATGTTACTTAGAAAGGTCAGAGAAGAATGACCAGACTGGTTCAAGCTGACAAGAAGGCGACAGTAACTCAAATAACCATGTGTTACAATAGAGGTGTGCAGAAGAGCATCTCTGAATCTTGAGTGGATCGGTTGCAGCAGCAGTAGACCACAAACAAGCACTCAGTGGCCACTTTATTAGGTAGAGGAGGTATGTAATATAGTGGTCACTGAGTGTACCATCCTGTTGTTGTGTCCCAACAACTTCAACACATGCCCTAGCAGCTATTTCAGAGTCAATTGGAAATTACAGAGAATCTTTTGCATATTTCCTTACAACTTAGGATGCTTTTTGGCTAATCAATTCTTAGAGCAAGTTTACCAATCTCATTCCCCAGTTATTTCTCTATTATCTATTCTTTCTCATGCTCCTTAGCATACCACACTTCTCCTCAATTTTATCACTCACATACATCAGAGGCAACCGACAGCAGTCAATTAAACTAACAAACAAGCATACCCTTGAGATGCAGGTGTTAACCAGAACACACTGGGGGTGAGGGCACAAACTCACATGTTGAACATGCAAACTCCACAATGACAGCACTAGAGGCTGCCAGAGTTGTGACATTACTGAACTTCCTACAGTGGCACTGCGCCATCCACTGCACTCTATACAGGACTCCATATATGATTGCAACAGTGCCCTATAACTGAAGCATAAACAACAATTTTCTTGCAATACCCTGAAATATTCTGTTAGCTTTTCTAACTACTTGCTGTACCTACAAACCATGCATCAAGACAAGCAGCTGTTTCCTCTCACCATTTAAAGGATCTTAAAGGATAGATTTTTTTTATTTTTGCTGCCAGAAGGAATTTCATATTTCCCCAAAGTCTATCACATTGGCCACATTTGCCTACTTACTTAATCTACTGATTTCCTATTGTAAGGATTTTTGTAAATCATTTACTTATATAAATTCATTGATGTAAGTTGTTTCAAATTTGAGGCCAGTGCTAGTCATGTTTCCACCCAGAAAGAGACACCCTCTTTCCTGCTAGTTAACTCATCTTCTATCCAAACCAAAATGTTAGCTCCTACATAAGCGTTTTTTCCACAACAACCTTTGACATGGCAGTTCATCAGATGTCTTCTTAAAAGTATTTATCCTTTGATCCACAGTATAGTTTGTGTACACAGTACATAAGAACTCCAAAATATTGCTAAAACATGATTTCCCTTTCACAAAATCAACCTGGTTTTGCTTGATTATGCTGATTATTTTTTTTCCTATCTGCTCTGCTACTACAATATCTTTAATAACAGCTTCTCACATTTTTCCTGTTACTGGTATTAAACTAACTGGCCTGTAGTTCCTGCTTTCTTTTTCCATCCTCGTAGAACAAATTGACCATACGCAATTCTAGAATCCCTTATTTCTTATTTCCAACTGCAGATTCTTTTGTTTTAAAATTCCCCTACCCAAAAAAAAATACTGATTTGAGTCCTTCCTGTTATATCAGGCCACACCTGGTATATTGAGACATACCTTCCACTTAACTCAAGTGACACTAAATGACAAAAGCAATGCGCATTTCTACACCTGTTTTTTAAATTCATTCATATTAAATGTATATATTTAACACCTTTATAATTACAGTTATAATTCATTGGTCTCAGAATTTTACCAAGTACAGCTGATGTTCAGCAAGGATAGATTGAATGCACCAACCTGTCACACTGTCGACACTGTATAATTAGTTCCTCCTCCTTGTAGTTCTTATTGCAGACTGGACAGACAGTCAGGCTGGCACAAGGAGCACACTGTGTATAATTATTCTGCCACTCACACTTGAAACCAGGCGAGGTTGCCCCACATTGTACGCAAGTAACACACCTTTGAAATAAAAAAGAAAACTGCATCAGAAGAACGTGGCTTACCCTCAGTGGTCATATCCTAAAGTATTGTTAAAATGCTCCAAAGTTCAGGTTTGAACAATGACTGAAATTACATCAAAGGGGGTACATCTTGCAATCACTGCAACAAACTAATGTATTTGCAACGCTCGTTCAGCTCTGCCGTAGACCGTCCCAAACACGGGTATAAAATGAGGAAGTTTGGGCATGGGGCTAGCAACCCCATTCAGCAAAAGAAAAGTGCTACAGAAACTCCAGAAGTTCCAAAGGCCTCATCCTTGGGAGAGGAAAATACACCAAGAAAATGGACTACACTTAGAGACAATGTGAAAGACTGGCCCAGGACAGAGGACTCTGGTGGCCTATGCTCCTGTATGGATGATGGGTTTAAATAAGTAATGTTCGTTCAAAACGTCAAATTTCTGAGAAATTGTTACAAAGGAATATTAAGATATAGAAGCAACAATAAGCCAGTTATTCCTTAGTGATCATCTGCTTTCAATACAAATTACCACTGATTCCTATGCCCCAGCATTATTTTTCTGCAGTGAAAAAATATCCCCTCCCAAAATATCCAAAATCAACCTCTGATTATATCATGCTGTGGACAAGGACTTTGAAAATGTGCTTAAACAAATAATTAAAAATTCTGACATTAGAAACTGCAAATGAATTGCATACACATTGCATCCGGACCAAACTTCAACACCTGCCAGTCCCATAATCCAGCAAATAATAATCTATAAACCCACGAGATTCTGCTGATGCTGAAAATCCTGAGCAACACACACAAAATACAGGAGGAATTTAGCAAGTTGGGCTGCAACTATGGAGTGGAATAAACAGTCAACATTTCAGGCCCAGACTCTTCATCAGGACTGGAAAGGAAGGGGGAAGAAATCAGAATAAGAAGGTGGGGGAAGGTGAAGAAATACCCTCAGGGGAAGGAGTAGTCTCATAACCTATAATGTGGTTTAGAGCCAGCTGGCCAACCTCCCATTTTCCAAAAGCTAAATGTCACAAATACTGGAAATCTGAAATGGAACATAGCATGCCTAAAATACTCAAAGCAGCAACTATGGAACAAGAAAGAGAATTCACATTTTCAAATCTTTGAAAAGTTATCGACCTGAAATATTAACTGTTTCTTACCATAAATATTACTCAATTGGCTGAACACTTCAGTTTCAATTTGGTTTGTTTGAATTATACCAGTATTATTTCTTCACGTGATATCATACTTGATAAATTTTTCACAAAAATAACTCATTATAGAAAAACAAACTGCCAGCTCAAATATATCAGCTAGTAATATTTCAAAATAGTCTTTTTCTGCACCTACTTTGATAAACATTCAATATTTTGCATGGTCAAACTTGCACAGCTAGTGATGTCAAAGCTATTTACTGTACTTGATAAAGTAGGTTCAATTTACTATGCTTCCATAGTTATGACTGAAATTAAAGGAAGAAAGGTAAATATCCTTAAAGGATTATTACAGTTTGCACACCATCAACAGCTACATAGGACCTAACTCAAAACAAGCATAACTGTTGAACATTAATTAAGAAATTCAATTTCCAGAGTGTCTGATTGAAGCATAGCCAGGTGTTCTGGTATCTCCTCTTCCTGTATCAATTTTCATTCCAATTCAGTCTTTTCATTGGTAAAGACTGATAGGCATTCATAATTTTTCAGCAAGTCTCACTTTCATCTAGATTCTAATAAGTGATGTATTTATTATCTACCTGTCTACAGGAGGATTTTAGGTTTTCCTATGTTAAATGCCCCAACATTCTCACATCCTTTTCCTGCATGCTCTATTTATTTTTCAGTTTCCCCCTTGGCTATCAAGTCCTTTTTGCTTCATCATCTAAGTCTGCCTAGTCACCTGTAGGGGTGTGACATTAGATCATCTATCTTTAAAGGTGTTTGGAAACATATTCAGCTTGCATCATCTCTTTAGCAGTTACCTCTTGTTATAACGTTATCTGTCAATATTTCATTCCATTTTATCCTAGGCAGATCTTTCACATCCCATTCAAGTTAGCACTTCTCACAAAAAGGGAATTCTATTTTAGATTCTTATTTTAGGTATGTTTCAAGTAGAAGGACAAGAAGGACGAAGTAAGGGAACTTAGATGTCGAGAGAGGTGGTAAATGTAGTCAAGAAGAAGAATGAAGCATATGTAAGGTTTAGGAAGCTAAAATCAAACAGAAATGATGAGGATTAAAAGAAGCCAGAAAAAAACTCAAGGAGGGAATTAGGAGAGCCCAAAGGACCTGTTCTTATGCTGCACTTTTTAATGTTTTCCAGGGTTTTGTTGTGAATCTTTATTGTTGGAAGTTTGTATTCTAAAGAGAGGGTAGATTGGTATTTGTAACTCAGTGTTGGCTTAGAAGCAGAAAGATATGTATGATGCAGTGCAGTTTCACAGAACAGTATGTCAGCATCTCATACACCAAGCCTCTCATGTCACAGACTCCAAGTGCAACTGTTTCAATATTCTGTTAAAGCAGCAGCTTCATGTTCCGTTATTCCCCAAGTTCAAAAGATTCAAACAATTGTTCTCATTAAAGTTAGAGTAAGTGTACACTCTACATAATCATGTCTATAAATTTTTTAAAATCAACTAAGGTCTTAACAGTATACACTAGCATGAACTAAAATGTCTCCATTAAATTATCTACCTGCACTGTTGTAGTTGCTATAAAATAGCAACCAACATGCAACGTAGAAATCAAAGTGTATGCACAAGTACACATGACTAAATTGATATACTTTTATTTAGAAACGTAAAAGATTGACTTAAAAAAAAACTAACAAGCAATACCCCCAGTGCTGAAATGCTTTAATGGTGCAACTTGCAATATCTGCTTAAATTTATGTTGTATAGTAAAATCTCTATTAAAAGTGCCTCTGCAGGAATACAAAGGAATCTTTCCAAATAAGCTTTTGATTCCCGATTTGCATTATTCCTTTCTTCAATGATCACAGATTTACTTTTATGATCATTGTAATGTAACTTACCATCGGCATTTCCAGCCACCTTTGGGGACAGTCTGCAAAGGTGGATCCAAACAATAAGTATGATAGCTGATGTCACAATCGTCGCAGAGAAGCAAGCGACCTGGATCAGAGGCCTTTCCACAGGATTCACACACTGTGCATTCGAGACACCTCCAGCCTTTGCTCAACACCACTTTAGTGATCTGTTCAGATGAAAAACCTCAATAATTATCCATGAGTATTTTATATAGTAGGGTTCTTAAGCATAAGGAGAGACTGCAAAGGATGGGAGTGTAATCCTTGGAGCAAAGGGGACTGCAGTAAAATCAAGGTTTATAAAATCATGAGAAGCAAAGGTATGGTGGATTATCATGGTCTTTCTCCCAGCCTAGGGGGGGGTATAAACTAGAGGGTATAGGGTTATGGTCAGGAGAAAGATTTAAAGAGAATATGAAAACCAAGTTCTTCCCACACAGAGGATGGTGGGATTACAGAACAAGGTGCTTGAGTAAATAAAACATTTAACATGTCCATGCACAGGTAGAGTTTAGAACAGGGGTCCCAATCTTTTTTATGCCATAGACCAGCACCATTAAGCAAAGGGTCTGTGGACCCCAGGTTAGGAACCCCTGGTTTAGAGAGATATGGGTTATAAACACCTCTTACCTTAATACTGACGCAGTAAGGATGGTAACACTGGCCACACTGAGAACAAACAAGCAGTCGTCCTTCCGGGCCTTTCCCAAAACTCCCGCAAACAACACACATATCCTGAAATTATATTAAAACAATATTATTTCTTCGATCAAATTAAAATGTGAATTTCATGCTCATGGAAAGCAAAAATATTGGTCAAACTTGTATTATTGTTAACACCTTTAATTATGTGATTGACAAGAAATGGCATTTATGTGTAGGTTCTGGATGCCCCGAAATAAATTAGACAGTAATCATGTAGGTAAATATGGAAGGTGAATTTTAAAAAAAATCACAAGTGACCTGTTAATATGCTGTCAGTCTCTCCAGTTTACAAAAACTTCAAAAACAAATACTTGGACTAAAATTTCTGTCACATTTCCAAAGAGACAGCTGAGTTCAATATCTGATCCCTTGCGCAACTCAACTACAAATTCTATTTCCTGCCTCTTACCAAGTGTACTCTAGCAAAATATGCTGCAAAAAAAAAAAGAAAGAAAGAAAGGCTGGATTCACTGGGTTACAACTCGTTCTGCGACACTACTACATGAATAGTTTCCTGATTATCAAATATCTCTTACCTGCTTTAAGGTAAATTTGTCACTGGTGGAGAACAAAACAACTGTGTTGTGCATAGAGTTTTCATCTTCATCCTTATTTACCATCATTTCCGTGGCACCAGCCTATTATGAAAAGAGCACAACTTCCATCAGTCACCTTCTCCAAAAACCTTTTCACTCTTTGTTGAAATACATCTCCAGGTGATCAGCTGGTAGAGACCTTAATGTTAGTCGTTTCATGCTGACGACTTAGCTTTTCTACACTAGAAAGCTGGGAACTTTCAAATGAGGATTTGGAGTTCCTTACCTCATATAATGACTTGATGGAGAATATATATGCAGGAAACACTCAAAGACTCAAGACGATTCACGAAAGTGAGAGGTATACATGGGGTAGTAAGTCAGGATCTTTCACCCAGGGCGGGAATGTCAAATACTAAAGGGCGTAATTTTCACATGAGCACAGTGGGGGAGAGGTTGTAAAGTTTAAAGATGGAATATCAGAGAAGTTTTTTTTTGGAAACAGAGTGGGAGATGCTTGGAACATGGTGCCATGGGAAGTGGTGGAAGCAGATATGATAGCAATAAGTAGGCATTAAGACAGGCACCCAAATAGGCAGGGATATGGACACTATGCAGGCAAATGGGATTTGTTGTGGTTGACATACATATCATAGGTTAAAGTGCTTGATCCTGTGCTGGACTGTTCTATGTTCTAGGCAATTCTTTCAACAGAACTTGGTGTAGAGATGTACAACACCCTGACCAATATACTTAACTGCCCAATCAGCTTGAGAGGTCATTCATGGATGACGCAGCAGAAATTTAAAGAAAAAAGAGATTGGGAGCTTTCAGCTTTCTTTCAGCAGGCTGAAATCAGCGTAGGGCCAATAAAAAGAAAGGAGGTGTAATCAGAGTGGCCATTGTATGAGTAGGCCAGTCTTAGAGTGGTCCAGCTTTAGCTAAACAGGCTAAGGCAGGAGCAGGCTTGGAAAATCACAGGCACAGGTCCTAAGTAAGAAAGAATATTTTGAGCAATTTTTTCTTCTTGTTTGTACTTGGCTAATGCACTGAGAATGAGTCTGGAGGTAGTGGTATGTTCACAAACAGAGAAAATCTGCAAATGCTGGAAATCCGAGCAACACACACAAAATGCTGGAGCTCAGCATTTAGGAAAAGATTGCAGCTGACATTTCAGGTCGAAAACCTTCTGGAGAGAAAGGAGGAGGAGTAGATTTAAAAGGTGGGGGGAGAAGAGAGAGAAACACAAGGTGATAGGTGAAACCTGGAGAGAGAAGGATGAAGTAAAGAGCTAGGAAGTTGATTGGTGAAAGAGAGAGAAGGCCATGGAAGAAAGAAAAGGGGGGAGGAGCCCCGATGGGCAGGCAAGATGAGGTAAGAGGGGGAAAAGAGGATGGGAAATGGTGGTGGGGGGGGGGCATTACCTGAAGTTTGAGAAATCGATGTTCATGCTATCAGGTTGGAGGCTACCCAAACAGAATATAATGTGTCATTCCTCCAAGTAAGTGTGGCCTCATCACGACAGTGGAGGAGGCCATGGGTGGACATATCGGAATGGGAATGGGAAGTGGAATTAAAATGGGTGGCCACTGGGAGATCCCGCATTTTCTGGTGGCCGGAACATAGACGCTCGGCGAAGCGGTCTCCCAATCTACGTTGGGTTTCACCAATACACAGGAGGCCACAACAGCAGCACCGAACACAGTATATGACCCCCAATAGACTCAAAGGTGAAGTGTTCCCTCACCTGGAAGGATTGTTTAGAGCCCTGAATGGTATTGAGGGGGGAGGTATTGGGGCAGGTGTAGCACTTGTTCCGCTTGCAAGGATAGGTGCCAGGTGGTGGTGGGATCCCGTTGGAGGTGGTGAACGTTTTGGAAAATTATGTGCTGGACGCAGAATCTGGTCCAAGAAACTGTAAAGGAGAAAAACCCCTATGGGAGTCATATACAGGCTTCTGAACAGTTACCAGGATAACTACAAATTACAACAGGATAGAAAAAGGCATGTAAAAAGGGAAAAGAGTCCTGAAGAAGGGTCTCAGCCCAAAGTGTCAACTGTTTACTCTTTTCCATAGATGCTGCCTGACCTGCTGAGTTCCTCCAGCCTTTTTGTGTGCACTGCTGTTATCATGGGGGATTTCAATATGCAGGTAAATTGGAAAAATCCAGTTGGTACTGGATCCCAAGAAAAGGAATCTGTAGAGCAGCTTGTGGTTGAGCCCACTGACTAGGGGATCATCTATTCTAAATTGGGTGTTATGTAATGACCCTGATTTGATTAGGAAGTTTCAGGTAAAGGAACCCTTAGGAGGTAGCAATCGTAATATGATAGAATTCACTCTGCAGTTTGAGAGGGGGAAGATAAAATCAAATGTATCAGTATTACAGTGAAGTAAAGGGAATTACAGAGGCATGACTGGATGAGGACACGAGCAGGGATGATGGCAGAACAACAGCTGGTGCTTATGGGGAAAGTTTGGAAGGCGCAGGAAAGATACATCCCAAAGATACAATGGCATGCAAAAGTTTGGGCACCCCTGGTCAAAATTTCTGTTACTGTGAATAGCTAAGCAAATAAAAGATGACCTGATTTCCAAAAGGCATAAAGTTAAAGATGACACATTTCTTTAATATTTTAAGCAAGATTACTTTATTTCCATCTTTTACAGTTTCAAAATAACAAAAAAGTAAAAGGGCATGAAGCAAAAGTTTGAGCACCCTGCATGGTCAGTACTTAGTAATACTCCCTTTGGCAAGTATCACAGCTTGTAAACGCTTTCTGTAGCCAGCTAAGAGTTTTTAATCTCTTACTAGCTCTTCCTTCAGTTAGTCCTGACGAAGGGTCTCGACCTAAAACGTCGACTGTACCTCTTCCTAGAGATGCTGCCTGGCCTGCAGCGTTCACCAGCAACTTTGATGTGTGTTGCTAAGAGTTTTTAATTCTTGTTTGGGGGATTTTCACCCATTCTTCCTTGCAAAAGCCTTCCAGTTCAGAGAGACTCTTGGGCTGTCTTGCATACACTGCTCTTTTGATGATGTTTAGGTTGAGGGACTGTGAAGGCCATGGCAAAACCTCCAGCTTGTGCCTCTTGAGGTAGTCCATTGTGGATTTTGAGGTGTGTTTAGGATCATTATCCTGTTGTAGAAGCCTTCCTCTTTTCATCTTCAGCTTTTTTTTTTAAACAGACAGTGTGATGTTTGCTTCCAGAATTTGCTGGTATTTAATTGAAT
This sequence comes from Mobula birostris, assembly GCF_030028105.1. Classification (NCBI taxonomy): domain Eukaryota; kingdom Metazoa; phylum Chordata; class Chondrichthyes; order Myliobatiformes; family Myliobatidae; genus Mobula; species Mobula birostris. Next base: position 214,672,476 of record NC_092372.1, on the reverse strand, counting down.
TCATTCTTCCCTCTACCACTGCAATGTTCCCCGTGCCACTGGCTGCAACACAAGCCCAAAGCATAATCGATCCATTCCTGTGCTTCACAGTTGGAGAGGTGTTCTTTTCATGAAATTCTGCACCCTTTTTTCTCCAAACATACCTTTGCTCATTGCAGCCAATAAGTTCTATTTTTCAGTCCACAGAACTTGTTTCCAAATGCATCAGGCTTGTTTAGGTGTTCCTTTGCAAACTTCTGACGCTGAATTTTGTGGTGAGGACACAGGAAAGGTTTTTTTTCTGATGACTCTTCCATGAAGGTCATATTTGTGCAGGTATCACTGCACAGTAGAGCAGTGCACCACCACTCCAGAGTCTGCTAAATCTTCCTGAAGGTCTTTTGCAGTCAAACGGGGGTTTTGATTTGCCTTTCTAACAATCCTGCAAGCAGTTCTCTTGGAAAGTTTTCTTGGTCTTCCAGACCTCAAATTGACCTCCACCGTTCCTGTTTACTGCCATGTCTTAATTACATTATGAACTGAGGAAACGGCTACCTGAAAACGCTTTGCTATCTTCTTATAGCCTTCTCCTGCTTTGTGGGCATGATTTATTTTAATTTTCAGAGTGCTAGGCAGCTGCTTACAGGAGCCCATGGCTGCTGATTGTTGGGACAAGGTTTGAGGAGTCAGGGTATTTATAAAGCTTTGAAATTTGCATCACCTGGCCTTTCCTAATAATGACTGTGAACAAGCCATTGCCCTAACAAGCTAATTAAGATCTTGGGGTGCCCAAACTTTTACATGGTGCTCCTTTGTTTTTTTTTTCCACTCTAAAATTGTACAAAACAAAAATAATACACTAATCTTGCTTAAAATGTTGAAAAGAATGTTTCATCTTTAACTTTATGACTCTTGAAGATCAGTTCATCTTCTGCTCACTTAACTATTCACAGTAACAGAAATTTTGACCAGGGCTGCCCAAACTTCTGCATGCCACTGTAAGTATTTCAAAGGGATAATGAAGTAACTGTGGCTGACAAGGGAAGTCAAAGACAGCATAAAATCAAAAGAGAGGGCATATAATATTGCAAAAATTAGTGGAAAGGTAAAGGATTGGGAAACTTTCAAAAAACAAGGCAACTAAAAAAAGCCATAAAGAGAGAAAAGATGAAATATGAAGGTGAGCCAGCCAGTAACATAAAAGAAGATATAAAAAGTTCTTCAGGTATATAAACAGTGAAAAGAAGACTGGAGTGGATATTGGACCACTGAAAAATGACAGTTAGTAATGGAGGACAAAGAAATGGCAGAAGAACTTAAGTATTTTGCATCTGTTTTCACTGTGGAAGAAAAGCATAATGCTAGAAATGCGAGAGTGTCAAGGGGCAGAAGTGAGTGTAGTTGCTATTATTGCTATTACTAAGGAGAAGGTGCTTGGGAAAATGAGAAGTATGAAGGTAGATCTGTCACCTGGACCAGATGGACCATTTACCCTGATTTCAGTGGTTGGGAAGATGTTGGAGTCTATTTGTTAATCATGAGGTTTGGGGTACTTGGAGACACATGATAAAATAGGCCAAAGTTAATATGGTTTTTTTAAAGGGGAAATCTTGCCTGACAAATATGTTGGAATTCTTTGAGGAAATAACAGCAGACAAAGGAGAGTCAGTGGATGATGTTTACTTAGACTTTCAGAAGGCCTTTGACAAGGTGCCACACATGGGGCTGCTTAACAAGATACTAGCATGGATAGAAGATTAGCTGACTGCACGAGGGAAACAGTGGGATAAAGGGGACTTTCTCCAGTTGGCTGCCGGTGACCAGTTGTGTGCCATGGAAGTCACTGTTGTATATTCACGTTGTATGTCAATGATTTGGATAAGCCAACTGATGGCTTTCTGACCAAGTTTGTAGATGATAGGAAGATAGGTAGAGGGGCAGGTAGAGCTGAGGAAGCAGGATGTTTGCAAAGGGATTTGGATTGGGAAAATGGGCAAAGTTGCAGATGGAATATAGTGTAGGGAAGTGCATGGTCATGCACTTTAACACAAGGAATAAAGAAGTATGGACGATTTTAGAATACAAAAGAAGGATGTAATGCTGAGACTTTATAAGGCATTGGTCTGACCAGTGTTGGGAGTATTGTGAGCAGTTTTAGTCTCCTTATCTGAGGAAAGATGTGCTGGCATTGGAAAGGGTCCAAAGGAGGTTCATGAAAATGATGCTCATCATTAGCGATCACTCGTAGTCAAGTATTATTCATCTCCTAGTGGTTGATCTGGTCACTTGTGGGTCTTGAGATGACTCAAGGGGCCGATCCATAATCCACAAGTCCTATTGCAGTGTTGGGCAGGTATAGGTCATTGAAGTGGTGGTAAACGTAGCTGGTTGGGCCTTTACCAGTCTCTCCTTACATTGAAACCGCTTAGTCTCTGCAGCACAGTGGAGGTATTCTTCGAGCTGTGCAGCCACCTCATAGACAGTCCTTCTCCAGCTTTTCCTATCCTGTGCTAATTTCTCCCATCCATTCAGGGTGATGCGGCATTTCATCAGGTGGGTCTTGATATTGTCCTTGAACTGCTCTTTCTGCCCTCCACGAGTGTGCTTTGTATCCTTGAGTTGGCTGAACAGGAGTTGTTTAGGGAGCTGGAGTCAGGATGATGTGACCAACCCAATGCAATTGGTATTGAGTCACATTGTGGCTGTGGAGTTAATATGTTAGCTTTCTCCAGGACACTGGAGTTAGTATGCCTGTTTTTCCAGCTAACTCTTAGAATCTTCAAGGAGGGGAGGAATATAGCTTTATAGACCAGAAGCATAGTGTTGGTCTTGATATACCGATCTTCAAAAATCCCCTTTCTCAGCCTGGGCAAAGTTCCACTCACACAGCCTATTCTGCAATTCATTTCAAGGTCAATGTTGGCTCTGGAGGCTCTTGAAGAAAGAAGGCTGCCAAGATATAAGAAATGATCAGTTTGAATGTTGGATCAGATGGATGTTGTCAACTTGGCTGGTTGATCTGGAGCATGTTGGTGCAGGATTTGGATTTTCTTTACATTTAGATCAAGTCCTAGGAGCTTGTATGCTCTGGCAAAAGCATCCATTATGCACTGCAGATCCTCCTCAAAGTGAGCTACGATGGCATTGTCATCTGCATATTGGAACTCCATGATGCAAGTAGTTGACACCTTGCTCTTTGCCTTCAATCTGTTAAGGTTAAAGAGCACTCCCCCCCCCCCCCCCACCTCCAAATGTGCTATAGAGAATCTGGGCTCCTTGTGAGCAGTCTTGGCCTGTGAGGTGAAGAATAGTTGCAATGAAAGCAGCAAATGGAGTTGGGACAATAACGCCCCCTTTTTGACCCTGGTCTCAACTTTAAAAGATGTTATTTCAGAGCCACTGTTGCTGATGACTGTTGCACTCACATCATTGTGTAAGAGCTGCAGGACCTTGAGGTATTTCTCCAGGCACCTGATTTTGGACAGTACCTGCCAAAGGGCAGGATGATTTACAGAGTCAAATGCTTTTGTAGGGTCTATGAAGGTAATATAAAATAGGAGATTTTGCTCCCAGGCTTTCTTCTGCAATGATGTGCTGTAAACCTCATTCAGATGTTCCTCTAGCTGGACAGAAATCACACTGAGACTCAGGCAGGAGATCTACACCAGCAAAGGTACTCACCCAAGTTTTATGTGATTGCTTTTTTATCTCTGGTTTCTGCAGTTCCCTTTCTGAAGAGTGTGACAATCAGGGAATCCCTGAGTTCAGCTGGAATCTTCTCCCGGTCCCAAATCTTGAAAAGCAGGTCTTGAATATGATTTAAGAGCTCTGTGCCACTTTCCTTGAGGATCTCTGTTAGAATTCCATCACAGCCAGTGACCTTGCTGTTCCTCAATGTCGTGCAAGTTGTCTGCACCTCTTTGATACTCGGAGGCTTACTCATGTCCTCCTTCGTGGGTCGCTGTGGGTGCTGATTACTTCAATGTCAACAGTGGTGTTATGATTAAGTAGCTCCTGAAAGTGTTCCTTCCACTGAGAATTGATGGCATCATTGTCCTTTAGGATCCTTTGTCCATCTTCAGAGTGAAGGGGGTTTAAGGTCATGATGGTTTGGGCCATACACTGCCTTGGTGGCAATAAAGAAACCACTGACATCACCAGAGTCAGTAAGCTGCTGTATTTCTTGAGCCCTCTCAGACCACCGCTGATTCTTTATTTCCCTTACTCTATGCTGGGCTATGGCCTTGGCTTTTGAGTGAACTTCTCTTTTTGCCTTGCAGTTGATGGCCTACTGCCAGGCACAGAAAGCTTTCCTTTTGTTGTTGATTAGTTCTTCTATTTCATTGTCATTTTCATCAAACCAATCTTTGCTTTGCCTGGTCTGGTATCCAATGATGTTTTTACAAGTATCAAGGATGGTGGTCTTCAGTGTGGTCTCATGTGCTTCAACAGCCTCCGGATACTGCACTGGAGGTCTTTCAGGAAGTCAGCTAGAAATGTTGTACCTTCACTGTGTCTTTTAGGCTCTCGATATTGAACCTGGGACAAGCTCAGCTTCTTTTGCACTCTACTGTTCCGCATGATTTTGATGGTCATTTCTGAGTGAATAAACCAATGGTCTGTCCAGCCATCACCAGCACTGATCACAGCACTTGTATTCTCTGCGATCCCTCCCCGAACAATGACATCATCTATAAGATGCCAAGTCTTCGAACAGGGATGCATCCATGAAGTTTTCACCTTATTTTTCTGGCAGAACAGAGTGCTTATGATGGTTAGGTCATGCTCAGCATGCTTGGAGAGTAAGGGCACTCCACTGGAGTGAGGAGGCAGGCTATTTTTAGGGCACCTTTAATCACCCTTCCCCACAGAGCAGGTCCTGAATAGGGCTGCTCAGTCATGGGTGCAGCTGCCAAAAAGCTCTATCTGCCTCAGCCCAAGATCAAGATGACAGTATCTAACACCCACCACCTGTGTGCCAGGTTGAGGCTGGGAGCTCCCAGGTTTCACTGCCCTGCTCCTGTTATCACTTCCTGATTGCCACGGGTCGATTGGATTACCAAACCAGGAGAAATGCCTGTGCATGAAGTCTTTTATCATGGGGAGACTGATGCACAAGCAGCCACCACATGATCTTTAACAGAGAAAGGGCCAGAATCCAATGGTAAGGAGACCAAGACAATTAGGGGCCTTCTTCTGCTACAGCCTTCCTCTGCCTTCGCAGCCGTTGTGGTGGACCTCATAGTTCTGAGATTCTGGAGATTCTAATTTACCACCACCTTCCGCCTGCTCTGCTGTTGAGGTCTTGGTTGGACTGCACTTCGTCTCGATCCTCCCCTTGAACTTACCGGCATGGGTGATCCTACCAGGAGCTAAGTTCCAGATGGCATCGGTCTCAGGATTGCACAAACCTCTCCACCACGACAAAGTGGCAGTAGTCTGGAGAGATATGATCCCAGGAATGAAATGGTTAACACAAGAAAAGCATTAGAAAGCTCTGGGCCAGTACTTTCTGAGATTTAGAAGAATGGGGGAGGGGGCCGATTTCATTGCAACCTATCCAATATTGAAAGGTCTGGATAAAGTGGCTATGGAAAGGATGCTACTTATGGGGGGTGGGCGTTGTCTGGGACCAGAGAGCACAGCCTCAGAATTGAGGGATGTCCATTTTGAATAGAGATAAGGAGATGTTTCTTTAGCCAGAGGGTGATGAATCTGTGCACTGTCCAACTCATTGGGTATACTTCAGGCAGAGGTTGATAGGTTCTTGATTAATAAGGCTGTCAAAGGTTACAGGAAGAAGGCAGGAGAATGGGGTTGAGAGAGATAATAAATCAGTCATGATGGAATGGCAGCGAAAACTCAATGGGCCAAATGGTCTAATTCTGTTCCTATGTCTTATGGTCAATGGATGCCTCTATTTACAAATGAGGTAGAGACATGAAATCAAAAGAATTCTACCATGGCACTGAAGAAATGTTCATTAATTTGAAACTTTGGTGTTTTTTAAAGCAAACCTTGAAGAGATTAACTACTAAATGGATTGACAGATAAAAAGATTTAATCTAAGTTATGTGGCATGTCTTTGCTTGATTTTGACTGTCAAAAATAAACATCAGTGGAGATAACTTATTAAATGCAAGAACTCTGCCCATTACAAACTAGCAGACAAGCTTGAATACCACTTGATGAATCACATATGGGAGATCCAATGGAAACCACCCAAAACAACAAAACAGATTCACAATAGAAAGGTTAAATTGCATCTTGCTTCAAGATACATTTCAGAAAGAAGGCAAGGCCAAATGAATACATTGGACTTCTTGCATGGAATTGACAACAATGAAGGATAAAGTAGCATAGAGCAAAATGGAAAAATGGCAAATTAGAATTTCAAGACACAAGTTCGATCACCAATAAAGATTCAGATGAAGATTGGTGTTTACATATTACGAGTTGGAATATTCATAAAATTTCAGCAGCGTGCCTCCAAGGAAAAATACAATCCAACTGAAGATCTTTCAGAAGTTCAGGACAAATGGACCACTTGGCAATATACAGGATAACAGCTAATGCAATAGCAAAGCATCATAACAGACCACCCTTGATGAGAAAGGAATGGATATTGCAAATGAAACAATGTATGGGACAATGTATTTAGCTTGGCTATTGCAAAGTCTGGACATAATCCTGAATAAGTACAAACCCACGTTCAACAGTACTTGAGATGATTGCAAGGCCTATAAAGTATAAGTTCAAGTTGAAGTTTATTATCATTCGACAGTACACATGTATACAACAAAATGAAACAATGTTTCTCTGGGAGCAGGGTGCAAAACACAATACATATATCACACACAACACGTAAAACAATATTAACACAATAAAATTAACAGATTTTTAAAATATCTGTAGATGAGTTACATATCTTCATGAACCAGGTGTGAAACCTGTTTATTAAAAACAACAAGACCCTTATGCATTAAAATCCAAGGTAGAAAAGAATCACTGTGATTAGGCTATGCAGATTGTGATGACTCCATGGACAGATAAATCAGTTTTTGTGATAATAATAAGATTGCAGAGGTCAGTGGTGAATATAACAAGAGAAATACTTTTTGCTGAGCTGTATGGAGTATAAAATTGGATTTGTCTGGCAGCTAAGTACTGATCAGGGAGCCAACAATATTTAATCATCAATATATTACTCACAAAAAACTTCAATAATGGTATTAAATTGTCCCTCATCTTCTAGGAATACCTTGCATTATCAAATAATGTTGTGACTGCTAACTACATAGATGAGGATGCTCAAATTCTTGCAGGTGATTGCTGAGCAACTGCGACAGTATGTAACTGAAGAGATACAGCATTGAAGCAGTTCATCTTAGCTCACACATGGATGGACATACTTTTCAGACTATAAAGTGAGGCACAAATCAGAGACTCTGAAACCCAGAACGTATTTGAAGTGAGGTAATTCCCGGGACTGGCACACTGTATGCATTTTCAATCGAATTTTGCAATATTTCACTTACTGCCCCAAAGACATGTAACAAAGAGCAACAGTGTGCTAAAAACATATGCAAGGTAGAAAAAGGCAAAGGTCTTCTTGCTTATTGTAACACCATCAGTGAGTTAAAGTTAGTGAGTGATGTTAGGATAATTATTAGTCATGCAAAGGCAGTGACCATAATTACTCCCAAGTATAAAAGGAAGCTCCCTTCAGTATTTGGAGTTTACTAGTGGTGGTGAGGGAGGTGGTATAGGGTCAAGTGTTACCCATTAGGGTCATTAATGAGGAAGTACCCAAGGAGGGAGATGCGTGAGGAGGGACGAGCAATTAGAGTGAGTAATCTCTGGAAAACAGAAAGGGGTAGGGGTTGGGGAAGAAGTGCCTAGTAGTGAGACCTTGCTGTAGCTGGTAAAAGTTGCAAAGAATATGCTGGATGCATTGTCTGGTGGAGTGCTAGCTTGGGGGAGGAAGTGAGTACGTGCCAAACTGCAGGAAGTAGAGGTCTCTATCAATTGCAATGAGGGTGCTTTCTGGGAGAAAAAAAAAGAGAATGTCTCTGATTTCCTGGATGGCAGGCCTCATCTTAAGAACAGACGCAGCAGAGACAAAAAAAACCTGAAAAAGGGCAATGAAGTCCTTGCAAGTGACAGAGTGGGAGGAGGTGTAGTCAAGGTAGCTATGGGAAGCAGTGGGTAATGTGTCTTCTGAGATGCATACAGAGAGATTAAGGGAGAAGAGTTATTAGAAGATGGATCGATTGAATTTGAGGGTGTTAGATGCTAGAAAATAGTGTTGGAGTATGCTTGGAACTTGGACTGCTGCATGCAGTTCATGAAAGGGTAGGCATAACTGGAGGCCATGTGTGTGCTCATGGCTACATCTTTGGTTTGCAGGGAGTAGGAGGAACCAAAGGAGAGTAGCACAAGCTCTGCCAGACAAAGAGTGGTGTTGGTGGTGAGGAACTGATTAGATCTGTTTCCACAAAGAAACGGAGAACCCCAAAGCCTTCCTGATGGTGGATAGAAATGTATAGGGCTAGACATCCATATATTCACATCTTAAGATCTTGTGTTGTACGTAGAAAGCTCTACAAAGCTCTGAAAGCATAGTTCAAGTAAATATACATATTCAGCACAATTTCAGAAGAGATGAACAAAACTGATCAGGATTGCCTCAAGTTCTTCAAGCAAGAAACTGCTTTGAAAAGAATTGTTTAACCTCTGAGAACAAAGAAGGATGGTACTGAAATGAAAATAATCCCAATTGTTAGTTCTCTTTTCAGAAAATATTTGCACTTTGCAGATGGAATTGCCTTTCTAGGATCAGGAGATGGTCTTGTCATGAGATATGTCAGTGATTATTCTCAAAAGGATGGATCAATGACAATGCTGCAGAAGAGACCGGGGGGTGGGGAAGATGGTGTTAGAATTACTAGCTGAAATCTGTGTTTTTGTGAGTATAATCATGTCATGCATGGCATAAGACACCAGCGGCTACAGTCTTTTCCTAGCTGACCAAGCTAAATAACCTGCAATGTCTAAAGGTCCATCTTTTTTCCTAATTTTAGTTCTTCATGCTAGTTGATGTAACTAAGTCAATACGATGGCCAATTCTGAAACCACCTATCCATTTGTAAAGCATGTATTTTTTTAAAGTGAACTGGCTTTCTCTTCTCCCATCTACATGCTGGGAAAATGTCACCTTAATCTGTATTCTGAAAATATTGAGCAGATCAAAGTCATGTGATAACACCAAAATCAAGCAACTCGAGCATAAATGTTGTAAAAAGTGTAATACAGCACACATTCAACTTGTCAAATGCAATACATTTTAAACAGAGGAACCTGTAGAACACACAATAATAATTTCAGCACACATTGTCTATGCTGAACATGCCAAATATCTAAGTCACTTCAATGCCTCTATCATATCTGCTTCCACCACTATCCCAGTGGCCTGCTCCAGACATCCACTACTCTCTCTATATAAAAAAACATGGCATTTCTGCCATGGGAAAAAAGATTCTGCCTATCTAATCTATCAATGTCTCTCAGAATTTGATAAACTTCTAACAGGTCTCCCCTGAGCCTTTCATGCTCCAGAGAAAACAACCTCTTCTTTTGCTCATACCCTCTAGTTCAAGCAGCATATTCTCCACCCTTTCCAAAGCCTCCATAACTTTCCAAGAGTGGGGCAATCACAACAATTCTGTAAGGCTAGCCTAATCAAAGTTGTAATTAATGTCACGCCCAATGAAGTATGCCACATGCCTTCTTTACCACCCTTGTGTGGCCACTTTCAGGAAGCTTTGAACTTGAAGCTCAAAATCCCTCTGCACAAAGTTATTAAGGGTCCTGCCATTAACTGTACCCTTTACCCTTATTGCTGACCTCCCAACATGCAACACTTCACGTTTGTTCAGCTAAAACTCCATCTGCCAATTTTTGTGCTGTCTGCAAATACGCTAACCCACCTGACTATGTTTTCATTGAAGTTATTAATATAACCCTGATCACTGTGGAACACCGGTCGTCACAGACCTTCAGTCAGAGTAACACTGTTCTGTGAGTATGTCCCACCTTCTCTGAGCAAGACAATTCTGAATCTAAACTACCAAGTTAGATGCATCCAATGTATCTTAATATTCTGTGTTAGCCGATCATGAGTGACTTTGTCAAATGTCTTACTGAAGTCCATGTAGGCAATATCCACTGTCCTATCAATCACCTTTGTCACCACCACAAAAACTCAATCAACTTTGTAAGACAACCCTGTCCCACACAAAGCCATGCTGACTGCCCTTAACCAGGCCACATATTTCCAAGTGTACGCAAGCCCTATCCTTAAGAATTCTCTGGAAAAGCATCCCTGCTACTGAAGTGAGTCTTACTGGCCTATAGTTTCTGGGACTATCCTTATTTCCCTACTTAAACAAAGGTACAGGTGTTTCTTTGTTCAATTTGGCAAGTAACTGATACCACCAATAATCAACTGTCAGGTTCTCTGGAAAGCAATACAGATAAAAGAAAATAAAATATATTTAAATTCAGATATAGAAATAACATAAATACTTACTCCTGGTGTTATAACAGCACCCATGCCATTTTTCAGTTTAGATCTGCCTCTAACTCCCCGACCAGGATGCCCTCCACCACGTGGCCTCTTTTTCCCAGGAAAGCCAGCACCACGACCCTATTGAAAATAACACTTCAGAAGAGTCCTGATTTGAATACAGTACATCTGCAACACTTTGCAGGACAAATATTAGTACTTTGACAACTTACTTTGCCTTTCCCACTACTAGAAATGAATTGTCAATAAAATTGTCAATGAAATGTCAATAATCGATGTTTATGCAACTTTGTCAACAATTAAAATTAGTTTTGTTTACCTTTAGTATTACCATAAACTTCTTTGAAGTTAATGTTTTTAAAGGATCGATGGAAAATAGTAATGGTAGAGAAATCAAGCCTTATAGTTGCTGAAATAAATGATTTTTTCACAAACATTTGCTGTTTGCATTTGTGACTCTTGAATCAATCTTAGCTCTTTTTAATGGGCTATGCTTGCAAACTTAAATATTAACAAGTTCCTCAAAGTGTGTGTTTACAAAAGTGGAGGAGTCTGGGAACTGCATTCAAGGGAAGAAAATGTGCTCTTTAGGTTATTCCCAAAACAGACGACTGTGTTCATATGATTTTCAGGATAAGCACTACTCCACTGGCTGTGTTACTGAGTCTGATTGAAAGACAATGCTGCCAATGCCCACGTTTATACTGGTGAACAGTAGTTCTTTACTATTCTGTAAGTTTATTCTTTTTAGGGTGGGCATGAATGCATAAATTGAGGGAAGAGAAGAAATAGCTCTCTAAGCTTTAGTCACTCTTGAATATCTCACATACTTTTACAATTTGAGCTTGCAAACTGATAATTTTATCAACAAACCAGCTTAACTGCTGGTTAGGAAAGCAACAACCCGTATTGAACTTCAGCCAGACCAGTAATGGGCAAAAGAATCACAACTTCTTCCATCTCGACATTCAAAGGCACATTTGCTCATTTGTTATATACTTACATACTTTAGGATGTTATATCAAAAATTAACTTGTGCAGATGCCAACAAAGAATGATCTTTTACGTTAGTAATTTCAAGAAAAGTCCATTATATTCTCAACAGCCAGGCGGGATGCATCAGTTAATGAAAAGGGAAGTAGTCATTTTATAGTCATATGATCTTACTTCCAATAAGATGGCAATGGGGCTTCTCGCAAGATGGCAGCGTGTATACACACACCAGCATCTTAGGGTCCCTCATCTTAGGGGACAACTGTAGGTGCTTTTTCCCTTGATACATGTGTTTTTATACATAATAAGACTATTCTTTACTCCAATAACTACCTGTTTAGCAGATCCATTGCATCAGTGAGCTGCACATTGTTTGCAGAAGCCGGCCGAAGCATTACAAGAGCCGGCCAGTGGGTCAGGGTGGTCGAATTGGGCCATCAGGCTGGGTAATCCGAGCAGGGCCACCAGGATGGAGGAGAAGCTAAATTGGGTTTGGAAGAGCTGACCTGGGTGGAGACTCTGCTGCAGTGTGCTATTCAGAGACACTGCAGTTGGTGCCTTTGAATTGGTGTGAAGGCGGCATGCAGAGAAACCGTGAGTGATTGCCTTGGACATTTCTTTTATGATTTCAAGACCCTGTTGGACATTGATTGCTGCAGTGATTGATGCTTCAGTTGTTTGGTGGTGAGGCAGCAGTGTCACCTCGTTTGTAGCTAGCTCTAGGACTCAGTCCTTGAGCTTGCGTTGTAGAGTGGCATCCAAGCATGGTCGTGGGTAGCCACTCCCATTGGCGCTGCCCTTCAGAGGTGGATTGGTGGGTTGCTGGACTGCCAGGAACCATCAATTTGTAGGACTTCTCGCTTAGGAACTTGATCTAAAAGTTTGTTTTCTTACGTGACTATGTTCTTTTCTTCCATCCTTGCATTTTGAATGTTTGTTTTTGCACCTTGGCCTCAGAGAAACGCTCTCTCATTCGGCTGAACCCATGTATGGTTTGAATGACAATTAAATTGATTTGATTTGATTGATAGTTGTATGAGGGATGAGCAATGTAAAAATATATAATTAAAACCCATTAAAAATATTTTTCTACTACCACTCCATTATTTTCCTCCAAGAATGAGTTTGCTACGTAGATATTTGGAAAATCAGTTGCATACAGCCTAAAGTGAGTAAGTACCTGAAGGTAGTTGATAGCTATCCAGAGAAACAAACATCAAAGTATATCTGACTTTCCAAAAGAGAACATTCAAGCAGATAATATATTTTTTGAACAGCTTTGAACAACTTAAGTCAAAGTATACCTAATGGTTATACTTCATTTGGAATTCGAGGGAATGTCTATCTAATTTCTACTGATGTACCATGGAGGACATTCTGACTGGCTGCACCAACACCTGGTATAGTGGCTCCAACAGACGGGATTGAATGAGGCTGCAGAGGCTTAAAGACTCAAACAGTTCCATCACAGGCACAATCCTCCCCACCAGCAAGGACACCTTCAAGAGTTGGTGCCTCAAGAAGGAAACATCTGTCATAAAGGATCCTCAGCATCCGTGACGTACTGTCCTCTTATTATTACCATCAGGGAGGAGGTAATGGAATCTGAAGATGTAAACTCGGTGCTTTAGGAACAGCTTCTTCCCCTCTACCACCATATTTCTGGAATGGTCCATGAACCCATGAACACTATCTTACCATTCTTCTTTTGCAATACTTATTTTACTTCATACTGTAACTTACAGTAATTGTATGTTTTTCCTGTACTGTGACCATAAAACAAATTTCACAACATATGGTACATCAACAATAATAAACCTAATTCTGATTCTTAAGTATGAGATTCAAGCTACTTCAATAAATATTTGACTGCAATACATTACTTTGACAAATGGATCAGAAGATAGAAGTAATGACTAATCACTGAAATTGTAATTGATACAATATAAACATAATGTGCTAGTGGCATCACTTGCACTTCATTTACAAGTTCGCATTGGCTACATTGTACAGGTAACTAGTTATGCCCACATGAGCCGTTTCTACCACTTAAGACAAAATGTGCAATAAAAGCAGATACTGCTGAACTCCTATGGGGACCAGACAGCATTTATGAACAATACTTCAGCCTAATGTCTTCAGAAATCAGGTATCAACCTAAAAGTGTTCTTATTTCAGAACAAATATCTACCGTAAGACCACAAACTCCCACAACTATCTTGATTATATTCCTTCCCACCTTGACTCTGACAAGGTCTCTGGGCATGAACTCATGATCGGTTTTCCTGCATGGGTGTCTCTAAAACACCTTTCCATCTTCCTGAACAGTTGCTGTCAGTCTTATCATTGTTTGCAGAGCCCTTGACCATATTTTGCGCATTTCCACACCTCCACTTTCCTCCTGGACAAACAAATACAAAGTTCCTGGAGCCTTGCCTTCCACCCTACTACTTATCATCATCATGTGCCTTGTCATATGATGTGGGCGATCATGGCCCTTAACCATGATTGTCCTTGGCAATTTTTTTTACTTCTGGGCAGTGCCTTTACAAGACAGGTGACCCCAGCCATTATCAAAACTCTTTAGAGATTGTTTGCTGTCATCAGTGGCCACATGATCTGCACTAGCTGCTCATACAACCATCCACCACCTGCTCCCGTGGCTTCATGCGATCCTGATCCAGGGGGCGGGGGGGCTAAGCAGGTGCTACACCTTGCCCAAGGCTGACCTGCATACTAGCAGAGGTCGCCTTTCAATTTTGAAGCTGTGCCCTCTAGTTCTGGATATCCCCACTATAGGAAACATCCTCTCCACACCCACCTTATCTAGTCCTTTCAATATTCAATATGTCCCAATGAGATGTCCACACATTTTTCTGAATTCCAGTGAGTATAGGCCTAAAGCTGCCAAACACTCATATGTTAATCCCTTTGCTCTTGGAATCATTCTCATGAACCTCCTCTGGACTCTCTCCAATGACAACACATCCTTTCCGAGATGTGGGGCCCAAAACTGTTGGCAATACTCCAAGTGCAGCCTGACCAGTGTCTTATAACGGTTCAACATTATCTCCTTGCTTTTGTATTCTATTCCCCTTGAAATAAATGCCAACATTGCATTTGCCTTCTTTACCACAGACTCAACCTATAAATTAACCTTCTGGGAGTCTTGCACGAGAACTCCTAGGTCCCTCCGCACTTCTGATGTATGAACCTTCTACCCATTCAGGTAACAGTCTGCATTATTGTACTTTTTATCAAAATACATTATTGTACATTTCCCAACACTGTATTCCATTTGTCATTTTACCCTTTCTCCCAATTCGTCCAAGTCCTGCTGCATTCGCATTGCTTCCTCAGCACTACCTACCCCTCCACCTATCTTTGTATCATCCACAACCTTTGCCAAAATGCCATCAATTTCATTATCCAAATCATTGACAAACAATGTGAAAAGTAGTGGTCCCAATACTAACGCCTGAGGAACATCACTAGTCACTGGCAGCCAACCAGAAAAAGCCCCCTTTATTCCCACTCGCTGCCTCCTGCCTGTCAGCCATTCCTCTATCCATGCCAGTATCTTCCCTGTAACGCCATGGGATTTGTCTAGCAGAGGGAGGTCCTAAAACCATAAGAAGGCACCCTGTCAAAGGCCTTCTGAAAATCCAAATATACAACATCCACTGCATCTCCCTTGTCTAGCCTACTTGTAATTTCCTCAAAAAGCTGTAATAGGTTTGTCAGGCAGGATTTTCCTTTAAGGAATCCATGCTGAGTTCTGCCTATCTTGTCATATGCGTCCAGGTACTCTGTAACCTCATCTTTGACAATCAACTCCAACAACTTCCCAACCACCAATGTCAAGCTAACAGCTCTATAATTTCTTTTTTGCTTCCTTGCCCCCTTCTTAAATAGCGGAGTGACATTTCAATCGTCCAGTCCTCTGGAACCATGCGAGAATCTATCGACTTCCCCCAATCTTGTTCTCCAGTGACTGTACATTTATGCTGGGGAGAGGAACTTTAATTTCTAGGTATTTGAATCTGGCTTGGAGTTCTCCCCTCCTCCCTCTCTTCTGGCCATGGTGATGTACCTTCGTCGACGTAAAGGTGCTATACCTGTATGTTTGTGAGTTAAGCTCAGACTCCTTCAAAAGATTCTGAAATCGCTAGCTCATTAAGACAGTTCAAAAGTACGTTGCTTGAAGGAAAATTACAGGCTACCGATTGCAGTGAGTGATCCAGAACAGGCATATTTAGAAGTTTTGTAAGTAGCCTGCAACATGTCATTGTGGTTCCGGCAACATCTTGGTGCTAGATGAAAATCCAGAATAGTAGCGATATTGAAGTACCATCAGAAATAGATTTTAGTGGTCTATGAATAGCCAAAAGAAGAGAATAAGGAGGAGCTCTAAACGATCACTTATAGTACTCAACCACACTTAACAACAAATAAAAATAAGATGGCGTGCCTTTAATAAACACCTAATTTGGATGCTAGTAATGCTGTACATCCTTAATACTCACAGATGTCAGCTGCGGAGCTCTAATTAGTCACGAATGTGAAAATGCAATAATAGAAGCAAACCATTTGCAAAATAACAATTTTTCAGATTCAAAATCTAATAGCATATTTTCCATGTAACTTAACTGCATTCAAGGTACTTCAGCTTATATTTAACTCACTTGCTTCCCAAAAAGCAGCATTCATTTAAAAAAATTGGAAATGTTGATTTGAGAATTCATAAGACAACAGCTTTTATGAATTCTACATGTAAAAAGATGAACATTTCATATTTGTCTGATAACAAAAAGAGCAGCAGGCCATTTATCCTTCAAATCCATTTCATAATGAAAATGTTTCTTTTCTTCAACCTCAACTACAATTTCCTCAGTTGGCTTCATTACATTACATCCTTTTATTCTGGGAATATGTAGAAATCTACTGATTTCAGTTTTGAACAAATTTAATGCCTGAACCCCCAGGGTCCTCGAGTAGAGAGTATCAAAGAATCACTGCCTACTGTTAGGAAATCACTCTCTCATTTATTCTTAAACTATAATCCCTGCTCCAAGACTCCTGATCTTGGGTGAATATCCTCCCAGTATCCACTTAGAAGGACCTGGTCTCCTCAGCCATATCATTAATACAAGTCTAGAGAATACAGGCCAAATTTACCTCATCTCTCATGATACCGCAAACCAATCATCCCTGAACATGGCAAATCACATCTGCTTTTAAGAAATGTTACTCCAGGGATGGTTTTACCAAGGCCCTATATAATTGCTCTAAGACTTTAATCCTCAATTGAAATCCTGTCCAAATAGTCAACACATCATTTGCTTTCCTAATCTCCATCTGCATTCGCATGTTGGTTTTATATAATTTGCACATGACACCCAAGTCCCTTTGAACTCTGCTATTCTATGTACAAAAATGACTAACTTCACAATTTTTCCATGTTATATTTAATCTCCTGTGTTCTTGCCAACTCATGCAGTTTGTCTCTACGAGGGGTGACTGATAAGTTCGTGGCCTAAGGTAGAAGGAGTCCAGTTTAGAAAACCTAGCACATTTATTTTTTCTACATTTACACACTTAGTCCAGCGGTCGTGGAACATACGGATCCCTTCTTTGTAGAAGTCAGTGTCTTGGACCTCCAGAAGTGGTCCACAGCAGGGGTGATTGATAAGTTTGTGGCCTAAGGTAGAAGGAGATCAGTTATGAACTTCAAATTCTCTGCATTTTCACTCAAAGAGTTGAACTGCACGTGCATGTAACGACAGCTGTATAACTCATCTCCTTCTACTTTAGGCCACAAACTTATCAATCACCCTTGCTGTGGACCACCTGGAGGTCCAAGACACTCTCGTTACATGCACGTGCAGTTCAACTCTTTGAGTGATAACGCAGAAAGTTTGAAGTTAATAACTCATCTCTTTCTACCTTACGCTACGAACTTATCAATTACCCCTGCCGTGGACCACTTCTACAAAGAAGGGATCCGTATGCTCCACGACAGCTGGACTAAGTGTGCACATGTAGGAGGGGACTAGGTTGAAAAATAGATGTGTTAGGTTTTCGAAAATTGACTCCTTCTACCTTAGGCCACAAACTTATCAATCACCCCTCGTATCTCCTGGAAGTCTTGTTTTTTAAAACCACCTACTTTCACTCACAAATCCACCTGGTTGTGCATCATCAACCAACTTGAAAATATAATATTTAGTTCCCTCACCCAAAGCATTGATATAGATCATGAATTGCTGAATTCCAAGCACTAACCCTGTAGTACCCCATTAGTTACAACTAGCCAATCTGAGAAGGATCCGTTTATTACCAGATATTCCATCCCTCTCCAAAAAAACATACAAAATAAAAACAGCCTCCTTGGTAGTCTAACACTGAATATAATTCTCTATGCTCACTTTCCCCCAAAAGTATACTCAGTGGCCTCTTCAATTGGTACACTTACTTGTTAATGTAAATATCTCATCAATCAATAATATGGCAGCAACTCAATGTATAAAAGCAAACAGACAATGTCACAAGGTTCAGTTGTTGTTCAGGCCAACCATCAGGATGGGGAAGAAATGTGATCTAAGCGACTTTGACTGTGAAGTAATTGTTGGTGCCAGAAGGTTTGAGTATCTCAGAAACTGCTTAACTGGATTTTCCATACACGGGAGTCTCTAGAGTTTATAGAGAAGGGTGCAAAAAATAAAAAAGCATTCAATGAGCAGTAGTTCTGTGGGTCAAAAGAGAGAGAGGCCAAAGGATAATGGCCAGGCTATTTCAAGCTGACAGAAAGGTGACAGTAACTCAAATAAGCACATGTTACAACAGTAGTGTGTAGATGAGCATCTCTGAATACACAACACATTGAAATCTGAAGTGGATGGCTACAGCCGAAGACCATGAACATACAGAAATACATACAGAATATGTATTGAGAAATTTCAAAGGTTGCTGGAAAATGCAACATAATTCAGGATTGAATCATAACTGCAACTTCAGTGACAGAAGTACATATGCACTTTAAAAGGATGTAAAGATATTTAAGAGAACTATACTGAAGAGAAGTGCTTTAAATTTATGACTTCAAGGCCTTAGAATTTAATATTTGTAACCATATAAGAAGTTAAACAGGCCATGGCAATAAGAAAGCCCTATTTCTTCAGGAGTCTAAATTAGCAGACTATACCAGAAGCATTACCAGAATTACCTGGAGCGAATATGCAAAAACAATCCAATGGAAATTGCAAACTAAAGCAACCTCTTTGCTCATTCTGGCACAGAAGACATTTGACTGACATCAGCCAATACAGCTTCTATAATAACCTGACAGGATCCCTGCTTTTGCAATGGAATCATTCAATTCAATGCTAAGAAATATGGGGGACAGCTCATTATTGAGACAGGATTTGTAATAAATGTCAAATTATATAGCAAATGGATGCGTTCTTCTTGGCCAGTAGATTGGGAAAGATTCACTTCTTTCTGCATTTCAATATGCCTTTTGAAAAGAAGGAACTTAAAACATTTGTTCTATTAAGTTTCTAGGGGTTTGACAGAGGCATTGGTACAGAACTTTTGTTAAAATTGGATGGTAGTTGTATTTCATATATAATTAGCCCAAGCCATTTTAAATTGGCAGCATTTATGCAATCATTATGTAATGCATGAACATAAGAAATAGAAAGGGTTCGGTCCTGTTATCCCTCGAGTCTACACTATCATTCAGTAGGCTTATGGCTGATATAATCTTTTGCTTCAAATCCATATTCCCTGCTGATCTCCATAACTCTCCAATTCCTGTAGTCCAAAGATCTTTTAATGTACCATTTAATATTAAAAACAATTGTAAAGAGAATTGTGATTATAACTTTGAACTGACATCTCCATTTATGGGCAGAAATATGATACACTCCTGCAAAAATTGAATGCACAAATAGTCCAGTTAATTAGAGGTGATTGCATTTTTACAGGGTTCTACTGGATGTTGGACTTACACTAACATAAAACAAAAAGCAGCAGATCGGCAAAGTGGAATGCAAAGTACTAGAAAATATCTTCATGCTGCCCAGTAGTTACAGCAAAGGTCACATAACCTTGGAGTATCGCGCATTCAGAATCAGGTTTAATATCACCGGCTTATGTCGTGAAATTTGTGTTGAAATAATTTTTTAAAAGTGAGATAGTGTTCATGGGTTCAATGTCCATTTATGAGTCAGAAGGCAGAGGGTTCCTGAAGCTGTTCTGAATCACTGAGTATGTGCCATCAGACTTCCGTATCTCCTTCCTGACGGTATCAATGAGAAGAGGACATGTCCTGGGTGATGGAGGTTCTTAATAATGGACGTTGCCTTTCTAAGACACTGCTCCTTGAAGATGTTTTAGATACTAGAGGTTAGTACTCATGATGGAGCTACTTTTACAACTTTCTGCAGCTTCTTTCAATCCTGTGTAGTAGCCGACTCACCTCACCCCCACCCCTCCGCACCATACAAGACCGTGATGCAGACTGTCAGAATGCTCGCCAGGTACATTTACAGAAGTTTTCAAGTGCTTTAGATGACAAACCAAATCTCCTCAAACTCCTAATGAAATATAGCCGCTGTCTTGCCTTCTTTATAGCTGCATCATGTTGGGACCAGGTTAGATCCTCAGTGATACTGACACCCAGGAACTTGAAGCTCCTCACTCTCTCCAATTCTGAGCCCTCTATGAGGATCAGTTCATGTTCCCTCAGCCTACTCTTTCTGAAGTCCACAATCAGTTCTTTGGTCTCACTGACGTTGAGTGCAAGGTTGTTGCTGCAACTAGCTGGTATATCTTGCTCCTGTACGCCTTCTCATCGCCATCTGAGATTCTGCCAACAACGGTTGTTTTTCATCAGCAAATTTATAGATGGCATTAGAGCTAAGCCTAGCCACAGTCATGGGTATAGAAAGAGTAGAGCAGTGGGCTAAGCACACACCCCTGAAGTGCGCTGGCCTTGATCGTCAGCGAGGAGATGCTATTACCAATCTACACATATTGTACAGAGTTCTGTAGCTGATCAATCAGGACTGTTGAAATGATAGTGTTAAATTCAATGAACAGTAACCTGACAGAGGAGTCTTCCAGGGTGCCTGACAGAAATGATATTGACTGTGCCATAATATCCTCACTATAGGAGGACTACTTGTCAGAAATGAGGCTGTCACTCTGGTCTGATGGTGCATTTAAAAGAAACAAGGTTTTTGACTACCAATACTGACTATCTTGCTGGAAAACATGCAGTCTCTAAATCCATCTGCTCTTCCTTCATCAATGTGTTTAGTTACATCCTCAAAAAATTCAATAAAGTTGAAGATTTCAGAACTAGGGTGTTATATCAGTGGGACATTATGACCACATGCAAACTCTGCTTCATGGAATCCTGGTTAACCACTTCCATAGCAGATGCAGCAATTCAGATCAACAGGTTCATTATACACCACCAGGACAGGACTGTTGAATCTCTCAAAAACAAAGGTGGAGGAGCGTGCCTCAGGATAAACTCCTCAGTGCACAAATGTGCCTTTCCTTTCTTAAAAAAAAAATTCAAATTTCTTTGAGGATAGTTTCACCTCAACAAGACTTAAGTTAAATTCACTCACTCTGACATTAACGTTATAAAGCTTTATTGTAAGATTACCTACTTTTAATATACCATAACTATCAAAGTAAAGATAGCAGCTGGATAGACAAAAGCATCTAGGTACTGACACGATGCTTAGAACTGATTCATAACCATGAAAGCTGGTATAGCATTGCCACTTCCTCTCAATTCTGTCAGTGTATTTTACCTATCCTCTCTTGTAGAACACCATAATTAGTAATATTTACTTAGCAGAGACAGAAGAATCTTTCAGCAAGAGGGGACTGACAATTGCGTCATTGGTTTGCATTAAGAGTAAGACTGATGCGTATTGCTCTAAATTTCCAGCATCTGCAGTACCTCTTGTGTCGAAACTCAGAGCTACAGTGGTATGCAAAAGTTTGGGCACCCCCGGGCAAAATTTCTGTTACTGTGAATAGCTAAGCGAGTAAAAGATGAACTGATTTCCAAAAGACATAAAGTTAAAGATGACACATTTTAATATTTTAAGCAAGAGAACTTTTTTTATTTCCATCTTTTACAGTTTCAAAATAGCAAAAAAGGAAAAGGGCCCGAGGCAAAAGTTTGGGTACCCTGCATGGCTGTACTTAGTAACACTCCCTTTGGCAAGTATCACAGCTTGTAAACACTTTTTGCAGCCAACTGAGAGTCTTTCAATTCTTGTTTGGGGGATTTTCGCCCATTCTTCCTTGTAAAAGGCTTCTAGTTCTGTGAAATTCTTGGGCCGTCTTGCATGCACTGCTCTTTTGGGGTCTATCCATAGATTCTCAATGATGTTTAAGTCAGGGGAATGTGAGGGCCATGGCAAAACCTTCAGCTTGCACCTCTTGAGGTAGTCCATCGTGGATTTTGAGGTGTGTTTAGGTTCATTATCCTGTTGTAGAAGCCATCCTCTTTACATCTTTGGCTTTTTTTTTTACAGATGGTGTGATGCTTGCTTCCAGAATTCACTGGTATTTAATTGAATTCATTCTTCCTTCTACCAGTAAATGTTCCCCGTGCCACTGGCTGCAACACAAGCCCAAAGTATGATCGATCCAACCCCATGCTTAACATTTGGAGAGGTGTCCTTTTCATGAAATTCTGCACCCTTTTTTCTCCAAACATACCTTTGCTCATTACGGCCAAAAAAATTCTATTCAAAAGGTTCATCCTGTGGACTGATGAAATTAAAATAGAACTTTTTGGCTGCAATGAGCAGTGGTATGTTTGGAGAAAAAAGGCTGCAGAATTTCATGAAAAGAATCCCTCTCCAACTGTTAAGCACGGGGGTGGATCGATCACGCTTTGGGCTTGTGTTGCAGCCAGTGGCAAGGGGAACATTTACTGGTAGAGGGAAGAAAGAATTAAATACCAGCAAACTCTGGAAGCAAACATCACACTGCCTGTAAAAAAGCCAAAGTTGAAAAGAGGATGGCTTCTACAACAAGATAATGAACCTAAACACACCTCAAAAATCCACAATGGACTACCTCAAGAGGCGCAAGCTGAAGGTTTTGCCATGGTCCTCACAGTCCCCTGACCTAAACATCATCGAGAATCTATGGGTAGACCTCAAAAGAGCAGTGCATGCAAGATGACCCAAGAATCTCACAGAACTAGAAGCCTTTTGCAAGGAAGAATGGACGAAAATCCCCCAAACAAGAACTGAAAGAGTCTTAACTGGCTTCAAAAACCATTTACAAGCTGTAATACTTGCCAAACGGGGTGTGACTAAGTACTGCCATGCAGGGTGCCCAAAGTTTTGCTTTAGGCTCTTTTCCTTTTTTGTTATTTTGAAATTGTAAAAGATGGAAATAAAAAAGCTTTCCTGCTCAAAGAAATGTGTCATCTTTAACATTATGCCTTCTGGAAATCAGTTCATCTTTCACTCGCTTAGCTATTCACAGTAACAGAAATTTTGACCGGGGTGCCCAAACCTTTGCGTGCCACTGTATATATTTGTGGAGGTCTGAACTTCCTGCAAATAATAAGACTATTTCCCCATGAAAGGAAGGAACAATTAAAAGTTAATAGAAGGAAACCAGTCAACGTATACCCATATTCTGACAGTTAGACTCAACATGTGAGTGCTAGGTAGAGGACATGTTCATTTTCCTCATGAGATTCCCTGCTGCCTAAAATCAACTTGATTCACTAAATAATATCAATGGAGAGGATACTGGTTACAGCAAAGTCTGCTTTACCAACAAACAATTGCATTTCAGAATTAGTTGCATCGTTGCCCAAGCTGTACCAGCACTGTTATAACAGCAGTATCTGACAACGTGGTAAATTGCTCAGGTATGTACTTTCCACAAAAAAGGGGATTTATTGGCATTTAGTCCCATTAATTCTGTGTTTTTAAAAAAAAAAATTATGTAATGTTCATAAATTTAAAATTATTTTCAGTATGCTTTTATTTTATTTCCATTATATTCAAAATATTTTTTTCAGTCTTAAGTTCAAAGGAGACAATGTTTAGTTCTACTAAGCAAGAAGCTCTTATTTATATCTTATATTCAATATTGGTTTCATGTTCATTTTCTAATAGAAGTATATAACATTTTCAGGGGCATAGATAGGCTTGATAAGGTATTTTTCCAAGGATAGAAATTTCAATTAGAGAACACAGCTGTAAGATGAGAACAGGCTTTTGGCTTCTTACCCCTTCCTTTCCAGTCCTGATGAAGGGTCTCCACCTGTAAGGTCAACTGTTTTCACTTCCTAAAAGGCTGCCTGACCTGCTAAACTTCTCCAGCATTTTGTATGTGTTACTCCAAATGAGAATGGAGAAATATTAAAGGAGATTCATGAGACAGGTTTTTTTTTATATACAAAGAGTGGTAGGTGCCTGGATTGCATTGCTAGAGAAGTGAAAGCCAAAATAATAGCAACATTTGAGAAATATTTATACAGACATGGAATGGACGGATATGGACCAGGTGCAAGCAGTTGTGGAGCTTAAGTTGTCATCAGTGTCAGTACAGACATTGTGAGCTGAAGAGCCTGTCCCCGTGTCTGTGGTGTACTGTTCTCTGTTCCATCTATTCTACTTTCTGCAACAATACCAATTTAAGTCAGCCTTTACTATCTCTAAAACTTCCCCAGTTTTCAGGCCCACTTAAATTTTTGTTTGCAATGTCATTATATTTCATTTCAATCTAATATCATCCTATGGTTTTCTACCAATTGATCACAAAGCAATCTTTCTCGATTTACGGGTTTTAAGGTACATCTTTAAGTATTGGCTACTGCTCATCTCCCATAATCCTTTTCAAAGTTCAAAGCTAATTTATTAACAAAGTACCTATATTTAGCTATATACCACCCTGAGATTCAATCTAATTTCCTTAATTACCTTGATAAAGTCATACTTCAGTACTACGTAACTGCCTTTAAGACTCTACTCCAAACTTAGACTCATCAACCTGAAATAGAATTTAACATTCTATATTTGGTACTTGGATCACTCTTCCCCAAAGGGCAGCAAGACAGTTGCAATTAATCCAGTCTGATTTACATATAACCAAATCTAAAAAATGTTTGTTCAGCGGTTGCTTGCACAATACTTGTTTTGGGATACTATCTCACAGGCACAATGACCTCATCCCCAAAAGCACATCCTAAGCAGAGTTTCATTTGAAATTCTTGTTAAAATCTATGTCTGCTGAATTGAACAGCAACATTTGAGCAATTAAATGCTCAAACATCTTCAGATGATACTCAGTTTTAACTCACTCTTCTTATCCTCATAGACAGACTTCTCAACTACAATGAAAGGAGAGAAATTATTGGCACCACAATGTAAGTCGTTGTGCCTTTTATTTTTTTCTCTACCAAGAGAAGGTCAAATATTTTGCTTCAACCATTAATCATTCTGGAGCATTAGTAAAGGAATGTTATAAGAAAGGTAGAATAATGACTATAACTGGACTCGTACTCTAGAAACAATGATTTAAGTCTGACATGGCATATTTGGAATAACATTACAGGTCTGACAAATAAACTCTTCTGGACTTCCAGCTGGGTATGGGTATCAATTATAATTGAAGTTTCGATGACAAACTCTGCCATCTTCTTCAGGATGAAGATAAAAGACAATAGACAATAGGTGCAGGAGTAGGCCATTCGGCTCTTCGAGCCAGCACCGCCATTCACTGTGATCATGGCTGATCATCTACAATCAGTATCCAGTTCCTGCCTTATCCCCATAACCCCACTATCCCCACTATCTTTAAGAGCTCTATCCATCTCTTTCTGGAAAGCATCCAGAGACTTGGCCTCCACAGCCTTCCGGGGCAGAGCATTCCACATATCCACCACTCTCTGGGTGAAAAAGCTTTTCCTCAACTCCGTTGTAAATGGCCTACCCCTAATTCTTAAACTGTGGCCTCTGGTTCTGGACTCACCCATCAGCGGGAACATGCTTCCTGCCTCCAGCGTGTCTAATCCCTTAATAATCTTATATGTTTCAATAAGATCCCCTCTCAGCCTTCTAAATTCCAGAGTATACAAGCCCAGTCGCTCCAATCTTTCGACATATGACAGTCCCGCCATCTCGGGAATTAACCTTGTGAACTACGCTGCACTCCCTCAACAGCAAGAATGTCCTTCCTCAAATTTGGAGACCAAAACTGCACACAGTACTCCAGGTGTGGTCTCACCAGGGCCCTGTACAGCTGCAGAAGGACTTCTTTGCTCTTATATTCAATTCCCTTTCTTATGAAGGCCAGCATGCCATTAGCTTTCTTCACTGCCTGCTGTACCTGCATGCTTGCTTTCAGTGACTGATGTGCAAGAATACCTAGATCTCGTTGTACTTCCCCTTTTCCTAACTTGACTCCATTTAGATAATAATCTACCTTCCTGTTCTTACCACCAGAGTGGATAACCTCACATTTATCCACATTAAACTGCATCTGCCATCTCACGCAGTCTGTCCAAGTCACCCTGCATTCTCATAACATCCTCCTCACATTTCACACTGCCACCCAGCTTTGTGTCATCGGCAAATTTGTTAATGTTACTTTTAATTCCCTCATCCAAATCATTAATATATATTGTAAACAGCTGCGGTCCCAGCACTGAACCCTGCGGTACCCCACTGGTCACTGCCTGCCATTCCGAAAGGGACCCATTAATTGCTACTCTTTGTTTTCTGTCAGCCAGCCAATTTTCAATCCATGTCAGTACTCTGCCCCAATACCATGTGTCCTAATTTTGCCCACTTTATCAAAGGCTTTCTGAAAGTCTAGGTACACTACATCTACTGGCTCTCTCTTGTCTATTTTCACAGTTACATCCTCAAAAAATTCCAGAAGATTAGTCAAGCACGATTTCCCCTTCGTAAATCCATGCTGTCTTGGACCGATCCTGTTACTGCTATCCAGATGTGTCGTAATTTCATCTTTTATAATTGACTCCAGCATCTTTCCCACCACCGACATCAGGCTAACCAGTCTATAATTTCCTGTTTTCTCTCTTCCTCCCTTCTTGAAGAGAGGGACAACATTAGCCACCCTCCAATCCACAGGAACTGATCCTGAATCTATAGAACATTGGAAAATGATTACCAATGCGTCCACGATTTCTAAAGCCACCTCCTAAAGCCATCCCAGTACCCTGGGATGCAGACCATCAGGTCCCGGGGATTCATCAGCCTTCAGACCCAACAGCCTATCCAACATCATTTCCTGCCTAATATAAATTTCCTTCAATTCATCCATTACCCTAGGTCCTTTGGCCACTATTATATCTGGGAGATTGTTTGTGTCTTCCCTAGTGAAGACAGATCCAAAGTACCTGTTCAACTCGTCTGCCATTTCCTTGTTCCCCATAATAACTTCACCCCTTTCTGTCTTCAAGGGCCCAATTTTGGTCTTAACTATTTTTTTCCTTTTCACATACCTAAAGAAACTTTTACTATCCTCCTTTATATTCTTGGCTAGGTTACCTTCGTACCTCATTTTTTCTCCACTTATTGCCTTTTTAGTTACCTTCTGTTGCTCTTTAAAAGTTTCCCAATCCTCCGGCTTCCCACTCGTCTTTGCTATGTTATATTTCTTCTCTTTTATTTTTATACTGTCTATTACTTCCCTTGTCAGCCACGGCCTCCCCTTACTCCCCTTAGGATCTTTCTTCCTCTTTGGAATGAACTGATCCTGCACCTTCTGCATTATTCCCAGAAACACTTGCCATTGCTGTTCCACTGTCATCCCTGCTAGCGTATTGTTCCACTGAACTCTGGCCAGCTCCTCCCTCATAGCACCATAGTTCACTTTGTTCAACTGTAATACTGACACTTCTGAGTTTCCCTTCTCCCTCTCAAATTGTAGATTAAAACTTATCATATTATGGTCACTACCTCCTAATGGCTCCCTTACCTCGAGGTCCCTGATCAAATCCGGTTCATTGCACAACACTAAATCTAGAATTGCGTTCTCTCTGGTAGGCTCCGGTACAAGCGGTTCTAATAATCCATCTCGGAGGGACTCCACAAACTCCCTTTCTTGGGGTCATACTTTATTTATCACAGTTTATTCGTCATATATGCCAGGAAAGCACTAGATCCTTTTTCAATTATTTCTGATTTTGAAACTACTACATTGTTATACAACTGACCAATTCTCTTTAGAAAAGGTACATTTTTCCCTTACTCAGTCAGACGTGTAGTAGTAAACATCACAATTGACTAATTTGCATAAGAACCTAGATGTGAACCAGCTGGTAGAAGTCACACCTTCAAGCTGTTTAATCAGAATTGCTGATGCTTAGTTCATTATTTTGCCAGAACCACTTGGCTCACAACTTCACTTTAGCCTCAATCCACATCTGGACAAAGAAGTCCCAAAATCTAAAATGTGTTCAAGGTCTGGTAGAAATTGAATGGCAATGAAGTGGAGGATTCTGGAAAATACTCTTGTACTGGCCGAGAGGACAAAGGACAATGCATGTTTCAGAGTTTTATTACCTCACAATGCCACAGGAATTCCTCAATGCAATATCTTAGGCTTAGCAAAGCTCAGCTATTTCATCGTAAGATCAGAACTAGAGATTGTCAGCTGTTAGTACAATTCTCAGTATCCTTCAAAACCTCATCAGATAACAACCCAGATCATATTGAGTTAAAAATTCTGATGACAATAAGATATAGGAGCAGAAGTAGGCCATGGGCTGATCCAATTCTTCCAGTCATCCTCACTCCCCTGTTATCACCCCACACCCTTTGATGCCCTGACTAGTCAAGAACCTATCTATCTCTGCCTTAACTACACCCAATGACTTGGCCTCCACAGCAGCTTGTGGCAACAAATTCCACAGATTTACCACCCTCTGACTAAAGTAATTTCTCCGCATCTCAGTTCTAAAAGGACGCCCTTCAATCCTGAAGTCGCACCCTCTTGTCCTAGAATCCCCTACCATGGGAAATAACTTTGCCATATTTAATCTGTTCAGGCCTTTTAACATTTGGAATGTTTCTGTAAGATCTCCCCTCATTCTCCTGAACTCCAGGAAATACAGTCCAAGAGCTGCCATACGTTTCTCATACGGTAACCCTTTCATTCCTGAACTCATTCTCGTGAATCTTCATTGAACCCTCTCCAAAGTCAGTATATCCTTTCTAAAATAAGGAGCCCAAAATTGCACACAATGCTCCAAGTGTGGTCTCACAAGTGCCTTATGATGATGAAATACTAGCTTCAGGTATACACAATAAGCAATCTTGTGCCATTCAACTCCAGAAAAATCTGCTTTTTCAACAAAAATCTCATCTGACCTGAGCTTCAGTGGCAATACCAGCATCAATATGCTGGGCGCTACTTTTGAACATAAACA
The DNA here is from genome assembly GCF_030028105.1 of Mobula birostris. Classification (NCBI taxonomy): domain Eukaryota; kingdom Metazoa; phylum Chordata; class Chondrichthyes; order Myliobatiformes; family Myliobatidae; genus Mobula; species Mobula birostris. The sequence goes on along the minus strand of NC_092372.1, from coordinate 214,643,452 downwards.
TCTATCCTATAGCTGTAAGAATTGAGTGGAGGTTCAGTTTTCTGTGCTAAGTGACTCATTTCCAGATCCCCCAAAGTTTTTCTACCACCTACAAAAGAAAAAAGATATCAATTTATAGAGCAAGCTTTGTAGTCCTTTGAGAACATTGAAGTGCACTTCATGACAAAAAAAACTATCAAATTTTAAATCTCCACAATACAGGAATAAGAGAATAGAAAATTAAACCATCTTGCATCAATCAAATTGAGTAGGCAGTACCTGACACTGTTCAATATTTCATCTAAAAGCCAGCACTTCGGCCCTTGCAGCACCAACACTGTTCTGTAGATTACCTAACCAAATGTTTGACTGATACCAGTTAAGCCACAGCTTAATATTGTATGAACAGTTAATTGAAGCCACAGTTGCACAGTTGGTCCAGACCAGCCAGTAGACTTGACTGGTATTCCATTTACCAGAACTAATATTCATTAATGACACACTTGTAGCTATCCATTAGATGTAATAAAAAGACTGGAATCCTCCTTCAACAGTACTGGAATTCCAACCTCTATTACTCAAGGACAGGGAAATTGGGTAACCTCAACAGCCCAAACAGCGGCAGGAGCAGGCCACAGTGATGAGGTTTCTCGCAGGTCAGTGAAGCTTGTTTAAAAGTATAGAAGGGACAAGTGGGGCTGCCATTGTTGGGAGTAGGCCAGTGGTGAGAGGAGCAGTGTCAGGCTTTGGCTCAAAGGAGGCTTCAGTTCGAAAGAGGCATTGTTTCTAGGTAAACTTCTGTTAAGGTTCCCTTCTCTTTTCACCCTGATAAGAAATGGGTAGTAAATAGCTGTGGGTGTTCCTCATGCTGGATGTTGGCATCCTTGGACACCCACAGTCTCCCAGGGAACTACATCTGTGAGAAGTGCATCCAGCTGCAGCTCCTTGAAGACCGTGTTAGGAATCTGGAGCAGCAGCTGGATGACCTTCGGCTTATACGGGAAAGTGATGAGATAATCGATCAAACTTACAGGGAAGTAGTTATCCCAAAGTTGCAGGAGGCAAGTAGCTGGGCGACTGTCAGGAGAAATGGAAATGTTAATAGGCAGTTAACGCAGAGCCTGTAGCCATTCCCCTCAATAATAAGTATACCATTTTGGATACTGTTGTAGGGGATGATCTCCCAGGGGAATAACACGAAGACCGGGTTACTGGCACTGAGTATAGGTCCGTGGCGCAAAATCAAAAGAGGGAGAAGGGGGAAGCGGTAGTGATAGGGGCCTCAACAGCCAGGGGAACAGACAAGAGACTCTGTGGACGTGAACAGAACACCCCGATGGTATGTTGCCTCCTAGGTACTTGGGTTCAGGGACATCTCTGATCACGTCCACAACATTTTGGAGAGGGAGAGAAAGCATGTGAGATTTCAACATGCAGGTCGATTGGGAAAATCAGGTTGGAAATGGATTTCGAGAGAGTGAGTTTGTTAAACGCCTACAAGGTGGCTTTTTAGAGCAGTTTATTGATGAGCCTACTATCAGAATCCATCACCAGCATGTGACGTGAAATTTGCTAACTTAGTGGCAGCAGTTCAATGTAATACATAATATAGAAGAAAAGAATAAAATAATAATAAGTAAATCTCTTTCTATATACTTTATATAGTATACGTATTATAGATTAAAAATCGTGCAAAAAACAGAAATACTACATATTTTTTTAAAAAAGCTGAAGTAATGTCCAAGGGTTCAATGTCCATTTAGGAATCGGTTGGCAGAGGGGAAGAAGCTGTTCCTGAACCACTGTGTGTGTCTTTAGGTTTCTGTACCTCCTACCTAATGGTAACTGTGAGAAAAGGGGTTGGTGTGGGGACCACTTCTTTTTATGCTATATATAAATGATTTAGATGATGGACTGTCTAAATCATTGACAAACAATGTGAAAAGTAGCAGGCCCAGCACTGACTCCTGAGGAACACCATTCGACACCAGCAGCCAACCAGAAAAGGTAAAGTCAGTGTTGAGGAAGGGACACAAGAGCAGGGATGTGATGCTGAGACTTTATAATGTACTGGTGAGGCCTCACCTTTGAGTATTGTAAATACCTTCCAGCTCCTCATCTTAAAAAAATGTGCTGACATTGGAGAGGCTTCAGAGGAGGTTCACAAGGATGTTTCTGGGGATGAAAGGATTATCACACAAGGAACATTTGATAGCATTAATCTGTACTCGCTGGAATCAAGAAGGATGAGGGGGGATCTCATTGAAACCTATCGAATGTTGAAAGGCCTAGACAGAGTAGATGTGGAAGAGCTTAAAAGGTTTTTGATTTGACACAGCATCAAAGGTTATGTGAAGAAAGCCAGGGAGCGGGGCTAAGGAGGGGAGAAAGGATCAGCCATGATTAAATGGCAGAGCAGACTCGATGGGCCAAATGGCCTAATTCTGCTTCTATGTCTTATGGTCTTGTGGTCTACTTGAGAAAATTGCTAAGTATACTATAATTCCAAACACACAGCACTGTGGAACTGCCTCCAATGTAGAAATTCAAGATGGTGGCTTACCAGGATCATCTCAAGGGCAAAAAAAAAAGATAGTCAATGAATGTTAGACTGCCAATGAATTTAACATCACACTGGCGACTAAAATAGCCAACCCAGCACACTTGTAGAATTGTGGCAGAGAATTCTGAGGTCTGTATGCACCATTTCCTTACAAGCATTGACAGGGAAATGGGTGGGGTGAAGGAAAATAATTTTGGAAAGGTCCCGTGAGACCTACCTGGATAGTCTTGGCAGTGAAACCCATTTCTATTAGAATGCAATGGCAGAATTTTGTGATCGGGGAGGACAATCATATACTAAAAACACTTACAATCTTATCAGAGAAAGTTCGTAACACATAACAAGATCAATTACTTCTCCATGCCCATGCCCACCAAGTATCTATAACCTCAAAAGAGTATCTCTGCATCTTAATTTAAACCACTTTTGTGTTTGAATTTGTTTTTTAGCAAAGTTACTAAAGAATTTTAAGAGAGACTGTAGATGCTAGAAATCTAGATCAAGACACACAAAAAGCTGGAAGAACTCAGCAGTTCAAGCAGCGTCTTTGGAGGAAAATGAACAGCTGACATTTCAGACCAAGTCGCTTCAAGACTCAATAACTGCAGATGGAGGGTCTTGGCCCAAAATGTCGACTGTTCATTTTCCTCCATAGGTGCTGCCTGACCTGCTGAGTTTTTTTTCCTAGCTTTTCATATATTGTTAAGAAGTTTCCAACCAGCTTCAAGATTATTAAAAGCAGATAATAATATACAAGGTAGTTCATGTAAAGTACCCACATCTGAGTTGATAGACTGCAAAACTGGAATTACAATCACACATAACTAATACAGTCAACAAGCTTCGTTCATGAGGTGATACATATGAGAAACAACACCCAATAGGGTTTATTTTTAAGACAAAATACAAATTAAGACACCTCCACATAAATAAGATAGTTACTAATAAATCTACAAGAATTTGAGAGAAACTCTTACCACAAGTGGAAAGAAAGAGAAATTGGAAAAAAAATCAATTGTGTATGAATAATGAAACTAGATGAAGAGATGAGAATCATGTTCAGATTAAATATGTGCACGTAGACTGGGCTGCAAAGACTTATTCCTTTGCTAGACTCTATACAATGCTTATTTGCTAGATAAAGAAAATTACACTGAACAAATGTAACTTCATTATGACTTCACAAACAGAAATACTAAAAAGTTTACAAGAAGCCTCAGGAGTTAAATGTTATAAATTACAATGGTGAAAAGAAAATAGTAAAATGATATTATGGTGTACAGCGAAGTTAGCAGTGACAACAATAACAGTTCAATAAAACTGACAGTAGAGTTCAGGGAAAACCATCTGGAAGATCTCTCTCAGCAGGAGCTCTGTACTTGAGCATGTTGGGAAATACGCACAGTGTACTTTGATTTCATATGTTAAAAATGTCCCTATAATAAAAGGGCAGGAATAAGAACAAAGATAAGGGGTGATAGGGAATGAAGATGTCACCCATCTCAATAGCATCTCCTAAACAGCGTATGATTCTTGCAAAATAAGAATGAACAAATGAGAATTAAAAATCATACTACTCTAATTACATGACAGAAACAGCCAAGCCAAATAATAACACCAAGGGAATAAAACAAAACTAAATTATATGAATTACCACTTTGATGCTCCAAATGCTGTTCTGAGGTTGCTTTGTTTTTATCATACTCTCCCGAGATTCAAAATTGTTTGCAGACCAGGAAGGGGAACTCATAGCATTTGTCGCCCATATGCCCTAGGATATGGTAGGTGAAAAAAGATGTAATTGGGGAAACCCCCAGCAAAATAAACTTAAATGTTAAATATGTGACTAATATGGTAATACAAAATAAAAGCACAGGAGCATTTTTGTTTGCAGGACATGATGCTTTAAATAATAAAGTATGCAAAATTAAACAATACATGGAAAAGGGCAGGAGGGATTAACATTGCAACCACCAAATAATTTACTACTTAAGCAAATTTAACCTGCCAAAGAGATTGGAAGAGTTTCACCCTCAAAACCAGTAGCAGAGAGGAAAATCTATTTCTTATTTTGGTATATTATTGTGTTTGACTTGGTTGTGAGTCAAAATGCTCAAAAGGTCAGCAAGACAGGCTGTATCCATGGAGATAGAACTGCTTATGCCAGTTCTTCTGAAAGTCCATCCAGATGAAACCATTGATCTGTTTCTTACTCCACAGATGCAGACTACTCTAGTGAGCATTTCATTTCCAACTATACTACAGCTTACCTGTACAGAAATCTGTACTTTATTTTTCTAATTTGAAATGTGTTGGTAACTCTACAATAAATATTCAACTTAAGAAATGCTCAAGGTAAAAATAATGCATTGAAATTTCTATTTATGCAAGCACAGGTACTCAGTGTAACTTGCTCTTTCCTCTAATTAGCATACGTTTCTAAAATAAACTGAATAACCACCGTACCTTCTGGGATAAGCATTTACAAACCATTCTTTATAATTGACCTTAAGTTTATTACAATATCTGTATCAAAAATAAGAAACCTTGCAGTATTGATTTTTTAAAAAATGGAGGAAAAGGGCTAAATGATTAGTAGTTATAGGATATTTGGCACCTGATATGCTCTCAGCTCACATGCGCTAATCTAAGCATTTACTTGATATGCCAACGATAACTACTGAGCAGCATGATGCACTTTTCAAACCATTTCCAAATAATTTTATTGTGGACCATACACAGAGCATATAATCCAAAAAAGAATCTATTTTTATGGGTAAATGCTAGTATACTTCAGTGAACAACTAGAATCTGAGCATATTGCCAGGATGTTTTACACTTTGCATACTTCTGTCAAAATTGATCCTATCTTACTAATGAAATCTAATTCACATGGAACACACATCAAAGTTGCTGGTGAACGCAGCAGGCCAAGCAGCATCTGTAGGAAGAGGTGCAGTCGACATTTCAGGCCGAGACCCTTCGTCAGGACTAACTGAAGGAAGAGTGAGTAAGGGATTTGAAAGTTGGAGGGGGAGGGGGAGATCCAAAATGATAGGAGAAGACAGGAGGGGGAGGGATGGAGCCAAGAGCTGGACAGGTGATTGGCAAAAGGGGATACAAGAGGATCATGGGACAGGAGGTCCGGGAAGAAAGACGGGGGGGTGGGGGGGGGACCCAGAGGATGGGCAAGAGGTATATTCAGTGGGACAGAGGGAGAAAAAGGAGAGTGAGAGAAAGAATGTGTGCATAAAAATGAGTAACAGATGGGGTATGAGGGGGAGGTGGGGCCTTAGCGGAAGTTAGAGAAGTCGATGTTCATGCCATCAGGTTGGAGGCTACCCAGACGGAATATAAGGTGTTGTTCCTCCAACCTGAGTGTGGCTTCATCTTTACAGTAGAGGAGGCCGTGGATAGACATGTCAGAATGGGAATGGGATGTGGAATTAAAATGTGTGGCCACTGGGAGATCCTGCTTTCTCTGGCGGACAGAGCGTAGATGTTCAGCAAAGCGGTCTCCCAGTCTGCGTCGGGTCTCGCCAATATATAAAAGGCCACATCGGGAGCACCGGACGCAGTATATCACCCCAGTCGACTCACAGGTGAAGTGTTGCCTCACCTGGAAGGACTGTTTGGGGCCCTGAATGGTGGTAAGGGAGGAAGTGTAAGGGCATGTGTAGCACTTGTTCCGCTTACACGGATAAGTGCCAGGAGGGAGATCAGTGGGGAGGGATGGGGGGGACGAATGGACAAGGGAGTTGTGTAGGGAGCGATCCCTGCGGAATGCAGAGAGAGGCGGGGAGGGAAAGATGTGCTTAGTGGTGGGATCCCGTTGGAGGTGGCGGAAGTTACGGAGAATAATATGTTGGACCCGGAGGCTGGTGGGGTGGTAGGTGAGGACCAGGGGAACCCTATTCCTAGTGGGGTGGCGGGAGGATGGAGTGAGAGCAGATGTACGTGAAATGGGGGAGATGCGTTTAAGAGCAGAGTTGATAGTGGAGGAAGGGAAGCCCCTTTCTTTAAAAAAGGAAGACATCTCCCTCATCCTAGAATGAAAAGCCTCATCCTGAGAGCAGATGCGTCAGAGACGGAGGAATTGCGAGAAGGGGATGGCGTTTTTGCAAGAGACAGGGTGAGAAGAGGAATAGTCCAGATAGCTGTGAGAGTCAGTAGGCTTATAGTAGACATCAGTGGATAAGCTGTCTCCAGAGACAGAGACAGAAAGATCTAGAAAGATCCAGAAAGATCCCTCCTGTCTTCTCCTATCATTTTGGATCTCCCCCTCCCCCTCCAACTTTCAAATCCCTTACTCACTCTTCCTTCAGTTAGTCCTGACGAAGGGTCTCGGACTGAAACGTCTCTCACTCCATCCTCCTGCCACCCCACTAGGAATAGGGTTCCCCTGGTCCTCATCTACCACCCCACCAGCCTCCGGGTCCAACATATTTTTCTCCGTAACTTCCGCCACCTCTAACGGGATCCCACCACTAAGCACATCTTTCCCTCACCCCCTCTCTCTGCATTCCGCAGGGATTGCTCCCTACGCAACTCCCTTGTCCATTCGTCCCCCCCATCCCTCCCCACTGATCTCCCTCCTGGCACTTATCCGTGTAAGCGGAACAAGTGCTACACATGCCCTTACACTTCCTCCCTTACCACCATTCAGGGCCTCAAACAGTCCTTCCAGCTGAGGCAACACTTCACCTGTGAGTCGACTGGGGTGATATACTGTGTCCGGTGCTCCCGATGTGGCCTTTTATATATTGGCGAGACCCGACGCAGACTGGGAGACCGCTTTGCTGAACATCTACGCTCTGTCCGCCAGAGAAAGCAGGATCTCCCAGTGGCCACACATTTTAATTCCACATCCCATTCCCATTCTGACATGTCTATCCACGGCCTCCTCTACTGTAAAGATGAAGCCACACTCAGGTTGGAGGAACAACACCTTATATTCCGTCTGGGTAGCCTCCAACCTGATGGCATGAACATCGACTTCTCTAACTTCCGCTAAGGCCCCACCTTCCCCTCGTACCCCATCTGTTACTTATTTTTATGCACACATTCTTTCTCTCACTCTCCTTTTTCTCCCTCTGCATATACCTCTTGCCCAACCTCTGGGTCATCCCCCCCTTGCCTTTCTTCCCGGACCTCCTGTCCCATGATCCTCTCGTATCCCCTTTTGCCTATCACCTGTCCAGCTCTTGGCTCCATCCCTCCCCCTCCTGTCTTCTCCTATCATTTTGGATCTCCCCCTCCCCCTCCAACTTTCAAATCCCTTACTCACTCTTCCTTCAGTTAGTCCTTACGAAGGGTCTCGGCCTGAAACGTCGACTGCACCTCTTCCTACAGATGCTGCCTGGCCTGCTGCGTTCACCAGCAACTTTGATGTGTGTTGCTTGAATTTCCAGCATCTGCAGAATTCCTGTTGTTTGCGCTAATTCACATGGACATCAGTTTCACTTATATCAGGCACTTGCCAGTGGCACCCTCCAAGTCAGAAACTGTAGCTTAAAACATAGACCTATACTGTGCTGTGTTGAATATCACTTGTTAAGTGACTTTGCAATGAGACTTTAGAGAACGATACAACATTTTTCTTTTTTCTTTAATTAAAGCACTTTAAGCACTTTTTTTCTTTAATTAAATCAAATTTTTAAAACTTGATTAAAAAATTCAAAACTAAACTTAGTTAAATCAAATTTTCTACCTATTTCTTTACGTGTTGGGGCCTTACTTCTTGTATATTGTTTGGTGTAGTAAGAATTTAAAATTTAAAATTTAATTGCACAAATATTTGATACCTATGATGGAGTAACAGTTGTCCAATAGCATACTGAAGCACTTAGCTGGATAGCTGTGTTTTAAATTTTGTTGCTTGGGTCTTGTATTGCTTTTGCCTACAATCAATTCACTTTCAAGCTACTTCATTCTTTTTAAGGTACTTTGGTTTGCCTGAGATGATATAATATAAAGGAGACTTTCTTTTCCAATTCATTAATTAGGGAATCATCTGCTATTTTCTAAAAATATACTACTCGCTTTTAGTGCATCCTCCAGTGCAAAATCATAAGCTTCCAGCTCAGTTTGAATTCAGGACTTCTATACATTGTTGATTTAGTTTAGGCAGTTTTCATTTATGTGCAGGGCACATTATGGAGGCTATAATTTATAAAAACTATCTGAAGTGGTCTTTTCAGACTTCATAACTAATAACCCAAAATTACAACTGTATTTCTACTAAAAAGTAATCCATCTGCAATATGATGTTGGGAAAGATTTCTTTGTTTTCTCTTTTTTTAAAACTGAAAAAAGAATAATTGAAATCACTGTGGATGAATCCAAACAGATTAAAGTGTAACCTGGTTATTGACGCTGTTCCATAAACTAATTATTAGACCAAATAAAGCAAAACGGAACCAAAACCACAAGACAAACTGATCAAGAAAATTAATACCACTCAAACCAAAATAAATTGGCAAGGTGAATTAAAAATTAGCTGAGTGGCAACGAAACAAACTGCAATAATTGACAGTAATTTTAGTGACCAGATGTACAGCTTTTGATCTAGACTTAAGTGTAGGCCCACAGATAAAAGGTTCATAATGACTGCAAAATTGGCAGTGTAGTTGACAGGGGGTGAAGGACGACACAGGAAGACTGGTTAGCTGCAAACAAAAATTGCATCTGTAAATCAGTCTAGGGAGGGGTGAGAGCACTCGGGAGGCAGTTAGGCAATGGAATACTCCACCACAGTTGGATGCTACAAAATAAAAGGAACAGGAGTATCTTAGTGTCTGCGTCTAAAAGTTGAAGGAGGTTAGGGTTAAGATACTTAAGGAACAGGCAACAAGAGTTAAAAAAAAATGAAGTTATTCATAATGAATACAGTCACAAAGCCTCAAAATTAAAATCTGTCAGTAACCTTCCAAGCATCAGAATGAGCAAAGAATGCATCCTGCAGGACAACTAAAGAAGTCAACATCTACCCTATTTTTCCCCTAAATGATTCAACACTCAAAATCTATTCGTGAAATTCAGTTATGAAATGAACAGATTATTAGGTTATAATATTAAGACCATAAGACATAGGAGAAGAACTAGGCTATTTGGTCCATCCATTCTGCTCTGCCATTTGACCATGGCTTTTCCAATTTCCCCCTCAACCTCATTCCTCTGCCTTCTTCCTGTACCTTTCATGCTCTGACTTATCAAGAATCTTGTCAACCTCAGCCTTAAATACCTGGCCTCTACATCCACCTGTGGCAATGACAATAATAAATTTTCTGGAATTCAGGTCAGCTGGAAAAAAATTAGACAAGCATCATCCCATACCTATTGTGCTAGTTACAGCTGCAGTGATACTGTAAATGGTAGTTATTCAGGAATATTTCATAATAACAAAGTTTAGTGGTTCATCATCACTTGGAGAGAAAATCTGGCAGTCCATTTACAGACTGAGGCAGAGGTGGGTAATAAATGCAATTCAGGGTTCAAGTTGAAGAAGAGGAAAATGCAAGATATAGGCATAAAGATCAAATACTGTGAAGAGAGGAAACTGCAGTGAATATTTGGATTTAACAACAGGATAATTAGACTCAAGTCAAGAACATAAAAAATAAACTCTGGAGCTTAGCTGCAGTTGATGTTCCATTAGAGAGAAATGTTAAAATCCGTGATATTCAAAAGAGCATTATTTTAAATGTTTATTATTTCATGTAAAATTTTAATACAGCCATTGAAAAGTTGGGGAGACTACCATCAATCCCAGGGAAAAAAGAGAACAAAACAAAAGCTATTCAACTGAAAAAGAAAGACATAGCGAATTCATCTATGGAACAAAAACAAATCCATAACTTTTAGATCCATTGTTTTTAGTTTTAAATATAAAACATCTACAATGTTTGGGGAAAACAGGTTCAAATGATCTTAATCTAATACTTAAAAGATTTGATAATTGTGTTCTTGCTAGTCATTTCAAAAATATCCAAGCACAGAAGTTGCATCAGAACATGGGTTGAATTACAGGTGCAGCACATGCTTTGCTTAATTATTATATTGAGCTATTGCGGAAAGTTACACCTCAGTCATTTATCCTATAGAAATGACATTTTCATCTGCAATCATAGTTGATGGCTGACAAGATACAAAGCAAGAAATGTCATCCTTGATGTCATATAACTGACTTTAGATGTGAACCAATCAAATTAAACATAACTGCTAGTCTGAAGCTTCCACCTTCAATTTCTTGCCAATATCATAAATTTCAAGAAACCCAATTACCAGCAAAAATGTAATTCCTACTTTGATGCTGGTGCCACGAATCCCAGAAACAATCTCAACTGTGTTGGAAGCTGAAGGTTCAATTTAATCAACGCTATTCTACCTTATGCAGCTGGGATCTCCTTCACTGTGGCTTCAAATCTGTTCTGCATCTCCATCTCTTCATGACATTTGATCTTTGTGCCCAGGTCTTTGTTTTTACACTTCTTCAATAAATCAGGCCTTGCAATGCACCCAAGCACCTCAATTGCTGCTTGAGAAAGCACCTCTACAGTGGTCAATTACAAATCTAAGTTACATCTTGTCATATGTGCTGCATCACTTTTAATAATAAATCCTTTACAGTTGCAAAATCCACCTGAAGAAGACTGCTCCCACTCACCCGATACCAAAAAGTAAAATTAGATTGGGCTAAACTTTCTGCTGACAGAGGTAGATGTTGAAGTAAGCTGTGAGGAGGATATAAGGAAACTGGAAAGGAATACAGATAGTTTAAGTGAGAGGGAAACGATCTGGCAACTGGAATATAATGTGAAAAAACGTGAAAATGTTCATTATGGCAGGAAAGTTTAAAAAAATTATAAACAGTGGGAGATTGCAGAGCTCTGACAGGTGGGAAGATCTGAGTGTTACAGTGCATGATTTGCAGGTAACTAGAAAAGCTACCAATATTACTACCGCTAGCTTGGGAAACGGAATACAAAAGTAGACAGGTTCATTTACGCAGTTCAACGGTAAGATTCCATTGGAAGTATTGTAAACAAGATTGGTCTCCATATTTAAAAAAAAAGTCAATGCATTGAAAGCAATTCAGAGAAGATTTACTAAATTAATACCTGGACTAGTTTGGTTGTCCTATGAGGAAGCACTGGGGGGGGGGGGGGGGGGGGGTTAAGTTCAAAGGTGTGCGGACCAAGTTTTATTTTCCAGAGTGTAGTGGGTGCCTAGAATGTGCAGCCAGGGATGGCAGTGGAAGAACACATGTCAGAGCTAATTAAAGGGCTCTTGGAGTGACACATGAATATACAGAGAATGTAAAGCTATAAATCATGTACAGGCTAAAGGGATTAATTAGTTGTCATTATCTTAATCAGTTTGGCACAATATTGTAGGCCAAAAGGCCTGTTCATGTGCTAAGCTGTTCACTATGTAATTGAGACGACTAAACAGAACTCTTTGCTAAACTACCTTATATTTAGGAATTGCGGTTAAAAGTTCCATTCAACAGGATTAGTCCTCCCAGATTTTTTTGCCATTTTTAAAGCCAAAATTCATTTTTCTGTATTTCTGTGAATACTTGATTCTTTCAGGAGACCCTCCACTACCCTGGCTACCAAAGATGGATTCTACAAATAGCACAGTTTCTTCAAGATGTAGATGAGAATTTTGTTTCCATAGATCGTTAAAGATCCTTAGTTCAACTTTTTCAGTTCCTGCTCTAGGATTCAATCTACCTATATCCTAGAGGCTGGCTTTTTTATCAGTGGTTTAAGCTGTTCATTCCCAATTAATATCTCCCTCCCTCCAGCAGCTTTAAAACAATATTCAATTTATGCAGTTAAAATGACGTGAACAGAATTAATTTGAATGCTTACACTTAAAAAAATATGAAATTTAGCAAAAATGTTTTCTGGAGTACAAGATTCTTTCTGCACATGTCAACCACTGTGAGAAAGTGTGTTGTAGCACAAGCGATATGGAATTAATGCAGGCAAGTGGGATTAGTATAGTGGGATTAGACATGATGATCAGTACAGCTGTATTGGGCCAAAAAGACTGTTTTGTCGATGCTGTACAACTTGATCACCTGGCTTCATCTATCACCTGCTAGCTTTTCCTCCTTCCATCTTTTTATTCTGGCATCTTCCCCCTTCCTTTCCAGTCCATAAGAGTCTTGACCCAAAACACTGACTGTTTATTCATTTCCATAGAAACTGTTTGACTTTGACTTCCTCCAGCATTCTGGGCAATTTACCTCATCAGATTGTTTCCCCATAACCTAAGGCCTCCAATCCAGGTAGTATCCTCTATATTCTCAAGCTAAACTACATTCCTTCCTACATGGCAATAACAAAAATGCACTCAGAACTCCAAATACCGTCCAGTGACTGCTTTGTAGAGTTTTCTAATTCATTTTTCTGGCCACGGACAAGCCAACCATATTAATTACCTTTAAAGCTATAACACACTCCCCCCCTCCCCCAATCTTAATAGAGACATTTTAAAGGCATACAGTGGCATGCAAAAGTCTGGGCACCCCGGTCAAAATTTCTGTTACTGTAAATAGTTAAGTGATCTCCAAAAGTCATCAAGTTAAAGATGAAACATTCTTTTCAACATTTTAAGCAAGATTAGTGTATTATTTTTTTGTTTTGTACAATTTTAGAGTGGAAAAAAAAGAAATGAGCACCATGCAAAAGTTTGGGCACCCCAAGAGATTTGAGCTCTCAGACAACTTTTACCAAGATCTCAGACCTTAATTAGCTTGTTAGGGCTATGGCTTGTTCACAGTCATCGTTAGGAAAGGCCAGGTGATGCAAATTTCAAAGCTTTATAAATACCCTGACTCCTCAAACCTTGTTCCAACAATCAGCAGCCATGGGCTCCTCTAAGCACGTGCCTAGCACTCTGAAAATTAAAATAAATGATGCCCACAAAGCAGGAGAAGGCTAGAAGAAGATAGCAAAGCGTTTTCAGGTAGCCGTTTCCTCAGTTCGTAATGTAATTAAGAAATGGCAGTTAACAGGAACGGTGGAGGTCAAGTTGAGGTCTGGAAGACCAAGAAAACTTTCCGAGAGAACTGTTTGTAGGATTGCTAGAAAGGCAAATCAAAACCCCCGTTTGACTGCAAAAGACCTTCAGGAAGATTTAGCAGACTCTGGAGTGGTGGGGCACTGTTCTACTGGGCAGCGACACCTACACAAATATGACCTTCATGGAAGAGTCATCAGAAGAAAACCTTTCCTGCATCTTCACCACAAAATTCATTGTCAGAAGTTTGCAAAGAAACATCGAAACAAGCCTGATGCATTTTGGAAACAAGTCCTGAGGACTGATGAAGCTAAAATATAACTTTTTGGCTGCAATGAGCAAAAGTATGTTTGGAGAAAAAAGGGTGCAGAATTTCATGAAAAGAACACCTTTCTAACTGTTAAGCACGGGGGTGGATCAATCATGCTTTGGGCTTGTGTTGCAGCCAGTGGCATGAGGAACATTTCACTGGTAGAGGGAAGAATGAATTCAATTAAATACCAGCAAATTCTGGAAGCAAACATCACCCCGTCTGTAAAAAAGTTGAAAACAAAAAGAGGATGGCTTCTACAACAGGATAATGATCCTAAACACATCAAAATCCACAATGGACTACCTCAAGAGGCACAAGCTGAAGGATTTGCTATGGCCCTCACAGTCCCCTGACCTAAACATCATCGAAAATCTGTGAATAGACCTGAAAAGTGCACTGCATGCAAGACAGCCCAAGGATCTCACAGAACTAGAAGCCTTTTGCAAGGAAGAATGAGCGAAAATCCCCCAAACAAGGAATGAAAGACTCTTACTCGCTTAGCTATTCACAGTAACAGAAATTTTGACCAGGGGTGCCCAAACTTTTGCATGCCATTTTAGCTTTCACATTGCAGATTAGCAAGCATTCATAATTTGTTTGATCAGGTGATGTAGTTAATAGCCAGCTCCTTCACTGAATAATTTTTCAAGTTACACTCAAAGACCAGATTTATTACACATTTCCTACATTTCTTGAAAAACTTGCACTGAGCATTTAATAGACTTTACTTGGTACTGATGCGAATTAAAAAGGCATGGAACCTTTACAGATGCAGATTTTTTTCCCATTTTTGTTTAGAGAAATCATAAGCTTTATGAAAACTAATTTCTATGTTAAAAATCTGAAAATGCTCTAACACATTGCATGCAATTAGAATGAAAGTTTTAAATGGGTTTGTGCCACGATTAGATTACACGGACAATGAATAAAGTCGTGCACAGCACTAATGGAGATAAGTATATCCAGATTCATTCAAATTGGGTCTGAAGAATGCATCTGAATTTCTTATTTAAGGCTTACTGTGTGCCATCTCGGAAACTAAAATTGAAAGTATTTTTTTTAAACCAGTAGCTTAATTTGGTATTGTTCACATTAAGTTTAAAAACTGCTTTCAACACAATTTTCATACGAGATAAAGCAAGCAAAATCTATGATTTTGTTAAGCAACTACAATTTTCAAACAAAATGTTTTCCTTTACGTCCTCATGGTTTCTGACTCTTTTACACGAATCACAACAGTTCAGCAACACTGAGCACTTGGCACTAAAATGGACTTTTTTGTGCTGTTTATATCTGCTTCTTGTAGAAATTGTGTTCAACTTGTTTTTCTTGTGAATGCTGCTTATGTGATGCTATATGCCCGTGATACTGCTGCAAGTATGTTTTTCACTGCACCCACGCATACACCCATTTGTGCATATGACAATAAACTTTAACTTTGTCTTGCACTGCAACACAATGTATCACCAGTAAGATACAGTATATGAACAGTTACATTCAGGTAAAATTGTTAACCTTCAAAATATGTATATATAAGTATTAGAAAATCTTACCTGTCTCATTCGGGGTCTACCTGGAGAGAATTTCCTTTTGGTAATAGCTGGTTTTCCCATACCGATTTTTGGAACCAGAGGTACGAAGGTAGGTGCAGGAATTCCTGAACCAAATGTGCTCGGAGCTGAAGTGTGAGACACATTAGTCACTGGAGTCAGCCCAAGCGAAACAGTCACAGAAGAGGGAGAAATGGAGGATTTAGTGCTGCCGGCATAATTATTGTCAACTTCTCCAAATGCTTTCTCAGTTTTACTTTCATTTGGTGAACTCAGCTCTGATGTACACTCGCTGGGTGTTTCTTCAGCTTCAACACTGCTACTGTGAGACACTTGGGAACTTTTTTCTTCACTTTTCTGTGCCACACTATCCACCAGTACAACTTCTGGAAGCTCCTTGGTCAGTGTGACCTCTTGCACGGGTCCAGTATTTGATACAGGCCCATTATTTGACACTTCCGTGGCAGAAACTTCCATTGGTTCAGTCTTGTTCTCACAAACCTGATGTTCTATTACTGGGGTTGCTACTTCAACAGACTCCTTTGAATCGTATGTCTCCTCATTTGGTTGAGGTTGTAATAGTGTCTCAGGTTTCTTTTCATTCATCTCTGTATCTTGAACCACTGTTACTGCTGTTGAACTCTCATGCTGCTGAAGTACTTCTTCAGAAACCAGAGCTTCCTTGGGTAAATCAGACTCCGTACGTTCAGTTGGATGGGCTGCTGCCAAATCTACAAGCATTTTAAAATTAAAAGTATCTATGAAACATTATTACATGTGAAAATTAAAGTACAAAAAGTCATGGCTAACAAAATAGCAATGGGTAATTTTTATAAATTTACATTTCTGAAACTAAAATGGATGTCAACTCTCAAAGCAATGCTAATCATTCAATATTTTTTGTTAATAATGACATTGTTTTCAAAACAATTATGGTGCTTTGGCATCTTATCACGAAGGTGTGAGATGGGTGGGAAAAGAAGCAAGGTGTAATCAAAGTCAAGTTTAATTTTACTTTCCTTCATTAACCACCTAAGGCTACATCAGCAATGGGAAGAGCCCCAGTGCACAAACACATCACTGCTTGGCTTGTAGTAAGGGTGCCTTCCCCATCATATTTTCCCATGGAGACAGATTCCTATTTGTACTTAAGCATACAATATGACGGGGCATATTCAACTGCAATAATCATGCAGGCATTTTTCAATATATACAAATACTTTGAAGTAAATTTGGTGAAATTGTAAAGATATTTTGACAAACAACAAATCAAAACTCAGATTAAATCTTAAAGTCATGGTTGTTTATATGCGTCAGTTTTTCTTAATGGTTAAATTCCTCCTAAAAATTTATACTTCATCATACTGCATTATGAATATTGTGGAGCCATTATGGAGTAGATGTTATGGTACAATAGTTACAATGGAGGCTCCATGAACTAAAACATTCATACTTACAGAGAAAGAGGAAGAAATGTACTTCATATTGCTATGAAAATATATGAAAAGTGCTTAGAGCTAAACGTGAGCACTTAAGTACATATAAATGTAACTTCTACCTTATTTTGCAAGAGCAGGCCAGGAGGACAAATACCATAAAAAGTCTGCTTAAACAAAAACTTAATGTAATCAAACAAATTAACATGGATTTATGAAAGATAAATAATGTTCCACAAATTTGCTAAAGTTCTCCAGGAATATCATGAGCAGAGATGATAGAAGGGAATTTTTAGTTACAGCATATTTGGATTTCAAGAAGGCATTTGGCAAGGTGTCACTGAAAAGCCTGGAGCACGGGATAAAAATTCACTGATTCACGGGATAAAAATAACACTGATGGAAATATGTTGGCATTCATTGAAGAATGGTTAATATATGGAAAACATACAGTCAGAATAAATGGTCTTTTGCAGGTTGGCTGAACTAATAGAATGCCCTAAGATTTGGGTCTGAGCTCCCAATTATTTACTATCTATGAAACCACAAGCTATGGGAGCAGAATTAGGTCATTTAGCCCATCGAGTCTGCTCTGCCATTTCATCATGGCTGATCCAATTTTCCTCTTAGCCCCAATCCGCTGCCTTCTCCCCACATCCCTTCGTGCCCTGACCAATGAAGAATCTATCAACTTTTGCCTTAAATATACATACAGACTTGGCCTCCACAGCTGCTTGTGGCAATGAATCCCACAGGTTTATAGTTTCCTCTATAGTCATGACCTAGAAGAGTTAGCAAAGTACAATCTACCAAATTTGTTGATGATACTAAAAGAAATGAGACGGTATGTTGCAACAGGGATATTTGGGCTCTACAACAGGATTTGCATAGATCGAATGAGTAAAATCTTGGCAAATGTCATATAGCATGGAAAACTGAAGTCATGCACCTTTGCTTAAATAATCAAAAAGTACACTATTATCTAAATCGATAGTACAAAGGCATCTAGTGATCATTTGAATGCATGATCACAAAAGCTGGATGTTGCAGTAGGTGGTTAGTAAGGCAAATGGTACATTGTCATTTATTGTAAGACAATTGAAGCTTAAAAATAGTTAAGCTACATTTTTACAGGGTGTTAGTGATACCACACCTGGATACTTTCAAAGATTTGGTCCCTCTTGTTTAGGGAAGAACATACCAGCTCTGAAAGCTGTTCAGAAGAGATTCACTAGACTTATTTCTGGGATGAGAGGGCTGACTTATCATGGAGTTAAAGGAGCTGGATCTGCATTCTTTGGAGCTTAGAAGAAGATGCAAGTACTGAGAAGACTTCAAGAAGGCACGATAGAGTAGATGCTCTCTTGCACTAGTGAGATGCACTAGTGCAAGAGTCTCTATCAACGGGGCAGTTACAAGGGGCACTCAACTAAAACTAAAGAACTACTTCTGGCAGAGGCCAGATCACTTGAGGTATCCAAAGAGAGGTAGACAATGTTTTGATACATCAGGAATTTCAAGGTATTATTGAAATGCTGCAGGAGCCGAGGCTGGGCAAATCAGCTGTGATCAAATTGAATGCCAGTACAAGATTATGGGACCCAGTATCCTGTTCCTGCTTGTTTTCTTGTAATATCATATAAGCTGTGATCAATTCTTTGTGACAGACTTTCAGGCATATGTAACTCTTATGAAAACCACTGAATCTATCAATAGGATTGCATGATCTACTGCAGATCAATTCATATTTAGATTTATTCTCTTTTCATTGAAGTAAATTAAAAATTACCTTAAAGTTAAAATTAAATGAAGAAATGAAAGACATGTTGGAGCCAAAGTCTACATGATAATCAGAAAAATTACCTTTTCCTGGAATACTTTAATGTTTTCCAGTCATCGCTTATAAGCAAGAGTGTTTGGAAGATATGAGGAGTTAACCCTCACATCACGCTGCCAGTCAAAGTTCTCAAATCATAAGGCAGAAAGTCAAACTAATAAACTTCCTACCATTTTTCTTAACTGTAATACTCTGATCTTCAACAAGGTTAATACCGTTGTCTGGCTGTTGAATTGCCTCTTCTTTTGGTAACTGTTCCTCAACAGCTCCATTCATTCCAGGAACACCTATGCATTTCAAAATACAAATACAAATATTAGTATTACAAGCCCAAATGCTACCTTCAAAATCTCTTTTTTCAGCAGGAATGTAAACAGGTTTGCTGTTTAGAAATTTAATAAATAAAAACTAATGTTTAAAATAAAACAAGTTGATGTCTAATATCAGCAACTTTACCAAGTGTAGTGTGATGTATGTAGCACACGAACTCTAATTAATTTGTTGATTTAACACTGCATATTAACAATTTTTTGTTTTATCAACAGAAAAGAAAAACACCTAACACTGAATTTAAATCATTTAAAATGCAAAAAAGTTAGCTTAAGATACTTATCAGATCATTACGAGAAAAAACTTTTCCAAAAAAAATCCAAAAATTGAGAACTAATTGCTAAATGTAGACAAGCTAAATCTGTCATATGAAGACACAAGGGACTGCAGATGCTGGAAAATGGAGCACAGAGACCCTGCATAAGTACACTAAATTTCTCACACTGGCACATCATCTTTAGAAACACTTTGTATTGACCAAGATATGCTCGTGTTCACCAAACCAAAAAGGATCACTTCCTTGATATGAATGAAGTTGGTGTGGTCTTTCATTGATTCTATTATTATTATTATTATTATTATTATTATATTATGGATTTATGGAGTATGCCCACAAGGAACTGAATCTCAGGATTGTACTATGGTGACATATATGTACTTTGATAATAAACTTAATTTGAACTTCAAAAGAACAACAGAAATGCTAGACCATGAAATTTCATATCACTGCTTATAGTAGCCCACAAGGGCTCTTTAGTGCTATCACATGCAGCATGGCATACCAACACATGGCTAAACACATGGCTGAACACATGGCTGAATATAGGAATCCCTCGACATAGCAATTATATTTGATCTTGACAAAAATTCCATTCAGTCACTCATACTAATTCATGATAAATGGACTGCTGACAACAGTCAGCCAGAGATTATTCTTATTTAGGCTACATTAATTGGAAGTTCTACTACCTTAATTTAAAAAAAAGCATTTGGTCAGACACCTGATGAATTTGATGTGTATTACCAATGTGTGAAAAGTCTTCCCTGCTTACCCACTTAACAAATCTTTATTTCAGCCAAATTTTACTTCATTTAAATTTGTTCACTATAACAAAAGGTACATACAATATCTCATAGCTTGTCTCATAACTAACACAGACAAAAGAAACAGATGGTTCAGTGAAGACAAATCTTAGAGGCTAGAATCAGGTTATTCAAGGAGAGGAGAGCAGGGAATTACATGACTACTTAATCAAATGATTCTGTACTTTCCAAGACAAAGTAGTATACAGAAAGAGCAAGAATGCCATCATAGGCACATTAAGCTCTCAAAACTGAATTGTGATACATAACTAAATACAGCAATATGATAAATTTCTGAAGATAACATGCACAAACTGTGCCATTATTAAGTCAATTGATACTTGGTCACGATTAAGTTGAAAAAATCTTGTCAGAGTCCGAGCTATACAGCACTGAAAAAGACCCATCTGCCCAGCATGTCCATGCCAACATTTAATTTAATATGATTTTGTTCTAGCAGTAATATACAATATACGACACTAAAACCTATTATTTCAAATTTCCTTTATTCATTTTACTTGGCACATTAAGTGGTTGAAATTGCCAGTACCAAATAAGACTATACAAAGGACAAACCTTTTCTGAGACGAGGAGAATTGGGTTATATAATTAATAGCAGGATTTAGACTTTAGATTGGCCTTGCTGAAGGAAAGCACAGACCAGTGTGGAAGCTAAAACAGAAATATGCAACGTACCATCACAAATAAAAATATAAAAATTGGAAGTGTTCCACCTTGTTCTGTCATTCTGTGCTGCTTATAATTCCTTTCTTTATATAGCATAATAGAACAGTACACACAGAAACAATACTATCTGCACTAACTATGATGCCAATCTAAACTAATCCATCTACTTGCAACATTATCTATATTCCTCTATTCCTCAAACTGTTCACACGTCTCATCTAGCTATCTCTTAAGCATTGTTATTCTATCCGCTTCTTCCACCTTCCCTGGCAGCACATGGCAGGCACCTACTTTTTGTGCACAAAACCTGCCTCAAAGATCTTTCAACATTCCCCCTCTTTGCTAAGACTATGTCTCCTGCTATTTGACATTTCCATCCTAGGGAAAAGATTCAATCTACTGTATGGCTCAGATGCCAACCTCTCCTTATAACTATCACACTCTAATCAAGACAACATTCTGATGAATCTCTTCTGCACCCTCTCAAAGCCTCCATTTCCTACTGATCGTATAGCAACCAAAACCACACACAATAATCCAATTATGACCATAGTTATACATAACTACAACATGACTTGCTAACTTTTATATTCACAGCCCTAACCTATGAAGCTTTCCAAATGGAATTTTTACCACCTTATCTACTTGCATTGTCACTTTCAGGGAGCTATGGACTTGCATCCCAAGACCCCTTTGTAAATCAATGCTCCCAAAGGTACTGCCATTTACTGAATATTTCCCTCTTGCACATTACCTTCTGAAAATCATTACTTCACACTTTCTCATGTAACGCCCTGGTAAAGATTTCACTGCTAACAGTGTTTGGGTTATTGTTAGAGATAAGGGGTGCTTAGGAATGTGGGCCATTCAATCAGGAGAGAAGGCTGGGGGAGCGGGTTTTTCTTGTGTCTGGCAATGGTGGGAGTCTTTGACTTTGTTCGGCAGAAGGTGAAGAGAGAAGATGCTGGAGAGAACCAGCTGTAGGATTCAATCCAGAGAGGACCATGATTCGATGGAGCAAGGTGCGGGATTCTACTGAGGATTGGTGAATATGACTTTTGAAAGATCTGAGCTCCAACCTGTGTTGATTTGATTGTTTAATTCTACTGGGCCCTTTTTTTGTTTCTTTTTTTCTCTGCTAACTCTTTAGTTATGTTAATATTCATACATATACTTTTAATTGTACGCCCCGTGCGATCTGTTAATTCCTGCAATGAGCTGTAATAGGGCAGCAAGTCACACAGCATTCACACAACCAGGACTTGGGCAGACGAGACATCCCAATGTCATGGATTTAGCAGGACCGAAATGTGTACACCCTAGATGCATGAGGCCGGAGAAAGGTGGGGTTTTTTGGCACAGAACTGGAAGAGTGCCAGTGAGGGCTAACAAGCCGTTTCCTGAGATGCCTGGGAAGAAGGGGGGTTTCACTCAGATTAAACTCCATCTGCCAATTTGCTGCCAAAATTTCTAACTGATCTATAGCTTGCTGTGTTTTTGATAACATTCCTCATAATCCACATCTCCACCAATTTTCATGACATCATCACTAATCAGACCACCATTTATGCATGCAAATTGTTAATGTATATGACAAACACTTCACCACCTTGCTATCTTCTACAACCAAGCTAATTTTGAATCCAATTTTCAAATTCACCTTGGGTTTCATCTAACTTAATTTTCTGGACCAGCCTACCATAACGGATCTCATCATACACTTTACTGAAGCCTATGCAGACAATATCCATGCTCTATCTACTGTACTTCAATCATTTTCATTATTTTTTTCTAAAAAAAAAGCAAATCAGATGTGAGACAGGGCCTTCCCTACAGACAGACACATCAACTATCCCTATTAAATTCATCACAAACAAGAGAAAATCTGCAGATGCTGGAAATCCAAGCAACACACAAAATGCTGCAGGCAGCATCTAGGAAAAGAGTATAGTTGACGTTTCAGGCTGAAAACCTTCGGCAGGACTGGAGGAAAAAAAAAAGCTAAGGAGCAGATTTAAAAGGTGTGGGAGAAGAGAGAAAAACATAAGGTGATAGGTGAAATCTGGAGAGGGAAGGATGTAAAGAGCTGGGAAGTTGATTGGTGAAAGAGACAGAAGGCTATGGAAGAAAGAAAAGGGGGGAGGAGCCCTAGAGGGAGGCAATGGGTGAGCAAGAAGATAAGGTGAGAGAGGGAAAAGAGGATGGAAAATGGTGGGAGGGGGCACTACCTGAAGTTGATGTTCATGCCATCAGGTTGGAGGCTACACAAGTGGAACATAAGGTGTTATTCCTCCAACCTAAGTGTGGCCTCAACACGACAGTGGAGGCGGCCATGGATGGACATATAGGAAAGGAATAGGAAGTGGAATTAAAATGGGTGGCTGCTGGGAGATGCCGCTTTTTCTGGTGTATGGAGCATAAGTGCTCAGCAAAGCGGTCTCCCAATAAACTTCGGGTCTCACTGATATACAGGCCACACCAGAAGCACTGAACACAGTATATGAAGCACAACATCATTTGTTGAGATAATTGGAGTCTTCAAGACTTGACACTAAATAGAAAGTTCAGATATCTACGTCAGCATTTGCCACTTCTGATTCAAGTCGATGACCTTAGCACCAACTCAGTTTTCCTCTCCACAGTCACGGAATACTTCAGGAAAATGCTGTGTTCTGCTACCAAAAGTTCTGTTTGTTTTTATTCATCTCTATTCTTGCTATTTTCTTTCTAATATTAACATTACTGACAACAAATCAACACCCTTAGAAAGCAGGTTTCACCTGACTTCAACTTCAACTCATTTTCTCTCAGTGCAGTTGCTGCCTGACCTGCTGAGAATATCCAACATTTTCTGTTTTTATTTCAGGTTTCCAGCATTTGGAGCTTTTCAGTTTTTCTCTTCTCCATTCTTTTTTGCACTTGATCTTAGAATGGCCAAGTAAATATTATATTCCAATATCCTTCTTACCTAGTTTAAGATCTTTCTTGCCCAGGAACCAGACACATACTATGGTGGGATTCTTAAAACTATTACAGAGCTTCTGAGTGGTTAAACCCTCTACAACTAATGCAAACCCTTCATTCTTCCTCATCCATCTCCTAGACACTTTCGGCATTCAAGCTACTGTTCTTATCCTCACAGAGGACAGTTATATCTCCATCTTCTCCTACTCATTGTTCATATATCATAGTGTTTCCCATCACAAGCCAGCCTCCTTTACTTTGGTTTAGGCATAATACACTAAGGCATGCTCCCAAACACTTACTGCACTACACTGATGACGACTTCAGTGCTGCTTCATGCACCCATACTGAGCTCATCAATTTCATCAACTTTACCTCCAGCCCTTAATTCACTCGGTCCATTTCTGACACCTCTCCCCTTTCCTGATCTCTCTGTCTCCAACTGGAGACAAAGTGCCTGCCAACATCTTTTATAAACCCACATCTGTCTTGACTATATCTCTTCCCATCTTCTGTAAAAATGTTATTCCATTTTCTCAGTTCCTTCATCTCCACCACATCTGTTCTCAGGATGAGGCTTTTCTTTCCAGGACATCAGAGATGTCCTCACTCTTCAAAGGACGGAGTTTCCTTTCCTCCATTTATGCTGCCCTCATCTGTATCTCCTCCATTTTGCGCACATCTGCGCTCACTGCTTCTTCCCACAGTCTTAACAGGGATAGAGTTCCTCTTGTCCTCACCTACCAACCCATCCAACATATAATTCTACACAACTTCTGCTGTCTTCAATGGGATCTCACCACCAAACACATCTTTACTACATCACCCCTTCCCAATTCTCCATTTTCCGCAGGGATCTTGTGATTCTGTTGTCCATTCAACCCTCCCTGCTAATCTCCCTCTTGGCACACATCCCTGCAAGCAATAGAAATGCTACACCTGCCCATTCACCTCTGCCATCATTTCCATTTAGGGCTCCAAACAGTCCTTCCAGGTGAAGCAACACTTCATCTGGGAATCCACTGGGGTCATCTATTGTATCTGGAACTCCTGACGTGACCTCCTCTACATTGGTGAGACACAACGTAAACTGGGTAACTGCTTTGTCGAGCACTTGCGCTCCATCCAAAGGTGGAATTTTCTGGTGATTAACCATTTTAATTCCTCTCCCCATTCCCATTCTAACATGACAGTCTATGGCCTCTTCTGCCACGATGTCCACAGTCAGGGTGGAGGAGCAAGACCTCATTTTCCATCTAGGTAGCCTCCAACCTGATGGCATGAACACTGATTTCTCCTTCCAATATTTTTGCTCTTTTTTTTCTTTTCCCTGCCCCTTCCCTTTTCTTCTATTCCCCTCTCTGGCCTCTTAACTCTTCTCCTCACCTGCATATAACCTCACCCAGTGCCCCTCTTTTTTCCCTTTCCCCTATGGTTCACTCTCCTTTCCTATCAGAATCCTTCTTTCGCAGTCCTTTTCCTTTCTCAATCACCAGGTTTCACGTATCACCTTCTAGCTATCCTCCTTCTCCTACCCCCACTTTTTTTATTCTGGCATCTTCCCCCTTCTTTTCCAGTCCCAAAGAAAACCATAAGACATAGGAGCAAAATTAGATCAGATTATGAGGACACTCAGTACTCATTTATTGTCATTTAGAAATGCATGCATTAAAAAATGAGGCCAATTGAGTCTGCTCCACCATTTAATTATGGCTAGTCGTTTTTTTTTAACCTCCTTCAGGCCCACTCCTTGGCCTTCTCCCCTTAACATTTGATGCCGTGGCCAATCGAGATCCTATCAATCTCCACCTTAAGTATACTTGACAATCTGGCCTCCACAGCTGTTCGTGGTACAAATTCCACAAATTCACCATGCTCTGGCTAAAGAAATTACTCTGCAACTCTGTTTTAAATGGATGCCCCTCAGATTTATATAACAGTGGCATCAAGTGACTGTGGTCCCATACAATCACTAAAAAACTGTATTGAACAAATCACTGATTGGATGAGCCAAAATTTCCTGAAAATTAAACAAAGAGAAAACTGAAATAATTGTTTTTGATGCCAAAAAAAAATTAAAAGTCAGCACTCATTTAGAATCCGTCATTACAGACCACAAACCAAGCCAGAAACATTGAAACATTAAGACAATGACAAATTTAGCCTACTACTATCTTAAAAATATAGCAAGAGTTAAGGGACTTCTGTCTCCGCAAGATCTAGAAAAACTTGTCCATGAATTTATTTTTAGTAGATTGACTACTGTAGTGGTGTTTTCACATATCTCTGTAAAACAAAATCCCTCAGACAGCTGCAGCTTATTCAGAACACTGCTGCTAGAGTCCTCACTAAGACCAAGAAAGTAAAACATATCTTTCCAGTAACACACACAAAATGCTGGTGGAACGCAGCAGGCCAGACAGCATCTATAGGAAGAATCACCGTTGACGTTTTGGGCCAAGACCCTTCATCAGGACATCAGAAAAAAAACACAAGATCCATTAATCTACTTAGGGAAGCTGATGGTCCATCAGTATTGTCACTCAAATTCACGAAGGCTGGAGCTTTGCTCGGTTCAAAGCAATCCATGTCTAGAAAGTATGTGCTTTTAGTGTTCCCTTTAAAATGACTCACTAATCTTACCAACTGCAGTCATCCACTAGCTGTCAGACATGCGTATGACAAAACTAATTCCAACTAGCATTTACAGAGATTCACGTGAAAATGGATGTTTGATAATCTTCCTGCATCTGCTATTTTTACACTTCTCCCTTATTATGGAGTAAGGATTGGGTAGGGAGGAGAAATTCAAGGACAAAAGAATGAAATAAGACTGTGATCCTAATAAAGTTTAGAATGTACAAGCCAAATTTTATAATCAAATTTAATCTAACAATACATTTGTATTACACATCCTTCTACAAATGTGCAGCAGAAAGCATCCTAACATTCTGCATCACTGCTTGGTGCAGAAACTGCACAGTGGTGGACAAGTGGGCTCTACGACAGGTAGTCAAAACTGCCCAATGAGTGACCACCACCAGCCTACCATCCATCAAAGACATACACAGAAAGTGCCAGAAAAGGGCTAGTAACATTAAGGATCCCGTCCACCCTATTCATGATTGTCCCACTACCATCCGGGAGATGACTATGTAGCATCCATGCCAGCACCACCAGACTCAAAATCAGTTACTTCCATCAAGCAATAAGGTTGATCAACACCTCCACCCACTTATTTATCCCACTACACCCCTCCCAACCACTACTTCATCATTTCCCAGCAGAATCACCTTATATACAGACACTCCTGTGCCTAGCATCACTTTATGAGCATACAAACAATGCATATAAGCTACCTTGTATATTTATATTTTTGCATTTCTTTTATTATTGTGTTCCTTATCTTATTGTTTTTTTTATTGTGCTACATCTGATCTGGAGTAACAATTATCTTGTTCTCCTTTATACTTGTGTACTGGAAATGACATTGCACAATCTTGAATGTTCTTTGCAAGCACTCCAGCTTCCTGAAAAACATTGCTAACACCATAAACATGCATGCGACACTTCAACCAACATCAGAAATAATTTACCTCATGTCTCAACTGTAAGACATTCAACTTTCATTTTAAATGTACTTATTAAATGTTTTTAATGTCCTTACCTGCTTCAGTTTCTAGGATACAGTCAACAATCCCATTAGCGGAGGACTGAACATTTTCTTCTGTACCTTCTGTTTCTTTACACATTGTACAGATGTAGCACTCTTTTACTTCATTATTTTCCAAAGATTTGTCACATTCTATGTGAATCCACCTGAAGACCAGACAGAAATCACAGTTAACTTTTTTGAATGACCACACAGTGTGAAGGACACAGCAACAACCAACTTTCCCTCATTTTTTGTTATATACAGTTGTGCAGATCAATCATTGCAGAATTTTTTTTACATGGCCTGAAAACTGTGTGGCACTTTAATTTTTTTTGTAAATATACACATCAATCAAACACAAACCACAGCTCACATCACAAGTAAATGATGTCGGGCAGTCAAAGCAAATGACAGGCACAGTGGCAAAAATAAAATGTTTTGACTAGATGGCATCGGCATTCAGAGGGTGATAGTTTATTAACAAGGAGCTACCATTTCCATTCTGTGTTTATTGTTATAATTTGTAACTGTTGTTACTGGAAGCACAGACATTTATGTAAATAGGTTAAAGTTCTAAAATGCTTCAACGTAAAGGTTGTGGTAAGTTTATTATTTAGAAAATTTATGCATTATATTCATGAAAACATAATTTTGAAATACCTTGTAGTTAATTATATTAACATCATATAAAAGAAAATTTCAGGTGCGCAGCAACAAAGCGCCGTGCACGGGAACATTTCAGTTACTGCAGGATTGCGCACCCATGCAACTTAGCGGGAATAGTGGTTACAACAGTGAATCTATGCCCTTGCTGTGGCAGGTGAATGATAATAGCTGAAGATTCAGCCCCTGAACCGCTCTTCTGGATAAACTCTCAGATGGTGCATGAGAACAGCATTACAATTACTCTAAAAACTCACAAAATACTGGAGGAACTCAGCAGGCCAGGTAGCATCTATGGAAACAAGAACAGTTGATGTTTTAGGGTCGAGACCCTTCAGCCGGACCCTAAAATCCGTTAGCTTACAAGCAGGAAACAGCAAGGATTTCTGTTTCCCTTCTCATCAATTTTATTGGGTGTGTCCATGTGGCCACACCATACACATCAGGAAAGCTTCATTCTCACACTTCCCTGTCAACCATTCTGCCATCTTTCAATGTTGAGCCACATATGTTTTGTTTACGTCTTTCATTATACGGCATCGCAGAACGCTCTCTGCATAGGTTCAAACCATTCCAAGGAAAGGAGTGGGGCAGGGAATAACTAGGGAAGAAACTTCAATAAAATGAAAGGTATAGGCAAGGAAAGGATTATTCAAGATATTCCAAAGAAAAACAAGCTGGCACATTTACATCAGTGTAGTTAGCTGTGAATTTCTAATCAATTCCAATCCTAAACGACGAGTCATAAATTCATTGCTCAACAGTCTGTTACAAATGAAGAACATTAACAGACTTTTAATGCATACTTTGTTAAAATGCTGATAACTGGTGTGCTTTAATCACATCATTAACAAGAAACTTCAACTAGAATCAAGAAAAACAAAAGCATTATTTTGGTTTACTTTAGACATCAACAGTACTGGCAGAACTCTGGCTATATATCATATATATAGAACTCTGATATATCATATATATCAGAACTTTGGCTATTATATCACTTAATGAATTATAACCTGAAAATAGCACTTAATATATTATCTTTTTGGAGAGTGAAAAGAAGGAATATAACTCCTTCCCAATTTACATTTTCCAAGCTAACGACTATCATACAACCACAATCAGTTTCCAAGGCCACGTTATCAAATGAATGTTCATGATAAATGATCAAATTAAGTATGATGCAGATCCAAAAAATAGTAGATGTGGCCGAATAATTTGAGTTTTCCTTCCTTATGATGAAATAATCCCTTCAGGAAAGGCAAGAACATCCCTCAAATACTCTTCACTTGCTGATCACCAAATGCATCCAGTGCTGTTGAAAACTGTTCAATAACGAGGTGAAATACCTGTTGTCAAATGACAGAATTAGACCCCTTTCCAAATGGAATAAAACCTTAATTGCCTGGTATTTCAGTGAGTTATGCCGAGACAATGCTCAGTTCTAATGACGAGAACGTTCTCCTAACATCATGGCATCATAGCTCTGAGGACCCCCAGGAGCATAATATGCTCATGAAGAATTAATGGCTAATCACCAATCAAGATATCCCCATCCTATTAGTTCAATGTTAATCGTTCTAGTATATCTTCATTACTGGAATTTCCAAAGAGCAGAGACATTAATCATGGTTCAACAAACCAATAAAAGCATGACATCTGCCTTTATGGATCCAGACAGCAGGTATTTCTATATAGTGGGCAAGGCAACTCATTTACAATGCAGAAATGGTTACTTGCAAAGAAAACACATGCTCTACAGGAAAGAGAAAATCAAGTGAATGGAGAAAGAGAAAACAAAAATACCCAAGTGAGCACAGACCCTGCAAGTCAGAAATGGAGGACTGCCAGATACTTTTCTGATACAACACAAAAAAAGGTCGTGTTTGAACTAGAGTGTAGCGTAATGTGCACATTATCAGGTGGTAAGTTATCTGTGGGTTAATCAGAACATTTCTGTAATTGGTTTAACAGAGTGAAGTTTCCTTTTTTTTTGGCGTGTGTGTCCGTGCGTGCGCAATATTGGCGGGACGATGACTTTTTCATGCCTTTACAAGGCGTGGAGCAAGAGAGAGACTGTGTGGTGTGCCACTCCTCACAGACATTTTGCAGTATTTTTCCCCCTTATTTTACGAGTTCGAGTTGCGATCTCAACACTCAACCCGGCACTGATGGAAAGCGTACTCGGGAGCGGATCTGACATGGGTTCGAAACCAGGAACCTCCGTTCCAGAGTCCGGTGCTGATGTCATTGCGCCACCAGCCGGCCCAACAGAGTGAAGTTTTCATGGTTGATGTTTCTGGATAGCAAAAGAATAAACTCCATTTAACTATGCAATTTAGGCCTGAAACAATATGACATTGGTGCATTAAAGCATAAGGCAGATATTTGGGGGGGAGAAAAATATTTTAGAGAACAATATTTAATTTCTGCCTTCCCAGGTTTAAAAAAAATGTACTTCATCCTTCCTCTTAATACAGGTAATGGACCAGAATCTAATTAACAAATTTAGAAAACCTGAGCTGTCACAAAATTGTCAAATATAACTTTGTGCCAAGATTAAGGTACTTTCTGAGCACCCCCACCTGTTGTGTGCTGGGGGAGCAGGCTGAGGATAGCAGACACCAAGAGGATCAACAAACTCATTCGTAAGGCCAGTGATGTTGTGGGGATGGAACCGGACTCTCTGACGGTGGTGTCTGAAAAGAGGATGCTGTCCAAGTTGCATGCCATCTTGGACAATGTCTCCCATCCACTACATAATGTACTGATTGGGCACAGGAGTACATTCAGCCAGAGACTCATTCCACTGAGATGAAACACTGAGCGTCATAGGAAGTCATTCCTGCCTGTGGCCATCAAACTTTACAACTCCTCCCTTGGAGGGTCAGACACCCTGAGCCAATAGGCTGGTCCTGGACTTATTTCCTGGCATAATTTACATATTGGGTTTTAATACTATTTATTTATGGCGCAACTGTAACAAAAACCAATTTCCCTCGGGATCAATAAAGTATGACTATGACTAAGACATACTGTAGCATCTCACCCTGCAATAAAGGGCTGTGCTATTCTAGAATAAATATGAAATACAAAACACGTCCATTTAGAATTACTAGCTTGCCAGTAAATTTTCAATACTGATTGATTAAGTATTCCAGGTACTTAAGAAGGGAATAGAAATAATCAAAGCTTTACTTGTGCTGTGGGCCAATTTTTGAAGCTGTAAATAATCTTACCTTTTGCATATCTGACAATGCAATGCATCCTTTTGGGGGTCTTGATGGCAGATTTTGCCACAGAGTGGACAGTAGAAGCTGTGGTCTTGTTGCTGATAACAACTAGCACAAAGTGAACAGTTGTGGTGCCAATGAGAGCTGGTCCGTGTGCCACAGTCAACACATACCCTGCAATTCTAATGTAAAATGGTGGACATTAAACATTTTACACCAGGGAAATGCAACAGAAAATACAGATAACCTCAAAGTGGCCCAATCTCACAGGGTGGTTTATAAATAATGAAACAAAATAGAAAAACTAGAAATCTGAAACAAAAACGGCAAATTATAAGTAAACAAAGCAGTCAGCGTCTGCAAAGAGTAGAGACATTATTTTTCTTTACAGATGCTGCCTAATCCATTGTATTTCTTATAGTGATTTCTGCCACTGTGTATGTTGAGATATGCAACCTCAGAAGGCCGACTTATATTTTCAAGCATTTTTTTGGTAAGAAACATTTATGATGAATTCTCACGTGCACAGAAATCAGGCTATAGCAGCATGTTCACTTATACCATCGTCATCCACATAACTCCCTATGGTAAATCTGCTGTCTTGTGAACAGAAAAGATTCAGATATTCATTCCCACGTTACATTTGAGGTGGTACTGTTAGATAAAAAATCTGAGGAATGTCAAGATAGGCAAATCAAGTCTTCATAGTGGGCAATTACCAAAGCCATTGTGAGAAATAGTTGGGAACGAGGTTTGTCTAGGAGCTAGTTTGCAACTTTAGAACCTAAACTGGATTGAAGTCCAGAGGTTGCATAAAATCTGGACAATAATGGAAGTAAAGAGAACATGCAATGAAGAAACACATTTTGGTCTTTCCATCTCATCCTGAAGATCCCTTCTGAGATCTAGTCTTAGATCATTGCAACCTACTGGGAAGTCAGTATTGGTCCAATGAATGTGATGGGTACCACTTGCTGTGCTAGGTGCAGTTCATTACTAAATCAGGTGCAAAGCTTGAAGATTTGATGACTAATGAACAATTTCATGCAATTTTATTTTTTCTGTAGGATGGCAATGTGAATATTTGTACTCATATAATCAGTGCTAAAAATTGATGTCTTTCTTTAAAACCCAATCCAGGCATCAAATGCTCAGTGTCAAGGTACAGGCTATGGTTCTGACTCTCCAATTTCACAAATGTACCACTTCCCTGTTCTTCCTTCATATGTCCACTGCATCGAAGTATATTTTCATATCAGTCATACGTTGACAGTTATGGGTCAGACTGACACTTAGCATGAATTTACCAAATCATAACCAATTATGTGATGCAGACTTAAACCCAAGTCATACTGCTAACTCAATAAAGCTTTACTTGTACAGCATGCTTCAGACCTATGGCTGTCAGGAGGCACATTTCAGAGGGCTATATGGGGAACTGCAGGCACAAACTCACATTGCTTCTGGGGACAAGGCTCGCTGGTGTGATGCTGCAGTGATTGACAGGTGCTCCTGTGTTTGCAGCATATGCCAAAAACTATTACTGAAGCATTGTACCTGAAAATTGGAGGAAAAAATAACACTGACAGAGACACGAGCAGGAGACATGAAAGGAAGGCCAGTTCAGACTAAAGGTATACCTACAGCATACAATATTAGCACGTCTTAAGATTTCAACACCCAAGATCTAATGCAGGAAACAATTTAAAATATTCTACAAACCAAGCAAAATTCTCTCTTTTGTTGCTTCTCTGTTCTGATTACATACACCTTACAGCAAGAGAAAGAATCCAGTGTTTTGAAAGCTGTAATTTCCCGTGGTGCTTAATTTTTAAGAGGCTAATAAAGTGTCATTGTAAGGTTTGTTAAATTAGTCTAATTGCAATAGTGGAGAAATGACTTCAAACCAATAATTCCTAATACGGTCAGCATTCTTGGCTAAATGACCATTAAATATAATTAAATGGGCGCCACCTGTTTTTGCCTTAAAGAATACAGAAATATCAGTGGAGGGATTAATTACCTTTGCCATTAATATAAACTACAAGTCACACCTTCGGAAAAACTAAAAGCCAAAAAGCAATTGCAGGCAGCAAGATAAACAAATAGGATCAAAAGGAATCCAAACTTAAAACTGTATTTTCAAATCACAAGGAAGAGGCCAAGTTTAAACAGTTTTGATGTCAAATGAATAAATTGAGACCACCACATATATTTCTGCAAAATTTCTCAGTCTTTCCTGCTTTACTTGAATAAATTGCTTCCTATGAAAAAGTCTGATGGCACATTTTTGATCATTCACATCTTCTTCATTGTTAATCTTCATAAGTAACACATTTTCATGCATGAACTTCAATAATAACATGGCTAAGCTCAAACTCCAGACAATTGTCTGGTATTGAATTTGAATTATTACACCTTTAATACATAGAATATTGAACAGTACTGTACAGGAACTAGCCCTTCAGCCCACCATGTTTAGGCTAACTATGACTTCACTTTATGTAATCCAACCTGCCTGAACATGATCTATACCCTTCTTGCCCCTACCTGTTCAAGTGCATGTCTAAATGCTACCTAAATGTTCCTACCATATCTGCATCCACCATCTCCCATGGCAGTGCAACAAAGGCACCTATATCTCCATGTAAAAAATTGCTTCATAAATCTGTTGTGAAGACTCCTCATTCTCCCTGATTAGTAATGCAGCTCCCCACCTGTCAACTCTCTTGCTACCATGCAGTAAACATCTAAACCTTGGAATGTTGAGCTGCTAGTCCTCACCTTCTCTCTACCAAACCTCTGCAACGGCCAAAGCATTGTAGTTCCATGCACTAACCTAGGCTGAGCTCATGTGCCTTACCTAAATAAATCTCAGTCAACAGAAGAGAAGTGAGGTGGGAGGGAGGAAAAAGGCAAAGGAAATCTCAAAAACTGAATACAAGCAGGAAATGCCCTTTATTGCCCCAAACATCATCATTCATCATTAAGCATTATTTGACAGCGTTCGCACTTTTATAGAGTAAGTATTTAATTTTCCATTGATTTGAGAATACTGAACCTCAGAAGAGGTGAAAATAATAAACAAAGCCACATAGGAATAATGAAGTCATACAAAGAAGGTTATTCATGGGTTGGAAAAAAAATGCTAACAAGTTACCATCAAATTGCAGCAGCAAAGAAGCTCCAGCTGATTTTTATAAACTGAGCCTAGTTTGAATGCAGATGGCCAAATTTGCTATCAAAATAAACAGCATGTCATTGGCAACACCCAGGCTGTAAAATTCAAACGCAGGTGACTGCTGTTGAAGGCCAGCTGAAGGCCATCAACACCTGAATATCTTTAGATAGAGGAAAATTAAGACAAGAGAATATAGACATTAAAAAAGTTGGAGGAATCTGAGGTGATGGTGGTTGGAGTGAGAAAAGCAGTCCTGCATCTCCAAGTTCACATGGAAATGAACATTTTTGTTTAAGAAACAACCTTTCTTGAGGCTTTTACAGTCCTGTATATAACCTGACATTTGCAGCTGATGTAAAAAGAGTTATACAGCACAAAGATAGGTTCTTGAGTTCACAATATCCACACTATCAAGTTAGCATCAATATACACCCTTTATCCAGTACTTGGTCTAGAACCTTGCATGCCCTGTCTGAATATGTAGTAAATGTCATGAAAATCTTTGAC
The DNA here is from genome assembly GCF_030028105.1 of Mobula birostris. NCBI lineage: Eukaryota > Metazoa > Chordata > Chondrichthyes > Myliobatiformes > Myliobatidae > Mobula > Mobula birostris. The sequence continues at coordinate 214,608,440 of NC_092372.1, read as the reverse complement.
CTCTCTGCCAGTGCAGTCTACATTTGAACCACCCTCTGGATTAGCAAAACAGACTTATCTCAGATCATCTCTAACATCCTATTCCTTACCTTAAATCTTCCTCTTATATCATCACAGGATTAAATTCCACCTGTCATTATTATCTCTTCATTTACCATCAATATCTTCCTGTAGCTTAAGACCACCTTTCATCATTATCAGTAACATTACCAATTTTTATGACATCTGGAAACTCATCTGCAAGAGACTGTTCCTCCTGGTTCAGGCTTCAGATTCACTTCAAGAACTCAATTTATACACTTTTAACAAGGACGACGCTACCTTCAGTTGGTTCAGCTCATGGTCAGCAGCAGTGTACTTAAAATCAGAATTACAGAGCACTGAAGCAGGTCCCTCAAGCCAAACTAGCCCATGCCAACTGTGTTCCAATCACAAACAAGAGAAAGTCTGCAGATGCTGGAAATCCAAGCAACACACACAAAATGCTGGAGGAACTCAGCTGGCCAGACAGCATCTATGGAAAAAAGTAGTCACCATTTCGGGCCGAGAATGTCAGGTTACATTCAGGATCCTTCCTGTTGAAAGGTCTCAACCCAAAATGTCAACTGTACTTTTTCCATACATGCTGCCTGGCCTGTGGAGTTCGTCCAGCATTTTGTGTGTGATGCCAACTGTGTTGCCCAGCGAGCTAGTTCCATCTGCCCACTCTTGGCCCATAAACCTCCATGACCTCTATCCTTGTACTTACCTAGGTGGCTTTCAAACATTGCTGATGGTTAAGACCAATGTTAATGGTTGAATATTGCTAATATTTAAGATACTAGTTTCCCATTCTATAATAAATGGTTTCCTGCAGATACAAGGTGGAGGGGAGAGGATAGGGTTACTAAAATTCATCCCATGAGTGGGATAAGATCAATATACAATGGGGCACAGTCAAACACCATCATTTTGACTGTAAAAGAGATAGATGACTGTAGGAAGAGATTCCCTTATGTAAGAATGTAGAAATTACTATGATATTCTGAAGTATGCAAAAATCAAATTTCATGTTAGCTGTAATGTTAAAAAACCAACTGGAAGAGAAATGTTAACAGGTTGAAATTATCACTCACTTTACACCTCCAGCCATTTGTTGGTATCGACTCCATTGCCGGTTGGAGACAAAATGTATGATAGCCTTTGTCACATATGTCACAAACCAACATTTTGCTGTCATCACCTGGACATCTGAAAGGATATAAAATGATAAAATTAAATAATTTATTTTGTAAAATCAGAGGTTTCTTTCATTAAGATTTGCAGCAAGCTGTGTGTGGTCTTTAAAACCATACAAGCGATGATGCAGGCCAAACCAAATGTTCTGAATATTCACTGCGCACTCTAATACTGTTTGCAGTTTCAAGATCTGCAAATTTCTTTAAGTTTCATATGAGTTTCTTAAAAAGATTGTACTCATAATTACAACTAGAACTGGAACTGGATCTACATTTGCCATCCATTTGTGAGATTGTTGGGGGGCGGGGGAGATAAGGAGAGACCAGCTGGATTTGTCCTTGCCTAGACCCAGCATGATCTAGATTGGCCAATGGCTTCTTTCTAACACCCAATACTATCTCACAAGCTGCTTGGCCTTTGTGTTGCTAGTATCAGCAAATATGAGAAGTATTTTGCAACCAAAGAACTGATGTGTATTTAATTTTCAATATAAAAAATTTGCAGAACTATAACAAAGATTTAGAGATTGTGAGGGGCTGGGGAGGATGAGGAGAGACCAGCTGAATTTGTTCTTCCCTAAAGGCAGCATGATCTAAGTCGGTCAATGGCCTCCTTCCATGCTGTTCTCTTTGCTACCCTGTAATAAGCTACACAAGTATCAATACTGCATGCGAAATTTTTAAATACCTGAAATTAACAAGACATTACAAGACATTAACCCTAATACCTTGGACTCATGCCTTTATTTAAAAGCTATCACAAATATACAATTCTACAATTGAATAAATCAAAGTCAGAGCAATATTAATGATTTTCATTTGAACGCCAAGACAAGTACTCTTCAGTGAAAACAACCATGCATATATAAACAAATCACTGCACCTAAGCTTTAATGAAGGGGTAATAGAGAAATGGCAGACCTCAAATTTGGATTGTTCGTCACAGCAGAATCCATCAAAATAATAGATAATCAAAGAGTAACATATAGGCCAGAAGGAACTCTGAACCATATTCATGACTAGAGAAAAATTAATTATGCAAATATGTAGAGTTAAAGGCTGATAAGTTCTAAAGTCCTGAAAGTCTAAATCCTAGGATCTTAAGGAGGTGTCTGTAGGCACAGTTGATACATTGATTGGACACTGAAAATGTAAAGCCACAATTCAAAAAAGGAAAAAAAAAGAGAAGGAATCTATAGAACAGTCAGCAAAGTGCTGAAATCCATAATTCGGGAGACAACAGATGAACTTCTAGAAATACATAAGGTAACCAATCAGAGACCACATAGTTTTATGAAAGGGAAGTGCCTTCTTACAAACGTATTGAAATTATTTGAGGGTGGATATGGGGGAAAACAACTAGATGGAGGGATTTATATTTCCAAAAGGCATCCAACAAGGTGCCAGGTGAAAGGTTATTGTACAAGATTGGGATCTCAAATATTTATATTCAATATTGATGGCTTAATGAAGGTTTAAGTAAACTTAATTTTATAATGCAAAAGAAATATAACATATTTCACTAAAGCATTAAAAATAAGGATGCCAGTAAGATTATTTTTTTCATGCAAGGCTTTAAAAGAAATTCCTTGCATTTCACTATATTAAGAGTACCTTATCTGAAACAGACTGGCTGGCTCCCTTGTTCCAAGATATATTTCAATTACCATAATTACATAATTTTTAACATGATTTATGTTGCACTAAAGTAGTACTACCATTTTATTCCCAAAAACTTTGCACTGCGTAAAAGTGAAGTCTCAAACACAGAATTTACCTGCAGGTCTGGCAGATTTTGCACTCTGGGCATTGCCACCCAGCCCGTTTCAAAGGGGTCACAGCAATGTCTAGGCACGCTCCATGGTAATGCTGTCCACAGCTAGTGCAGAAAAGCTGATCTAGAAGTTCCCCTGGGCTATCACACACAGCACAGTTTGATTCTTCCTTGGCTGTAGGAATAAAAATTAGCGAAGATTATTCAAGTGCTATTTAAAGACAAAATGGATTGTAATAACTTGACAGTCACAGGTTATGGTCTACCCCCGCAGATAAGGACTTTCATGATTTTGTTTGAAATCCTTCTAATTGAAGCAACACGGTCAGAACTCAACATCTGACAAATTTCTCCCTTAGAAAGTCAAACCAGAAGCTGGCACTTTCAACCTTGGTTGACAGATCTTTGTCATTAAACTAACAAAGATCGGTCAACTTAAATACTGGTTTCCAAGAGCCCTGGAAAAATAATCTGGAGGTAAAATAAACTACATTTTTCTTAGATGCATTTGCATCAGGGAAACTTAAACTGCATACATGAGATGCTGCATAACTTCATCATTTCCCATTCAGAAATATCTGACCAGAAATGATTATCATATAGGTTTCTATGCCTATTACCTGATCCACTAATACTTCTTGGGAGTTTGGGGTATTAAATCTGAATGAAGTTTTGATAAATGCCTGTGAGGATGCTGCTGTAAGAATAATAAATCAGAGCAAAAGAAGAACATGTGTACTTTGAGCTCACTCTTATTTAATAAGATCATGGCTGATTATTAAAGTTAACTCTGCAAGTCCTCATCTGCAATCTCCTTTCTTACTCCCAGCACGGATTTACTTTTCCTAAATGATACAGCTCTGGAGTTTCAGCCCAGACTTTCTCACTCCAGCTTTAAATGGGACATGAATTCATAATCTTGACCTGCGGTGTAGGAAGTTTACCTATTGAACCACTGCTACAATCCAATAAATACTCATCTGACGGTATACTGAAGAAGCTCTTGAAGGCCTACAAAATTAATTTTAGGTTATCAACCTTGACAGAGCAATTAATAGGATAATAGTACCCCCCCCCCACCACCACCATCATTTAAACTGAATTATTAAACGTGGCAGCAATGTTAAACATAAATAAGTTACCATGCCAAAATGCTCTAATTTTTTTGTTCCCATTCACATACTCCCAAGTGGTGACAGAACTGTGTTCAGAAACATTAAATTACGTCCACTCTGTTGTGGATGAATTACTACATTTAGCAAATATCTAAAGACAAGACATTCAGAAAAAGGAATGACTGCCCATCTCCCAGATACACCCTAATTTTCCTATTGCATCTGTCCTTGGCACAGAATTCATCCAAATCATTAAATACAAACTTGTCAAAGTGCACAATTTTCATTACACTAATAGATAATACTTAAAGAAGTATTTCAAGTACATTCCTTGTTTGGAAAACAGCACACTGAAAGAGGACGTAGAATTTGGTGGCACTCACATCTTTCAGGAGCTTGATCAATGTGTTCTGGACAGAGCAGAGTCAGTGTTCTAAAGTCCTGAAAAGTACCAGCTCCAGCTGCACATGGGTAGTGGTACAACTGATTGCAATTCACTTCTGAGCATTTGATGGTGGCTCCAAGGTGCTTACAGTATGCACAATGCTGAAAAAAAGATATGGATGCTCAAATAATAAACAAGTTGAAATACAAATTTAATACCATGCAATAACTATTAGATTGCACATTAGAGTGATGTATGTGCATACACAACTACATTGTTTTAAGATTTGTTTCTGAATCAGGTCAGCAGAGTAATGAAGCTGAAATTACCCAGACCCAAAGCTAGAAAATCAGGTTTTTTTAAAACTCCAACAATCTAAGGTACAGGCAAAGGCAGCAGGTGAGAACAAACAGTAAAAGCATTTCCTTAACCATTTAATCTGAAACTGTGATTCTATAAATGTGTCAATCAGCTGGGCCAATACTGAAGGAGGAAAAAAGGAAATATCATTACTTCCTGCAACTTTGTCAACAATTCCCAGTGTAACTGTGTAAATTCATAATTTCTATATGAGTGGGTTGTGAACGTAAACAACGCATTTCATGCATGTTTCAATGTACATGTGATAAATAAATCTGACTCTGGATCTGAGCATGCAAGTCCTGCATTGTGGCCTGCTGTCATCGTTTTGCTGATTGTTCTGAATTTGTCTCCATGTGAATAATAATTTAAGGCAATTTCTCAGCATTTATGGGTAGAAATCTGCGCAAACACTACGTGACAATTGAGATTGGATGCAGCAAGTGTTTCCCTATTAATTTCATTGGACAGAATTTGTGTAAGAGATTGTGATGTTGACAACAAATAGCAGTCCTTGGATGTGTGGAAAGAGTGGCTTGTATGCATTAACACTCCAAAAAAAAACAAATTAGTGAATACTGGAGATTCTGCAAGATTTTACATCTGCTTCACTTTACTTTTTTATTTATAAGCAATTTTCTTTTGGAATTTAAAATACATTGAAAAATGGGTGAACTAAATTACTTGATTTATGATCATTTCTGAGCCAGACTCTTAAAAACTACATACTTGATTTTAACACAAAATTTATATTTACATTAAAACAGGAATCAAAAAGAGTACAATCACCCAAAGACCCAATATGATTGTGGTATGGCAAAAAAAAAGAAAGAAAGACTCAGTGGGGGGGAGCTTCTTCACTTAGAGGGTGGTGAGAGTGTGGAACGAGCTGCCAGCAGAAGTGGTTAATGCAGGTTCCATTTCAACATTTGAGAAATTTGCATATGTAATTGGTGGGAGTGATACAGAGGGCTACGGTCTGGGTGTAGGTCGATGGGACTAGGCAGATTAATAAATCAGTATGGACTAGATGGACTGAAATGCTTGTTCCTGTGCTGTAATGTTCTATGACTCTATCTCTCTACAACTTCTCAAATACTAAAACCCATAATATGTTGTTTTTACTTTCTCTCAAATTTAAATTTTCTCTGACATTAACTTGCTACCAAACTCATTTCCTTTTGTACGCATCTTCCAACTTAGCTTCATGACCCGCATTTACAATTTCAATGCTATTTATTATCTGCATTACAGATTCTGGAATATAATCTACACTGAACAAGAGGGCAAAGGAGATAAATCACAAAGCCATAAAAGCTGAGAAACCTTTAAAAGGCATTTATAGGATGGTTGAAAAAAGAAATCAAGAGATTTAGGCAGTTCCATTGAATAGGAGCTTTAGGGATGAAAGAATAGCTATTAAAGACGAGAAGAAAAAATATCAGAAAACAATCATTGTCAAAGTAATAAAAAGGAAAGCAGAAGCAACAGAAGCCCACCGAGGTGCATAACATTAAAAAACAAGTCTTCAATTTGATTCTGTTTTCAGGCTGCATATATTAACAATATTTTTTTCAACTAAACTGGCGATGATTATACTTATTTTATTATCAATCTAGCTGGACAACTATATTGAAGTGAAAAGGGATCGATCAACTTTAGAAAAATACAGCCAATGATTACATACAACTTATTTACACAGAGAAATGACTAATCTTATTGGTAGAAATTGACTGTTTTCGGATGTCTCCTCCATTCTTCATTAAAAATCTGCTTGTTCTGAGGAAACAGATTTTGCTTTCTGTATGATCTGCTTTGAGGCAAACTATACTCAGTCATGCTTCTAACCTGTTGCCTATCAAACTGTTTTCAAAACACATTCTGTTCATTTACTAGCTGGTAAACAGAAAAAAATATATAATTTTAGATGCCAAAAATCCTACCTGATTCACTTGTGTAATTTCACAGCAGTCAAGCTGGATGTGGTAAATATTCAAAAAAAAGAGCAGGAACTTTGGCTCTTCAAGATCATGGCTGATCTTCTACCTCAAGGTCAATTTTCTATCCGTCCCCACATACCTTGATTCCCTTAATATCCAGGTGACATCACCACCACAGCTCACCCAGGTAGAGGAGTACAAAAGATTCACTACCATTTGCATGAAGAAACTTAGCGCATCCTAAATTGCCTAACTCTTTTTCTGAGATTATGATCTCGTCTCCTCGGAGAATCCTTCCTCCATCCAGTTTGCCAAGTCCTGTAAGAATTTTTTTAGAAGTTTCATGGAACATAAAAGAGTACAGCCGCTTCCACTAACAATGTTTGTGATGCCAAAATAAATGACATATTGTCTTTATCCCTCGACTGCCTGCCTTTTAATGTGTCTAACTACATTTTAAATACTCCTATTATATCTGCTTACATCACTCTTATTGGCGGTAGGTTCCAGGCATCTGCAAATCTGTTGACTAAAAACCTGCTATGAAAATGTCTTTTAACTTCTCTGCTCAGAAGGGGATTAAGTGCAAGTTAGAAGGTGACAGGTGAAGCAAGATGGTTGGGGAAGGAGAGATGAATAAAGCTGAGAGGTGATAAGTGGAAAAGGCAGAATTTGATAGAACAGGAGAATAGATCATGGGAGAGAGAGAAGGAGGAAGGGCATTAGGGGGAGGAGATAGGTGATGAGAGGTAAAAGGCCAGAGCAAGGGAATAGAAGGAAGGGGGAGGGGAAAATATTACCAGAAGAAATCAATGTTCATGCCATCAATCAGTTGGAGGTTACCCAGATGGAATACAAGGTGCTACTCCTCCACCTTGAAATTGACCTCATCGGGGAAGAGGAGGCGGCCATGGACCGACTTTACTGAACGGGTATGGGGATAGGAATAAAAACGGTTGGCCACTGGAATGGAGCAAGGGTGCTTAACAAAGTGGACTCCTAATTTACATCAGGACTCACCAATATATAAGAGGCTGCATTGGGAGCACCAGATACAGTAGACAACCCCAACAGATTTGCAGGTTAAGTGTTGTCTCAACTGTAAGGAACATTTGGGGCTGTGAATAGAAGTGAATTGGTGTGTGTACAATTTCTGTCGCTTGCAGGAATACTTACCGTGAGGAAGATTAGCAGCGAGTGATGAATGTATGAATGTATCATGGAAGACACAATCCTTACAGGTAAAAATGTGTTTGGTGATGGCATCCCGTAGAATATTGCGGAAGTTACAGAAAATGATGTGTTGGATGCAGAGGCACATGGGGTGGTAGGTGAGGACAAGAGGAACTCTATCCATGTTAAGACAGTAGGAAGATGAGGTGAGACACTAATAGGATGCAAAACTGGGCTGAGAGGTGGCAGATGGGAGTTCAACCCAGCTAAGTGTGAAGTGGTTCATTTTGGTAGGTCAAATATGATGGTAGAATATAGTATTAATGGTAAGACTCTTGGCAGTGTGGAGGATCAGAGGGATCTTGGGGTCCGAGTCCACAGGACACTGAAAGCTGCTGCGCAGGTTGACTCTGTGGTTAAGAAGGCATACAGTGCATTGGCCTTCATCAATCGTGGAATTGAGTTTAAGAGCCAAGAGGTAATGTTGCAGCTATATAGGACCCTGGCCAGACCCCACTTGGAGTAGTATGCTCAGTTCTGGTCGCCTCACTACAGGAAGGATGTGGAAACCATAGAAAAGGTGCAGAGGAGATTTACAAGGATGTTGCCTGGATTGGGGTGCATGCCTTATGAAGACAGGTTGAGTAAACTCGGCCTTTTCTCCTTGGAGCAAAGGAGGATGAGAGGTGACCTGATAGAGGTGTATAAGATGATCAGAGGCATTGATTGTGTGGATAGTCAGAGGCTTTTTCCCAGGGCTGAAATGGCTGCCACAAGATGGCACAGGTTTAAGGTGCTTCGGAGTAGGTACAGAGGAGATGTCAGGGGTAAGTTTTTTTAAAACGCAGAGAATGGTGAGCGCGTGGAATGGGCTGCCGGCAATGGTGATGGAGGCGGATACAATAGACTTTTGGATAGGCACAAGGAGCTTAGAAAAATAGAGGGCTATGGGTAACCCTAGTAACTTCTAAGGTAGGGACATGTTCAGCACAACTTTGTGGGCCGAAGGGCCTGTATTGTGCTGCAGGTTTTTCTATGTTTTCTATGTTTCTATGAGTGTAGATGTCCAGGAAATAGAGGAAATGCAGGTGAGGGCAACGTCAAATGCAGGGGGTTGGATCCAGTTCTTTGAAGGAAGACATCTCTGATGTCCTGGAATGGAAAGCCTGATCTTAAGACAGATGCAGCAGAGATGAAAGAACTAGGAAAGGGAATAGCATTTTTACAGGAGACAGAGTGGGAAGAGGTATCGTCAAGATAGCCGTGGGAATTGGTAGGTTTATAAAAGAAATCGGTAGACAGACAGAGACATAGAGATCAAGAAAGGAGAGGTGTCAGAAATGGACCAAGTGAATTTAAGGGCAGGGTGCAAAGTTGGAGGCAAAGTTGATGAAATAGACAAGCTCAGAATGGGTGCACGAAGCAGCACCAATGCAGTTGTCAATGTAGCGTCAAAAGTGTTGGGGAGCATTACCAGGGAAGACTTGAAACATGCAATGTTCCACGTTGCAAATTAAAAGGCAAGCATAGTTGAGGTCCATGCAGTTGACTGTGGCTACCCTTTGAAGTTCGAAGAAAGTGGAAGGAGGCTAAGGAGAAACTGCTGGGGCTAAGTTCAGTTCAACTGCAGTTCTGCCAGACAGAGGAAGGTGGTGGTGGAAAAGAACTTGTCAGGTCTTTTCTCAAGAAAGAAGGCGATGAGCTTTATGGCCTTCTTGGATAGAAGTGTGTAGGGAGTGGACATTCATGGTGAAAATGAGGTGGTCAGGGCCAGGGAACTGAAAAGTTGTTGAGGAGATCGAGAGCATGTGAAGATAGAGATGGGAAGGGACTGAACCAAGGGGGATAGAATGGAATTGAGGTATGTAGACATGAGTCCCCTGGAGCAGGAACAGGCTGAAATAATAGTTCTACCAGAGACTCAGGTTTGTGGATCTTGGGTAAGAGGTAGAAACAAGCAGTAAGGGGTAAGGGAACTATGAGGCTGGAAGCAGTGGATGGGAAATCCACTGCCACCACATTATGGGAATTATTTTTGTGTGATTTGCTGATTGCAGAGACCAATCACAATGAGAACTTTGAGTTCCCTAATACAAAACAAACAGGAGCATTTGCATCAGCACATGCTCATTTCTGTGCCTCTAAATGTTAATTATTTTTTTCTTTCTTCAAGAGACAGAAGTAAATGTGTTTTTATTTAAATAATAGATTTTACTCTACATTAAGGTTGCCCTGTTTCTCAGTCAAGAGCTCATAAGTTCAAGTCTTCTTTCATGAAGCTAAACACACAAGCCAAGCCTGCACAAGTCACAAGGAAATGCTGGATGAAACTTTGAAATGAAGATTCTGCCTCTTCAAGGGCATGAAAAGACCCCTGGATACAACTCTAAATAGACCCAGTGCGTATTTCACAATTTCAGCTGATTTCTATTTAACTTCTTTTCAAACCTGCATTTTAAGTTTTAGATCACCATGCTACCTGGGTCTACTAAACATTTACATTATTTTGTTTTTATTTCACTGAAGTATCTGTTTAAGATTGTTTATAGGCATAATTGCCATTTATCCCTCAAAGCACAGTCACTTCAAAATTATTTCTTTGGCTTTGATATGCTTAGGACATCACAAGGTTATGAAGTATGATATATATTGTGTTTTTTTTTGGAGAATATATATATATCCACATGTAGTTTGTGTGTGTGTATGTAAAATTAAGTTCAATTCAGAGCTTCATTCAATTCAGGCAGTTTTCAATATTGAGAAAATGTCTGTTGTATTCTATTGTACAGTGCCTATAAAAAGTATTCAGCTCCTCTCCCCCCGGAAGTTTTCATGTTTTAGTTGTTACATACACCTGTATCTGGAAGGTCCAACTGCTGATGGGCCAGTATCCTGGCATAAATACACCAAGATGACAAAAGAACACACCAAGCAACCCCGCAAAAAGGTTATTGAAAAGCACAAGTCAGGAGATGGATACAAGAAAATTTCCCAGTCACTGAATATTGCTTGGAGTACAGTTAAGTCAGTCATCAAGAAATGGAAAGAATATGGCACAATTAAGTTTGCTTAGAGCAAGTTGTCCTCAAATACTGGGAGACCATGCAAGAAGGGGACTAGTGAGGGAGGCCACCAAGAACCTATGACAACTCTGGAGATATAAACTTCAGTGGCTGAGATGGGAGAGACTGTGCATACAACTGTAATGAGTGTTTTACCTTTCACAGGTTTATGAGAAAATCGCAAAGAGAAATCCACTGTTGAAAAAAATCTCACATGAAATCTCAGCTAGAGTTTGCCAGAAGGCATGTGGGAGACTCAGCTGGAAGAAAGTTCCATGGTCTGATGAAACAAAAATTGAGCTTTTTGGCCATCAGGCTAAATGCTACATTTGGCATCATCAAAAACACACCATCCTACTGTGAATTATGGTGGTGGCTGCATCATGCTGTGGGGAAGCTTCACTGCAGCAGGCCCTGGAAGACCTTTGAAGACAGAGGGTAAAATGAACGCAGCAAAATACAGGGAAATCCTGGAGGAACTCTGATGCAGTCTGCAAGAGAACTGCGGCTTGTTTTCCAGCAAGACAATGACCCCAAGCATAAATATTCCTACACAGGAATAGCTTAAAAACAACATAGCTTAAAAACAACAATAATGTCCTGGAGTGGCCAAATCAGAGTCCAGACCTCAATCCAATTGAGAATTTGTGGCTGGGCTTGAAAACAGCTGTTCACTCACAATTTCCATGCCATCTGACAGACAGACAGCTTGAACAGTTTTGTAAAGAAAAATAGGGGAAAATTGCAGCATCCAGATGTGCAAAGCTGCTAGAGACCTATCCACACAGACTCAAGACTGTAATTGTTGCCAAGAGTGCATCTACTAAATACTGACATGAAGGAGGTGGGTGATTATGCAATCAATTATTTTGTGTTTAATAAATGTAATGAATTTAGACCAATTTGTAGAAATTTGTTTTCACTTTGACACGAAAGTCTTTTTCTGTTGATCAGTGTCTAAAAAGCCAAATTAAATCCACTGTGATTCAATGCTGTAAAACAATAAAACATGAAAACTTCCAAGGGGGGGAGGGAAATACTTTTTATAGGCACTGTACTCAAAGCAATTGATTTTTACCAGCCATTTTCAAACAATTGGGCAATGGTATAGCAATTAAGCTGTCTAAAAAAAAAAGGGTATATTTCTTAAACATGCAATATTAAAATACTGACAAATTATGATGTGAACAATTCCAAGATACTAATGTACTCATTTTCCAAGAAACATTGCTTCCTTTCTTCTGCATTTGATGGAGCCGTCCCATATTTCCTTGATTTCTCAGACTTCTGTTCTTACCACACCTCTCTCCAATCTAGTGCTTCCCATCTCACTTGTTCCGTTCTTTTCTTTTTAAAAGGGTATCTTCCTTCTCCACTCAATCCTGATGCAGAATTTCACCCCAAATCCTTTCCACACACTGATACTACGCAATTCTAAGTCGCTCCAGCAGATTGTTACAGATTATTAAGGAATTAAGATGAACTAAAAGCTCCTTCACATTTCCAGGTGTTCTCAATGAAAAGGAGGAAAGGGAGAAAGTAAACTTTGCTATCAGTAGCATTCTAGTTGATTCATTCAATAACTCTTTAAACTAATAATAAACAGTGCAAATGTAAACTTTCATGCCATTGCAATTCTAGCCTGCATTGTTTAACAATGATAGCCCACAAGTTGCTTCTCAAAACTCCCATCTGCATTTAGATATAAATTGGATTACAATAGTAAGTGAAGTTTTCCAGAAACCTACTGCAAACTTTATTTGCATTATGTTATTTGCTTTGCTTTTCTGTAAGGATGTAAGCAATAGATCTTTGGGAAACTTTCAACCACTCCTAAGTACAGTGGCCAGATGAATCTGCAGGATGGCTGCACCATTACGAAAATGCAATGCACAAATATATCCGGCACAAAATTTTTCCAAATGCAGATCTGTTGTGTAGGAAATGGTGCACCTTTTGGAGAACACAGTGGCATGTGTTGTAAACCTTCATTTTATAAACACTTCATTGTGGTTTCCGTTTTTGCCTCAACGACAATCATTTTCCTACACCGCTTTTCATACAGCAATGGTCTTTGGTAGACCTACTGATTTTTTTACCCCCCTCACTGTTTACCTGTGTGCTGGTTCATTGCTACACATCAAGCTAGAGATATTTCTGTAATATAGCTTTAAGTGATTTTGCAAACACTGAACTAAAACTGGTTATCGTCTACTACAGCCCCTTCAGTGGAGTCATTTTAACTTTGTGATTGTTGAAAGGGCAACAGAGATCACTGGAGGTATTCATCAAGTAACCTTCCCTCAAAAATTTAACCTCAGAGCTGTTGTGGCAATTGTGCTGATTAATAGATTATCAAATATAATCTCTGCTCCCTCTCCAAATTGCCAATAAAAATTCTTCCCAATGTTAAAATGCTTGCTCTGTGAAATTCAGGCAAATCCTTAAGCCAGGCTTTTCTTGTGCAAAAATCAGATAGTGAATCCCTGTACTAATCAGAATCAGCCAACATTGACTACACATACAAGTTAAATTTAGAAATGTAAGATACATTTAAAAGCATCTTTGTCAAATGCATTTAGAAAAGATCTTGCTTATTTAAGAGCCTGACCAGACTCTTACAGTCCAATGAACTGTGCCACCCAGCAACCCACCTACTTAACACTCGCCTAATTACAGGACAAAGTACAATGACCAATTAATTTACTAACCAATATTTCTGAAGGATGAAACCCACATGGTCACAGGGAAAGCGTACAAACCCCTTACGGAACTGAACTTTAACGCAATGAGCTATAAGTGCCGCGATAACCTTTACGCTACCATGATGCCCCCCTTAGCACTTAGTTTCACTTATTAAATGAGTTCACCAAATATAGTCTCCTTTTTGTTCCCTGGTCAAAAAAGTCTTAATTACAGCCAAAGCTACTCTTGGACTGTGAACTAAGTTATCAATACAAGCATGGAACTTCACTCCTTTAGCTTTAGTAACAGATGGAACAGGGCAAGAACAAAAATTAGAAATGGAATAGCAAGCATTCAAGTGATAACAGTTCTTCATAACTATAAAATGGCTGATACTGCAGACAAAATGCACATGCAGTGGGATTAGGTAAATATGCCCGAGAATAATAAGGTTATCAGCTTAATAGCAGCAGAGTTAAAAGGGGAAAGTTTTATTTAATTCTCCCAAAGTATTTCTATTTCCAAATTTCTATTTATCTATTTTTTAAATAGTCTCTTATAAAGAGAAGTGTTTCCACCAGCTCGGGACTCTACCTTGCTTCTCACCCAGATGGTCTACAGAAGTAGTAAAGGCAGAAATAAGCAAGCAGCTTCAGGATTTCAAGCAGAGTAGAAAGTTAAAATTTTAACACATAATCACCTTCTTTCATTAGATATGTAATTCAGTTCAGAAGTATCACAGAAGCAGCCAGCCATACCATATTTAAGTTTACTGTCGCTGGCTGAATCAAAGGTAGTGACAAATCAGCATGTAGGAGGCAGACTGTAAATCTGGCCAAATGGTGCCACAAGAACAAACTCTCACTCAATGACAGCAAAACCAAAGAGCTGATTATTGACTAAAGGAGGAGAAAACCAGAGGTCCACGAGCCAGTCCTCATCAGCAGATCAGAAATGGAGAGGGTCAGTAACTTTGAATTCCTTGGCATTAACAAAGGATCTGTGCTGGATCCAGCAGATTGGTGCCATTGCAAAGGCGGCACAGCAGCACCTTCACTTTCTTAAACGTTTATGAAGATGTGGCATGTCATCTAAGACTTTTCACAAACTTTTATAGATGCAGAATGGAGAGTATACAGACTGGTTGCATCACAGCTTAGTAGGGAAGTGCCAATGTCCTTGAACAGAAAAGCCTACAAAAGGTGATGGATATAGTCCAGTCCATCACTTTAAGAACATATTAAGAACATCTACAAGGAGCACTGTCACAGGAAAGTAATATCTTTCTTTAAAGGCCCCCACTATCCAGGCCATGCTCTTTTCTTGCTGCTGCCATCACAAATGAGGTACAGAAATTTTAGGTTTCATGCCATCAGGTTCAGAAACAGTTATGAAAAGCAGAAAAGCTGCTTCAACCATCAGGCTCCCGAACCCAAGTGGACAACTACACTCTCCCCAAAACTGAACTGATTCCACAAACTATAGACTCACTTTCAAGGACTCTACAATTCATGTTTTCAATATTATTTATTACTTATTTATCTATTATTGTGATTATTTTGCTAATCCTTTTACATTTGTGCAATTTGCTGTCTTTTGCACATTGGTTGTTTGTGCATCTTTGTGTGTGTAGTATTTCATTGTTTCTTTGCATTTAATGTGAAAATTAATCTCAGGGTACGTGGTGACACGTGTACATTGATAATAAATTTACTTAGAATTTTTGACTTTGACCTGAAAACCCTAAATGTTTTGTATATAAAATATTAACTATAGTGAGACTTTAAACTATCATAGAATATTCAGGGAATAGAACTGAGTACCTTTACAAGAAAATTACATATACTGATAAACTAATATACTATAGTAAATACAGCTGCGCTGTATATTCTCCGTGCCATCTAGCACCCAACACAACCATTCACAGATGGGTTTGTGTTGCATCTTTCAGACAGATTTTTAAATACATTGGAGTCCTTATTGAACGCTTCTGTTGTGAGATACATCAGTTTTAAACAAGGGCAATTCATCCCATTTCTTCTATCAAGGGAGTCAGCAAACAGTGTATTTTGTTACTGTACTATTATGCAAAGGGGTTATGTGCAGAAGAAATGAATTTAGAGAAAGGGATATGGGTCAGTCAATATGTTTAATTTCATCTAACTTGGATGTCTTTCCCCATGTGTCAAATTCTGTTTACTGTAGAACTTCAAAGCTTCCACCACCAACTAAGCTTAAACATTTGCAGACCGAGTGAAATATTTTATGCCCAATGCCAGACTGTTTACACATTAAAATGTCATGTACAAGGTATAATGAAGAGTCAAAATTTCTTTTTCCCCACACTACCTTCTGCCTAACCCCCAACAGCCTAAGGGTGTATTAAACAAACAATTCCCAGTACCATCTGTTACTGTGTATGAACTCTGTGTAATATGAATAGCACAGCTTTGAACCCAACTGATTTTATTGTCACATAGCTGGAAACCTGTCATCTTTTCATTAGCTGCTGACTTGCATCTCACAATCAACAGCATTAATAATAATAGTGCTAAACAGTCAAAAGAAAACTGAAGAGTGAACATTGTGCAAAATAAGCTGCTTTGTATGAGAATGAATTTTGTTGTGGACTGCTTTTCTTCTCTGCACAATAACTGCAAATATTCAGTCTACGTGCTTTTGTGGGTCCTCTGAAAATGGTATCCACTGAATGTACATCCTTTTATATGCTGATCTAATTCCCATTCAAAATTACTATTGAATCTGCTTTCACCACTCTTCCAGTCAGTGCATTCACATCATAATATATCTGGTTTAAAAAAAATTTGCTGATGATACAAAGATAGGTGGAGGAACGGGTCGTGTTGAGGAAACAGAGTTTAGGGGAATGGACAAAGAAGTGGCAAATTAAATACAATGTTGGAAAGTGTATGGTCATGCACTTTGGTGGAAGAAATAAACGGGCAGACTATTATTTTGATGGGGAGAGAATTCAAAATGCAGAGATGCAAAGGGACTTGGGAGTCCTTGTGCAGCATACCCAAAGGTTAACCTCCAGGTTGAGTCAGTGGTAAAGAAGGAGAATGCAATATTGGCATTCATTTCTAGGGGAATAGAATATAAGAACAGGGATGTGATGTTGAGGCTCTATAAGGCATTCGTGAGACCACACTTGGAGTACTGTGTGCAGTTTTGGGTTCCTTATTTTAGAAAGGATATCCTGACATTGGAGAGGGTTCAGAGAAGAGTCATGAGAATGATTCCAGGAATGAAAGGGTTATTGTATGAGAAACATCTGGCAGCTCTTGGGCTGTATTCCCTGGAGATCAGGAGAATGAGGGGGGAATCTCATAGAAACATTCCAAATGTTTAAAGGCCTGAACAAGTTAGATATGGCAAGTTATTTCCCGTGGTAGGGGAGCCTAGGACAAGAGGGCACGAGTTCAGGATTGAAGGACATCCATTTAGAACAGAGATGTGGAGAAATTACTTTAGTCAGGGTGATAAATCTATAGAATTTATTGCCACGAGCGGCTGTGGAGGCCAAGTCATTGGGTGTATTTAAGGCAGAGATAGATAGGTTCTTGATTTGCCAGGGCTTCAGAGGGTATGGGGAGAAGGCAGGGGAGTGAAGATGACTGGAAGAATTGGATCAGCCCATGATAGAATGGTGGAGCAGACTCAATGGGCCAAATGGCCTACTTCTGCTCCTATATCTTACGGGCTTAAAACCTCTGCTCACTTTTGGCTGTTTTACCTAGTACAACAAGTTCATGTCCTCTTGATGCTGGTCTTCCAAATGATGGGAACTGTTACACCATTCTGAAATTTTACACCTTTATTCTTAGAGCAATCCCAATATATTTAAATTTCTCCACATAACAGATCTTTCATTTCTCTTATACCATCCTTTATATTATTTCTAATGTGTGAAGCTCAGAAATGGCACAGTATTCCAGTTGATGCAATCAGTGATTTATAGAAGTTTTTTTAAAAAGTATTTCTGTGATTTATAATCCATCACTACGTTCTAATGGTTGAAAATCTTAGTGCCATTTTTAAAAGATCTCTATTTATTAACCTTTACACACCCAGGTTTCAAAATAATTACGATGCAAATTAGGCAAAGTAAGTATGCATCCCATGCAATCTGACAGTCAAAAAGCAATAACTTTTTTATTGTTGATATTTTATAATGCCAGGAATGATTATTTCTTGGATGAGTCATCCCTTCAATGATCTAATGAGCAACATATGGTTTATGTAGCAGTAAAAAGCTATTGAGACCACTGGCCCAATTACAAACTGAGTTACTAATCTCAGCTGGAACAGAAATAACACAGGCTTTGAAATGGCCTGAACAGCAATTGAATGGGAAAGAAAAAGGAATAGAGCAATAAGCTTGAATATCAGTCGGTGATAATGTCAACTATTTCTCATGCAATTGAAGAGCCAACTGGAAATCATCACATGAATAATGGGATATTAAATGAGGTACTGACACGTAACTGGCATCCATTAAGCGTGACTCAAGAAAGAAGTCAATGTTGCCAAGATAAGATGCAGCAAGTGCAAAAAAATAAAAGATACAGGGAGTAATGGCTGCCATAATGAAGTATAGTTTAAAGCCCATTGCAATATTAGAGCAAACCTAAAACTAAAAAGGTTACACCAAATTGCCCCAAAATGAAAATGGCAGTTACTTAATACAAGGATATAAAGTCAACCCAAAACAAAGGATTCTGAAATACAGAGGACCTGATTTATGAAAATCTAGCATTGGGAAAATTTTCTCTCAGAGTACTCCAAGGTATACCAAGTTAGCCAACGTAGATATCACCCACAGAAAAAAGCCAATATTTTCTCCAAGCTCACCTTCAAGTAGGATCAAACACTATGAATACTGCCACCTCTCGTTAGCATACATATTACTTGTCACCACACACTTACTGGTAGCAACTTCTATCACTTACACTGACCTTCCCTAAAGTGCTCTTCGCAGATCAGTCCCCAGGGTCTGTCAGGCTAATGATTTCACATTGCTATTTCCATCTTACAGAAAATTTAGTTTATGGACAATTCTCAGGAACAGAATCCTAATATAACCTGGAAAGCCCCTATAATGAAAGGCTGATGTAGATTTAAGGAATGATCTGGCAGCTGATTTTTAAAGAAGTGTATTTTTATGCTAACTGGAATAAAAGGAAGACCAGTTTATTCAAGGCAAGAGGTTAAGAGACTTGTGAAATTGTTACTAAAACCAAGTATAAAAAATGTGAAAATTGGATGAGACCATAAGAACAAGATCAAGAAAGGAACAGAGACAGTTAAAGGGTAGACAGTTTTGATGAGAGGGGTTTAAAACCCAGTCCAGATTTGGACAGATCACCAACTTTGTGTACCTTCTACTCAGCTTGCAGTATGATCTGGGAAAAAGAAAATGGGAGTCGGTCACAGCTGAAGAATTTATAGAGCATTCAATTTTTGTTCTTAAATTAGCAAAACTGAAATTCAAATAATAATAATGACTTTCTGTAAATGAAAGACAAGAAAATATGACTACTCCACCACGTAGTATGATTATGGCTAAACTATGCTGGCCAACTCTTTTATGCCATGTCCCCATATACCACTACTCCTCAGTCTACTAACTTTTTATTCATTTTAAATAATTCCATAAGAGCAAAAGACATATGAGCAGAATTAGGCCAATCAGCCTATTGAATTAACACCAATCCATCATGGCTGACTTATTATCCCTCTTAACCTCATTCTCCCGCCTTCTCCGTGCAACCTTTGACATTCTGACGAACCAAGAACATATCAATCTTTACTTTAAATATAGTCATTGACTTTGCCTACAGTCAACTGTGGCAATTAATTACAGATTCACAACCCTCTGGTTAAAGAAATTCCTTCTCAGCTATGTTCTAAATGGTTGCACCTGTGGCTGTGTCCTCTAGTCCTAGACTCACCCATAATAGGAAACATCCTCTTCCATAATCCACTCTTCAATGTTTCAATGTTTGATAGGTTTCATTGAGACCCCCTCTCATTCTTCCAAACTCCAGCTAGTACAGGTCCAGAAACATCAAATGCTCCTCAAACGTTAACCCTTTCATTCCTGGAGTCATTTTCATGAACTCCTCTCCAATACAAGCAAATTATTTCTTAGATAAGTGGTCCAAAACTGTTCACAATACTCCAAGTGCACTTTGACCAATGCCTTATAAAGCCTCAGCATCACATCCTTGTTGTTATATTCTAGTCCTCTCGAAATGCCACTAACATTGCATTTGCCTTCCTACCACCCATTCAACCTGCAACTTAACCTTTGGTGAATCCTGCACAAGGACTCCCAAGTCCCTTGTACCTCTGATTTTTGAATATTCCTCCCATTTAGAAAATAGTCTACACCTTTATTCCTTCTAACAAAGTACATGGCCATGAACTTCCCGATATTGTATCCCTTCTGCCACTTCTTTGCCCATTCTCCTGATCTGTCCAAGTCCTTCTGCAGACTCCCCGCTTCCTCAACACTACCTGCCCTTCCATCTGTCTCTGTATCATCCACAAATTTGGCCATGAAACCATCAATTCTAACATCCAAATGGTTGACATATAACATTAAAAGAAGTGGTACCAATACTGACCCCTCTGGAACACCATTTGTCACCGGCTGCCAAACAGAATAGGCCCCCTTTATTCTGACTCTTTTCCTCATGCCAGTAGTCAGCCAATCTTCTATCCATGCTAGTATTTTTCCTGTAATACCATGGGCTCTTATCTTGTTAAGCTGCCTCTTGTGCAGCAAACTTTGTGAAAGGTCTTCTGAAAATTCAAGTATACAACACCAACTGACTCTCTTTTATCCGTCCTGCCTGCTATATCCTCAAAGAACTCCAACCTATTTGACAGGCAAGATTTCCCCTCAAGAAAACCATGCTGATTTTTGGCCAAGTTTATTATGTTCCTCCAACCCCAAAATCTCACTCTTAAGAATGACCTCCAACATCTTCCCTAACACTAACTGGCTGATAAATTTCTTTTTCCTACCATTTTGTTTCCAATAATTCAGCTTCCACCTTCTCCCCCGCCCCCGGAAAAGATTTCCAGAGAGTTACCATTAAGGAGAAAATATTTCTATGTACTTCAATTATAAATTAGCATCCCTTTTCTTATAGTTATGCCCTCCTTGTTATAGGCACTGATTAATGAAAACACCCCAACATCTACTTTGTCAGACCCCATTAGGATCTTATGTTTCCATAAGATAAAGCACTTTAACTATCATAAATCAAAGAGATAAAAAGACAAAAGCTTGTTTATGGTTTAAAATCTAAAAGTTGTAGAAACAAGATGCAACAAAACTTCAGCAGTACAATTTTCACCAAGTACTCTTGAAATGATAACAAAAATCTCTCTTCCTTCTTCATAGTGGTCAGACATAATATTTTATATCAATTAATTGACATATCGCTGCAGCTGTTCTAAGGTTTTAATTTTATGAAGTTGATTTCTTTTTCCACCTCTTTCCCAGTCTCAACTTACCTCTGCATTCCCTGAGAGAACAGCTTTGTCTACATTCACCAGTACCTGTTCCTTCTGGCACACCCCTGAAGACCATGCTGCACAACAATGGTGTACCCAAAAGTGGCCTGTTAACAAATTAAAAATACATATGAAAATTATTTTCTTATTGGGAACAAGATTTACAGACTTCAATTTCTGAGGAAATTTGGAATCAAATTTTTAAATTGGTTAACATTTCATCGTTGTGTGCCCATCACTCTCTCCTACGATTTAAAGTGGTCCATAGGGTCCATATGACCAAGGATAAGTTGTCTCGTTTTTATTTAGATATACCTCCGTATTGTGATAAATGTAATAATGGAGAAGCTTCACTCATTCACATGTTTTGGACATGCCCGAGTCTTGGAAAATATTGGAAAGAAGTATTTCAAACTTTCTCGATACTTTTCAAAGTAAACTTTAAGCCTGATCCTTTAACCACTTTATTTGGTATTGTTGGAGGAAAGGATATTATTTTGGAGTCATCTGACTTGCACATTTTGGTTTTTATTTCTCTTATGGCCAGAAGGACGCTCTTGCTTAAATGGAAAGATGCTGCCCCTCCTATTCATGCTCAATGGTTACGTGATGTGATGTCATGTTTAAATTTAGAGAAGATTCGATGTTCAATCTCTGAATCTAGCCAAGATTTTCAAACATTGTGAGGACCTTTTTTTGAATTATTTTCAAAACCTTTGATTTGCTGTTAAAGCACAGACGATGACTAATAAATTTTTTCCGTTTTTTCCTTTACTAATCAGCTTCGGTCTTGGTAATGGGTTAGATTTTTATATGTAATAAAATTACTATATTTCAATGCTACGAATTAATTAATCTGTATGAATATAAGGTAAGGAATCTTTATATGTGATTTAGTATAATGTATTGATTTTTTTCTTGTACTCTGTATTCTTATATGTAAAATTAATAAAAATATTGGAAAAAATTATTTTCTGTAATATTCAGAATAATTCACTCATTGTTCCTATCTACCTTAACATTTCCCAGCACAATGTTAAGCTACCTTTTGCCAAGTCTAATTTCTGATCTATACTCTGAGTTGACATGAAAAACAGGTGATCTTATGGAAACATACATTTCTTAAACGGTAGATGAAGGAATTAAATTTCCAAAACTCAGGAGTCTAAAAATGGATGTGTTTCAGAGAACTAAGAAATTCCATCAGCAATTGAAAGTTGGGTTGTGGGAGGGAGCAGAGAACTGCAATTAAAAATCTGAGATTAAAAGCAGAAAATACTGGAAGATTCAGCATCGGTGGAAAGAAAAAGTTAATTTCTTCATCCCGAGTGATGATTATATTTCTCTTGGATAGAATTCTCTACCCAAGAGGGCTGTCAAGACTTGCTCCCTGAATATACAGTGCTGTGCAAAAGTCTGAGGCACATACATATAGCTAAGGTGCCCAAGACTTCTGCACAGCACTGTATATTGTCTTCCCAGTTACCTACTTAATACTACTTTAATATTTAATATTAATACTTAATACTACTGAGCTAATGCAATGTACTCTTATTTCTGTTTTCCAACCATCTTTCTATTTTAACCAACATATAGTAGTGTGCAGAAGTCTTATCCAAACTATATATGTGTCTAAGATTTTTGCACAGTACTATATTCAAGGGAATAGATAGATCTTTGGATATTAAGGGAAGCAAAGGATATTGAATTAGTACTGGAAGGCAACTCCCAAATAAAACTATGAGCAAATTATTATTGGTAGTATTATTG
This sequence comes from Mobula birostris, assembly GCF_030028105.1. Taxonomy (NCBI): domain Eukaryota; kingdom Metazoa; phylum Chordata; class Chondrichthyes; order Myliobatiformes; family Myliobatidae; genus Mobula; species Mobula birostris. The sequence continues at coordinate 214,585,408 of NC_092372.1, read as the reverse complement.
ATGGAAATCCTTAGATGATAAAATGTACTTTTGACACAGTAAAATACTACATACATCTTTAGCAACAGACTTCTGTTCTCCATAAATAAATCTAATGGCAATTCATAAAGAGCACATGTTGATTATTCCATAGAATAAAAGCAAAGCTGGCCTATATCTCATTTAATAGAAAATTATATTACAGCAACAAAAAAACTTTGATAAAACAGTGACCCTCAAAACAAAACATAAAAGTCACAATCAATTACAAATACCACTGAATTATTTCACATCTCTTTTAGGAAATCTTTCAAAATTAATCAACCATAATCTACACTTCATAAATCAATGTTGAAAAAGTCCATATACTTATCAAACAGATCTAACAGTGGAAGTGTTTTTTCTCTAAATTCTATAAACGAAAGGAAATTGAAAGCCTTAGTGCTGGAATGACAATGCAGAATAATTTTGGTCACACATTGGATAATTAGGATATACAGATGCTGACTTATAATCAATAAAAGTAATTAGATTGCTGAAGGAAAGAACAAATTTTTCATACCTGTAGGTTCAAACAAGGTCTGAATATCAATACCATCAGGAAGGCCAACTTGACTGAGTTCATCCCAAAATCTGCATATCTGTTCTTCAGGAGCCACTGGAACTGCAGCAGGCGCAGGGTGGGAAGGAGACCTGGCACAAAGTTTCCATGATGAACAGATTTTAAAGAATTCAAAAATATTTAGCTCAATTCATTTAAAAATCAATTTTATGGCTTGGGGTTTTGTATATCGATAATAAAATAATTTAACTTAACTTGAAAACTTACCAACAAGATAACATGCAATGAATGTGTTTTAAAACAACTGGCAGTAGGTAGAATTTGTTGACGTCTTGTCTCATGCAACAATTATTTGCGCATGCACAACTCAAATGCTTTTGGGACATCTTGTTTAAAAACACCTTCTACTTGAACTAATAAGAGAAAATTGTTTGGATTTCCAGCATCTGCAACACACACAAAATGCTGAAGGAACTCAGCAGGCCAGGCAGCATCTTTGGAAAAGAGTAAACAGTTCTGATTAAAGGTCTCAGCCCAAAACATCAACTGTTACAGGTGCTACCTGGTCTGCTGTGTTCCTCCAACATTCTGTGTGTGTTGCTCTACTTAACTATCTTGGTTAAGGTAATTCGGATTACATCAGAGTGCAGCAATTCTTACAAAAAAATGCAATAGGTTACAGAAGGTGGCATCTTTTCTTTCCAGCAATCTTATTAAGAGCCACCGAGTTAACCTTGATCAATGTTATGCTAAAAACAAGTGATAGTGCACTGAAGTATCACAATTAGATTTTACAGAGATTAACTGTATTAACTAGCAAATTTTACATTATATAGTTGGAAGAGTTACACCAAGTAAACTATTCTTCTGTCAAAAACAGAAACATGTCTTTAAAAGCAATAATCTAATAGCAAAGACTCTCACCTAATTTATACATTGTTGCAAATGGGGAATTTTACTGGTCTGAAATAGGTAGAAGCTATGTCAAAACAATGATTTTCTTCTTACAAAGGACATATTATTTTACAACAGAACAAAGTAGATAGTTTGACGTGAGATAGGCACTAGCAAATCTCTTCAAACCAATCAACCAATCAGTACTGCTCCATCACCAAAATCATTGCTGATCATTCACTTCACTTGTCTGTTTTCACTGACGTCCCCAACCTCCTTAACATCTCTGTCATTAAATATATCTATTTTTGTATATGTTTAACCAACTGGGCTAGTGCTTTAAAGCAGGGGTCCCCAACCCTTTTTTGCACTGTGGACTGGTTTATTATTGACAATATTCTTGTGGACCGGCCGTCCAAGGGGCCGGGGGGGGGGGGGGGGGGGGCGGTGCGGGGTAGGGTTGCCAACAGACAAGAGTAGCAGTCAAATACGTTGTTTACCCCGAGAAAGACTACCATGACCACGAAGCCTTGCGTGGGCACCAGTGCGCATGCGTGTACGTGCCCATTTTTTTTCTACCAATCGTTTTTGGTGATTCTGTTCGGGGGGGGAGGGGGTTAATCACGACCGGAATATAGGTGATAAGTGGCTAATACACTCAATTTCATTTCTAAAAGGGTTTATCTAACAAATTTAATATTAAACGCACAGCACATATTTTCCCCGTAAGAACATATAAAATCATTGCAACACACCAATATCGCTGAATCAGTGGGAGCCCTGGGCTGAATACTTGTTTCCCTGCAACAACACGGTCCTATCGAGGGGTGATGGGAGACAGTGATACTCGAAGGGAGTTCCTTATGTCCAGTCTATTCCGCAGTTTAGTTCTCATTGTATTCATTGCAGAGATATGTTGGAAATGGAAGCAACGTTTTTAGTGCTTTCGTGGCTATCTCAGCATATTTAGCCTCGACTTTGATTCAGAATGCCGGCAGAGATGTTATCTCAAACATACTTTTCCGCTCGCTGTCATTTGCAAGCTCAAGGAGTTGATCTCCTTCCCGCGCTGACGTACATGACGCGCGGGTAGTGACCTTGCATGTGTAATGAGCTCAACAGTGCGTGACAGGGAATGAGGAAAGGTGCAGCTGCCTCATATCGCCAAATCACATCGTTTCCTCGCAGCCCGGTACTGGTCCATGGACCGATGGTTGGGGACCGCTGCTTTAAAGCAGAGGATCCTACAAATTAAGCATCAAGGTGGTGACGAAATTCCTGATCTCTAAATGGCATACCCTGTTCTCCAAAGCTGTGACCCCTTATTCTGGACTCTCCCGTCACTGGAAAAAATCGTTCTAGTACAATGGGATTTCGGTTATTTGGGACACATCAGGACCAGTATGTTTTATCCCAATTAAGCAGCTGCCCCGATTAGCCAAAGTTTCATGGAAACAGTTAAAAAGGTATAAAGAATGCAAACTACTGTTTAACTAAGTAACAAATTATGCATTTAAATGAAATCCAGAACAAACCAGAACATTACCATTACTACCATAGTACTATACAACTGTGCAGTGGTTCCTAATAGTTATCAATGGAAGAATTCAGTGTATGCAGTTGTGTTGTCTTGATTGACTGTAAAAGAATAAAATCAGCACAGACACCCTGTGCAGATAATGGACTACCTTCATACAATGCTTTCAACGATTGCATCTTCCAAATCTTAATTTTCATTGTAACATTCAAGATGATTATCGATACCTTCATATCTTTTGTGGTTCCTAACCTGAAGTAGTAAAATAGTTCCATTTTCACTCCCAATCATTTCTAGCATCTCCAAGCCTGAATATTTCAAACTGCAGTGAGAAAGACAATTCTGAAATGTCCTACTGCTTAATTCTCGCCAATTATCAGTGACTTAAAGCACTGCTTTTTGAACACAAATACACACAACTGATGATATCTAAAAACTATTCACTAAGCACAAGTGCACGTGACGGACACTAGTTCAAAACTGTTCGGTTAGTGTCCTGTCCCAATTAATTGGCATAGTATCCCAAATAAACAAAGAGAATCCCGACTGTTTTCGATTAGTTTTTCTTCTTTATGAGTTGTCCCAAGTAAGCAGCTGTCCCAATTAACCAATGGCCCAATTAACAAGAATCCACTGTGCTTAGGTTATCGAATCGTGTTAAAACTTTATGGGTTTCTGAGATCCCTTCTCATTTATGTTCCACATATAAAGGTCTCCCATTCTTAATCGATCTTCATAAGACATCCCAGGTAACAGTCTAGTTAACCTTCAATGCACTTCCTCCAAGGCAGCAACATTCTTCTTCAAATCAGATGACAAACTGCACAGAAAACTCCAGTTGGGATCTCACCAAAGACTCTCTTGCAATGAAAACCAGCATTTGCCTTCCTCACCTGCTCTTGTTGACTAGTGTACAAAGGCACACAGTTCTCATTGCACCTTCCCTTTGCAAATCTACTATTCAGCTACTAATCCAATTATTTTGGAACCAAAGTTAATAACTTGATATTTATCTCTGTTAGACTGCACCTAGCATGCATTTACCACTCAACCAATTTGTCTTCATCACACTGGAGAATCTAATCACCCTCTTCACAGACCACACAACTCACCTTCAGAACAAGCCAAAAGTACACAACAAGTTATGATAGCCATTATCAGTTAAATACTGGAAGGCATCTTAAAAACAGAAAAATTAAACTTCAAAATCAGGATCAGGTTTAATATCACTGGCATACGCCATGAAATTTGTTGTTTTGCAGCAGCAGTACATCACAATACAGGATAATAAAAGCTATAAGTTACAATCAGAAGTACAAATAACTGACACTGTTCATAGGTTCATTGTCCATTCAGAAATCTGATGGCGGATGGGAAGAGGCTGTTCCTGAAACATTGAGTATGTGTCTTCAGGCTCCTATACCTCCTCCTTGATGGTAGCAATGAGAAGAGGGCATGTCCTGGGTGATGGGGGTCCTTAATGATGTTGTCACCTTTTTGAGGCGTCGTCTTTTGAAGGTGTCCTAGATGCTGGGGAGACTTGTTCCCATGATTGAGTTGACTGAGTTTACAACATTCTGCAGCTTTTTCTGATCCTGTACAATGGCCCCTCCATACCAGACAGTGATGCAACCAGTTAGAATGCTCTCCACAGTATATCTGTAGAAACTTGCACATGACAATTTGGTGACAATTCTCCACAAACTTCTAATCAAATATAGCCGCTGTTGTGCCTTCTTTGTAATCGCATCAATATGTTGGGTCCAGGATAAATCCTCAGAGATGATGGTACCCATGAACTTGAAAACTGTTCACTCATTCCACCGTTGATCCCTTGATGAAGACAAGTGAGCATTCCCTCAACGTAACCTTCATCAAGTCCACAATCAATTCCTTGGTCTTACTGATGTTGAGTGCAAGGTTGTTGTTGCGACACCACTCAACCAGCTGATCTATCTCGCTCCTGTACGCTTCCCTATCAACATCTGCAATTCTGCCAACACTAGTTGTATTGCTGGCAAACTTAAATGGTACTTGATCTGTGCCTAGCCACAGAATCATAGGTGCAGAGAGTAGAGCAGTGGGCTAAGCAGGCACCTTTGAGATGCAGTGTTGATTTCAGCGAGGAGATGCTATTTCTTACCTGCACTGACTCTGGTCTCCTGGTGAGAAAGTCAAGGATCCAGTTGCAGAAGTGGGTACAGAGGCCTAGGGTTTGAAACTTGTTGATTAGAACTGAGGGTACGATTGTGTTGAACACTGAGTTGTAGTCAATAGACAGTATCTTGATGTGGGTATTACTAATGTCCAGGTGATCCTAAGTCCAGTGGAGAGCCAGTGAACTTTGAGTCCACTGTAGACCTATTGTGACAAAGGGCAAAATTGTGGCAGGTCCAAGTCTTTACTTAGGCAAGAGTTGATTCGAGCCACGACAAAGCACTTCATCACAGTATGAAGTACACACACTCAACCACAGAAGTCTTGATGAAGTTGGTGACAACTATGGCATATTCATTCAAACTCGAAGAGGAATCCCTAAATATTATCCAGTCCACTGACTCAAAGCAGTACTGTAAGCCTCCCTTGACCATACCTTTTTACATTGATAGAATTCTGGAAATTCAGCATAGACTCAATCTACTCAAGACTCTATATTCAAAATGCATTGTTGATCACAAAATGTTTTCAACCAAACTTAATGACATCCTCAAGGCACTACAGCAAATTAGTGGAAACACTTGCTTTGTATCCTAATCTCATTTTCATTTTTCTAACTAGATCCTTGATCTTTCATATTTATCTCAGCCCACAGCTTTATAATTTAGAGTTACAATCTACATTTTAACCATTTCCCACCTTACTTTTATTATTACCAATATCAGTCTTCCTCCACTCTTACTTTTCTTCCTAAGCATTCTTTCCCTCTTAAGAAAACTATTCTTTAAAAGCAAATTCATCCACTTGTGAATTCTTTCTAATTGACAATTCAATGCATAGTAATTTTTTTTTGAACAATTATAAGCCTGGTCTCCTTCAAACATAAGGTTAAGGTTATTGGACCTTGGACTTTCTGACTAACAGACCCCAATCAGTTAAGTTAGACAACCTCTCCTCCACTCTCACCCTGAACACCAGCGTGCCTCAAGGCTGTGTGCTGAGCCCTCTTCTGTACTCCTGTTCAACTATGACTGCATTCCTGTACATGGTTCTAACTCCACAACCAAGTTCACAGACGACACCACGGTGGTTGGCCTGATCAGCGGGGATGACGAGATGGCCTACAGGGATAAGGTCCAGCACCTGGCTACGTGGTGTGCCGACAACAACCTGGCCCTTAACACCCAGAAGACCAAGGAGATTATTGTGGACTTCAGGCATGCTAGGAGCCACACTCCCATCCCCATCTACATCAACGGAGCTGTAGTGGAGCATGTATCAAGCTTCAAATTCCTAAGTGTCCACATTTCCGAGGATCTCACCTGGTCCCTGAACTCCTCCATCCTGATCAAAAAGGCGCAACAGTGCCTTTATTTCCTGCAGAGCATCAATAAAGCTCACCTCTGTCCCAGGATACTGATGAACTTTTACCGCTGTACCACTGAGAGCATACTCACCAACTGCATCTCAGTGTGGTATGGCAACTGTCCCATATTGGACCGCAAAGCACTTCAGCGTGTGGTGAAAACTGCCCAGTGGATAATTGGCACCCAATTGCCCACCATTGAGAACATCTACCATAAATGCTGCCTGGGCGGGGCGAAAATCATTATCAAGGATGCACCTCACCCTAACCATGGACTTTTTACTCTTCTCCCATCCAGTAGGCACTACAGGAGCCTCCACTCCCGCACCAGCAGGCACAGGAAGAGCTTCTTCCCTGAGGCTGTGACCCTGCTGAACCTCACATCATAGCACTAAGCAGTATTGCACCCATATTGTACTGTCTCAGCGCTTTTATATTTGTGTGCTGTCACACTTACTTTTTATTCGCAGTTATTTTGTAAGTAACACTATTCTTTGCATTTCTGGTTTGATGCTAACTGCATTTCATTGACTTTGTATCTGTATTTGGCACAATGACAATAAAGTTGAATCTAATCTAATAAGTAGAGGTGCTTGGTGGTGATTACACAAGTTCAGCAAGACCTGCTGTTTGGCCTGGATAGCATCCAGGCCAAGCAGCAATCACACCGCATCAGTGCCAAGCAATAACAATGTCCAATAACAGAAAATCCAATTATCATTCGCTGATATTCAACAGCAACACCATCACAGAACCCCAAACTAATCGATATTCTCAGGGTTAATATTGGCCATAAACTAAACTGCAATAAACATATACATAATGTGTCAGACCAGAGGCTAAGAATACTGCAGCAAATAACTTAGTTTTTAAATATCTGTTCACCATCTACAAGACTTAAGCCAGGAGTGTGATGAAATGCTCTCCACTTGCCGAGCTGAATGTAACTACAACCACACTCAAGAAGCCTATCACTATATAGGACATAGCATCACTCCCCTCAGCCCTGATAGACACCATATCCACAATTCACTCACTCCACCACCAATGAACCATGGCAGTAATTTGTACCATCTACAAGATAAACTAGAGCAAAAGGGCAATCAGTATAGGAGTTGGGACATTATGATACAGTTGCAAAAGACATTACTGAGACTAGTTACAGGAATGGTGCCAAAAGACTGCAAAGAAAGTTTGAGAATGTTGCTAGGACTCGACTGCCTTGAGTTATAGTCAGAGATTCGGGCAAGCAAGGAATTTATTCCTTTCAGCACTGGAGACTGAGGGGGTCAGATTATTATATATTAAGTACTGTATATTGAAAGAAGAAGTTAATAGGTTCTTGAATAGTAATGGTGTCAAAGGTTACAGGTAGAAGGCAGGAGAATGGAGTTAAGATGTATAATAAATTAGCCATGATTGAGTGGCAGAGCAGATTCAGTAGGCCATATGGCCTAACTCTGCTTATATGCCTCAGAAGGCGTAGCAGTAGAATGCAGGCCATTTGACCCAGAGTCTGCTCTGCCATTCAGTCAAAGCTGATCCCTTTCCCCCCTCCTCAGCCCCACTCCCGGCATTCACCCTGTTACCTTTGATGCGGTGTCCAGTCAAGAACTTATCCAGCTCTGCCTTTAATACACCCAATGATCTGGCCTCCACAGTTGCCTGTGGTAATAAATTCCACAAATTCACCACCCTCTGGCTAACGAAATTTCTCCACATCTCTGTTTTAAATGGAAGCTCCTCTATCCTGACGCTGTGACCTCTTGTCCGAGACTCTTTGACCATGGGAAACATCCTTTCTACATCTACTCTATCTCAGCCTTTCAATATTCCAGAGGTTTCAATGAGATCCTCTCACCATCCTTCTAAATTCCAGCAAGTATGGGCCCAGACCCATCAAAAGTTCCTCATATCACCCTTTCATTCATGGAATCATCTTTGAGAACCTCCTCTTTACCCTCTCCAATGCCAGCACAACATGTTTTCTTAGATAAGGAGCCCAAAACTGTTTACAATACTCAAAATGAGGCTTCACCAGTGCCTTATAAAGCCTCATCATCACATCCCTGCTCTTGTATTCTAGACCTCTTGAAATTAATGCTAACATTGCATTTGTCTTCCTCACCACCAACTCTACCTGCCACTTAATCTTTAGGGTGTTCTGCACAAGGACTCCCAAGTCCCTCTGCATCTCAGACTCCTGGATTTTCTCCCTGTTTCGAAAATAGTCCACACATTTATTTCTACTATCAAAGTACATGACCATACATTTTCCAACACTGTATTTCATTTGCCACTCTCTTGTCCATTCACCCAATCTATTTAAGTCCTTCTGCAGCCTTCCTGTTGCCTCAACACTTCTTGCACTTCCACCAGTCTTCGTATCATCTGTAAACTTGGCAACATAGCCATCTATTCCACACATCTAAATCATTGCAAAACAGCATGAAAAGAAGCGGTCCCAACCCTGACCCCTGCGGAACACTAGTTGCTGGCAGGCGACCAGAAAAGGATCGTTTTAGTCCCACTTGCCATCTCCTACCAATCAGCCAATGCTCATGCCAGTACCATGGGCTCTTAACTTGGTAAGCAGCCTCATGTGCGGCACTTTGTCAAAGGCCTTCTGAAAATTCAAATATGCAGTACAACATCCACTGCATTCCCTTTATCTATCCTACTTGTAATCTCCTCAAAGAATTCCAACAGGTTCATCAGGCAAGATCTTCCCTCAAGGAAACCATGCTGACTTTGTCCTATCTTGTCCTGTGTCACCAAGCACTCCATAGCCTCATCCTTAACAAATGGCTCCAACATCTTCCCAACCACTGAGGTCAGGCTAATTGGTCTATAATTTCCTTCCTGCTGCCTTCCTCCTTTCTTAAAGTGTGGATTGACATCTATAATTTTCCAGTCCTCTGGCACCATGATTTTTGAAAGATCATTATAATACCTCCACAATCTCTACTGCAGTTCATCTGGTCTGAGTGATTCATGTCCCCTTAGGTCTTTCAGCTTTTTGAGCACCTTCTCCCTTGTTATAGTAACTGCACTCACTTCTCTTCCCTCACAGCCTTCAACATCTGGCACACTGCTAGTATCTTCCACAGTGCAGATTGATGCAAAAAACTCACTCAGTTCACCTACTATCTCCTTGTCTCCCGTTATTATTTCCAATGCCTCATTTTCTAGCAATCCTATATCCACTCTCATCTTTCTTTTATTTTTTACATACTTGAAAAAGCTTTTACTGTCCACTTTGATATTGTTTGATAGATTGCTTTCATATTTCATTTTTCCCTCCTAATGACTCTTTCAGTTGCTCTCTGACAGGTTTTACTCTTTCAATATTTTTATTAGTTTCTACATAGAAGAATACAGAGTACAAGAAAGTACATATAAAGGTTGAAAAAAAACAACTACCAATTACATTATATCTATCCATAATAACAATCTCATTACCCCGTATTCATGTAGGTTAGTTTAGTTTGAAATATACTAATTTATTACAAAAAAGTCTAACCCCTACCAAGACCGAAGCTGTTTATTAAGGAGAAAAAAAGGTAAAATACCTTCTCATATAATAAAAATTAATAATAGCCAACATCTAAATTTAAACAACAAATTGAGGGTTTTGAAAGTTTTGAAAATAATTCAGAAAGGGTCCCCACTCTGTAGGGTTTTTAAAAACTTACCAATCCTCTGTCTTCTCACAAATTTTTGCTCTGTTGTATGCCCTCTCTTTTGCTTTTACATTAGCTTTGACTTCCCTTGTCAGCCATGGTTGTACTATTTTGCCATCTGAGTATTTCTTCATTTTTGGGACACATTATTCTGCATCTTCCTCATTTTTACCAGAAATTCAAGCCATTGCTGTTCTGCTGTCATCACTGCCAGCATCTACTTCCAATTTACTTTGGCCAACTCTTCTCTCGTACCACTGTAATTTCCTTTACTCCACTGAAATACTGCTACGTCAGACTGTACTTTCTCCTTATCAAATTTCAAGTTGAACCCAATCTTAGGAGGGATGATGGCACCTAACAGCAACTCCTTTGCTTGCATCTTCGGAAACAGCTCTATTTCTACCTTTAATATCTTTATTTTCTCCCTTCAGGGTTCTTTTGAAGATCCTGACCTGGAGTTACACGCAGGCTTCGGTTCTTTGCAGGAATGGGACCCGTTCTCAGGTTCCACAACTGGCCACTATTCGACATGCCAAGGGTTTGGCCTGAGAATCTCGATCATGTTCAGAAGCCTAAGATCTTGGGCCTCTGGAGACTGGCGGATTGAGGGCCAGTCTCACGGCAGGAGACTCGTGTGTCGTCCGGGAGGCCGGAAAATCTTTCGCTGTGGTCCTGAAGACCTGAGGTCTTTGTGATCTTCGGACACATAGCTCGAAAAAAACGATGAAACATACTTTTAAGATTGTAAACCAGCAGGTTGTTGTTATGTGTCCCACTCGCTGTGAAAATGGAGGATACCTCCCTCTCCTTTGCCAGGGAGAGAGAGAACCTGTGTTTGTCGAAGTTCGGATGAAATGCAAAGCTTTTAGGGTAACTTTGGTCTGTGTCTTTGCTATTGCTTAGCACAAACTTGGGCTCAGTGATGGTACTGATGCACTTTTTTTTTGCTGGTGAGGGGAGGGGGGGATCATTACTTGCTGCCACTTACGCGCGCGGGGGGGGAGCCGGGGGCACTTTGGGGTTTTCACGTTCAACTGTCGTTCATTCTTTGGGGCACTTCTCTGTTTTCGTGGATCTTCGTGAAGAAAAAGCATTTCAAGATGTATATTGTATACGTTTCTCTGACATTAAATTTGATCTTTGAACCTTTGAATCATATTGTGATCAAGGGTTCTTTTACCTTAAGCTCACTAATCACCTCCAGTTCATTACATAACACCCAATCCAGTACAGCTGAATCCCTAGTAGGCTTAACTGCTCTAAAAAGCCATCTCATAGGCATTCAACAAACTCACTCTCTTGAGATCCATTACTCACCTGATTTTCCCAATTGACCAGCATGTTGAAATCTCCCATGACTATCATAACACTGTCCTTTTGACACGCCTTTTCTATTTCCTGTTATAATCTGTAGTCCACATCCCAGCTATTGTTGGGAGGCCTGTATATAACTTCCATCAGGGTCCTTTTACCCTTGCAATTTCTTAACTCAATATCTTCTGATCCTATGTCACATCTTTCTACTGATTTGATGTCATTCTTTACCAGCAGAGCCACGCCACCCCTTCTGCCTACCTTCCTAACCCTCCAATGCAATTTGTAACCTTGAACAATTAGCTCCCAACTACAACCATCCTTCAGCCACGATTCAGTGATGGCCACAACATCATACCTGACAATCTGTAATATTGCAACAAGATCATCCACATTATTTCTTATATTTAGTGCATTGAGATACAACATTTTGAGTACTGTATTCGCTACCCTTTTTGATTCTGCATCCCAAATGCACTGATATCACCCTGCTGGCTGCAAATATGTCCCATCATCTGCCTGCCCTTCCTGACAGTCTGACTGCACGCTATCTTTGCTTTTTTTTAAAAAAACCATCCATCCTATCCTGAGTCGCTTCACTCTGGTTCCTAACCCCTTATGATAGCTATTACTGCCTGTGCCACGCGACAGTGAGTTTCAGAATAGAGTGAGGTGGAGGATAAATGCATGGCTGAGGGAGTGGAATAGGGGACAAGGAATCAGACTTCTGGATCATTGGGACCTCTTGTGGAGCGGGAGTGACATGTACAAAAAGGACAGGTTGCACTTAAATCCAAGGGGGACCAACATCTGGGAAGGGAGGTTTGCAAAGGCTACTGGGGAGAGTTTAAACTAGAATCGCTGGGGGGTGGGAACCAAACTGAAGAGACGAAGGAAGGGAAAGCTGGCTCACAAATCAAGGAAGCTTGTAGACAGTGTGAGAGGGAGGATAGGAAGGTGATAGAGAAGGGATACGCTCAGACTGATGGTTTGAAATGTGTCAATTTTAAAGCAAGGAGTATCATGAACAAAGTGAATGAGCTTAGAGCATGGATCAGTATTTGGAGCTATGATGTTGTGGCCATTACAGAGACTTTGATGGCTCAATAGCAGGAATGGTCACTTCCAGTGCCAGGCTTTAGATGTTTCAGAAAGGACAGGGAGGGAGGCAAAAGAGGTGGGGGCGTGGCACTACTGATCGGAGATAGAATCACAGCTACAGAAAAGGAAGAAGTCATGCAGGGATTGTCTACTGAGTCTCTATGGGTGGAAGTTAGGAACAGGAGGGGTCAGTAACTCTTCTGGGTGTTTTTTATATACCACCCAATAGCAACAGGGACGTCGAGGAGCAGATAGTGAGGCAGATTCTGGAAAGGTGTAATAATAACAGGGTTGTCGTGGTGGGAGATTTTAGTTTCCCCAATATTGATTGGCATCACCCTAGAGCATGGGGATCAAGATGAGGTGGTGTTTATTAGGTGTGTTCAGGAAGGTTTCCTGACACAATATCTAGATAAGCCTACAAAAGGAGATGCTGTACTTATCTGGTATTGGGAAATGAATATGGTCAGGTGTCATGTCTCTCAGTAGGAGAGCATTTTGGAGATAGTGATCACAATTCTATCTCCTTTACCATAGCATTGGAGAGGGATAGGAACAGACAAGTAAGCACTTAATTGGAGTAAGAGGAAATATGAAGCTATCAGGCAGGAACTTGGAAGCATAAATTGGGAACAGATGTTCTCAGGGAAATGTATGGCAGAAATGTGGCAAATGTTCAGGGGAAATTTGTGTGGTGTTTTGCATAGGTATGTTCCAATGAGACAAGGAAAGGACGGTAGGGTACAGGAACCATGGTGTACAAAGGCTATTCAAAATCTAGTCAAGAAGAAAAGAATGGCTTACGAAAGGTTCAAAAAACTTGGGAATGATAGAGATCTAAAAAAATTATAATGCTAACAGGAAGGAGCTTAAGAATAAAATTCGGAGAGCCAGAGGGGTCATGAGAAGTTCTTGGCAGACAGGATTCAGGAAAACCCCAAGGCATTATACAAGTATGTGAAGAGCAAGAGGATAAGACATGAGAGAATAGGGCCAATCAAGTGTGACAGTGGAAAAGTGTGTATTGAACCAGAAGAGATAGCAGAGGTACTACTTTGCTTTGGTATTCACTACAGAAAAGGACCTTGGCAATTGTAGGGATGACTTACAGCAGACTGAAAAGCTTATACATATAGACATTAAGAAGGAGGATGTGCTGGAACTTTTGGAAAGCATCAAGTTGGATAAGTCACCGGGACCGGATGAGATATACCCCAGGCTACTGTGGAAGGTGAGGGAGGAGATTACTGAGCCTCTGGCAATTATCTTTGCATCATCAATGGGGATGTGAGGGGTTCCGGAGAATTGGAGGGTTGCAGATGTTGTTTCCTTATTCAAGAAAGGGAGTAGAGATAGCCCAGGAAATTATAGACCAGTGAGTATTACTTCAGTGGTTGGTAAGATGATGAAGAAGATCCTGAGAGACAGGATTTATGAACATTTGGAGAGGTATAATATGATTAGGAATTGTCAGCATGGCTTTGTCAAAGGCAAGTTGTGCCTTACGAGCCTGTTTGAATTTTTTGAGGATGTGACTAAACACATTGATGAAGGAAGAGTAGTAGATGTAGTGTATATGGATTTCAGCAAGGCATTTGATAAGGTACCCCATGCAAGGCTTAGTAAGAAAGTAAGGAGGCATGGGATCCAAGGGGACATTGCTTTGTGGGTCCAGAATTGGCTTGCCCGCAGAAGGCAAAGGGTAGTTGTAGATGGGTCAGATTTTGCATGGAGTTTGGTGACCAGTGGTGTGCCTCAGACCTCTGTTCTGGGACCCCTTCTCTTCGTGATTTTTATAAATGACCTGGACAAGGAAGTGGAGGGATGGGTTAGTAAATTTGCTGATGACACAAAGGTTGGGGGTGTTATGGATAGTGTGGAGGGCTGTCAGAGGTTACAGTGGAACATCACTGGGATGCAAAACTGGGCTGAGAAGTGGCAGATGGCATTCAACCCAGATAAGTGTGAGGTGGTTCATTTTGGTAGGTCAAATATGATGGCAGAATATGGTATTAATGGTAAGACTCTTGGCAGTCTTTTAAGAGGCTCCTGGTTAGGTACATGGAGCTTAGAAAAATCGAGGGCTATGGATAACCCTAGGTAATTTCTGAAGTAAGCACATGTTTGGCACAGCATTGTAGGTTGAAGGGCCTGAATTGTGGGGTAGGTTTTCTATGTTTTTAATGAAAAGATGAACATGCACAGTCTCTCTCTCAGGGAAAGGGCATCATAAACTCACATACAGGGCGGTGTGTATATGGAACGAGCTTTGTTTGCAGCAGGTATAAAAATATTTTAAAAAACCTTGGATGGATACATGGATAGGGAAGTTTCAGAGGTGAATGCGACTAGCTTACATTGGTATACACATCAGCAAGACTAGATGTGCACTGCAACCGTTGAGAGACGAGACTGCAGATGCTGGTACAAGGAGCAACAAACAATCTGCTGAAGGAAGTCAGTGGATCAAGCAGCATTTATTGGAGGAAAGGAATTGTTGATGTTTCCAGTTCAAGTCTTTCATGAGGACAGGGCATCCATTTCACAGAACAATGGCCATCTTGTCCTTCTGGCTGCATGTAATTTCAAATCACCTTTCCATTCCTAAACTCATCTGGCTACATTCGGTCTTCTCCACTAAAACAGGTCAAACTAATGCAACACCTCATAATTCTGCCTGGGTAGTCTATAACTGAATGATATGAACAATCAACATTTCCAAAAAGATACATAATTTATTGATTTTTAATAGTCTAAATTGACCAAATACAGTTGGATGGCTTTCTTATTCTCCATAGCTTAGTGCCTAATAAACCATTTCGATTATCTCTTCCAATCCTACAAGACTAGATTACTTTATATCTCAGCAAAACAAGTCATCTCTCAGTTCAAGCTGACCGCCTTTCTCCATAACTATTTTTAACCTAATATCTGAAACATTAATTTTACAGTATGGCTATGAATGATCAATCGCAGAACCAATGTATGATTTGCAATCAGAGCAGTCATATTATTTAAGGTTTGTGCACAACTCACGTTCACACAGTCTCAATAGTTGCCATTGCATGAAACTATGTACAATTTTACTAAAATATAATTCATACTGCATATTTAATGCATGAAACTGGTGACTCATAATAGAAAACTTGTAAAATTAATCTAATTTATTCATGTCATTCTTTAATGAATTGCTGCAGCTGTGGCACTCACCAAATCTGCAACAGGATAATGAAATTCAAGGTCCTCAAATATTTACTATTAATTAGTGGATCTCCCTTGTATTGCCAGTGATGACTTAGAGGACTGGTTGTTTTGTAACCAGTCAACTACAAACCAAGACTAATATTCCAAAGCATGCATCTTAGAAATTATAATTTAATTTTAAATATCGGGAAATAAGCTATAATAAGAGTCATTTGAGAGCTCCAACAGGCATTGTTACTAGGTGGAATTAGGTATATTTCTAAATAAAGTAATATGCAGGTAGAAGCTAAGCTCAGGGTTGAATAAAATATTGTTATTTAATCACTCATTTTATTTGGTCTACCTGTACACTTCCTTGTTAATGTAAATATCTAATCAGCCAATCATGTGATGACAACTCAATGCATAAGAACATGCAAACACGGTCAAGAGGTTCGGTTGTAGTTCAGACAAAACATCAGAATGGGGAAAAATAGTGATCCAAGAGACTTTGCAATGGAATGATTGTTGGTGCCAGACAGGGTGGTTTGAGTTATCTCAGAAACGGTTGATCTCCTGGGATTTTCACACATAGCGGTCTCTAAAGCAGGGGTTCCCAACCTGGGATCCATGGACCCTTTGGTTAATGGCATTAAAAAAAAATGTTGGGAATTGCTCAACCCTAACTGCCTTCATAGGGTGGTCCTGAATAGCTACTCTCTGTCTTGAAAGAATTTCCTACTTAGAAGGGAGTTCCAAAATAACTCAGTGGAATATTGGTCAGGGAACTGTGACAATGGAAACTGTGGAGCTGTAGCACGTTAAGCAGTTTGGTATGTCATTAAAAGATGCAATTCACTTAAGAATGCCAGCACACTCAGACTCAGTGACTTTTACAGGACTAGCAAAACGTGTTCTTGTCTTTTTTAATCTGCATTTTTCTCAATTGCAAGAGCCTGCTGGACATTAAGAACTTGAAGTACTGCAGGTCTGAGCCATCAGCAAGTTGGTTATTGGCAGAGAAATTGAAGGAGCTGGACTTGGTGCGGGTCATGTTGCTGCCTGCATCAGAAAGGCATCGGAAGAGTCGGTGAGCGAAGGTGTTATGCATTCTAACAGCAAGTGATCATCTTAGTTGCTTTTCCTGTGATCGCAAGACCATGTTAATGTGGAATGCTACAAGACCAATTCACTGGTTTATTGGCGTACAAGTGGAGAGCTCCATGGCCTCAGTTGTAGCAAGGACTGGGCTTCAAGCCACTATGTTGCCGATTTACAGCCACCCACAAGAGACATAGAGTCACTGCATTCCCACAAAGTGCCAGAGGCAATGTGACACGGTGTCCAAGCTGGAGTCAGTGCCACACCCCAGTGATAACTCAGCAGAATATAAACCATATTGTGTTTGACTGCAGACTAGTGCAACATTTATGTACTCCTGCACTTGATTATATTTTTAATGTGACTTATTTTACTGCTATCTGATAAATGTTATATGTGCTTTGTGATGTATACGACTGTTGGTACTGTGTTTTGTACCTTGGCCCCGGAGTAACGCTGTTTCATTTGGCTGCATTCACGTGTATTCATGTATGGTTCAATGACAATTAAACTTGAAATCCATGAATATGACTGTGTCAGGTTAATCACTTCAGCTGTAGGCATTATACTGAGAGATCTATAGGATAGCTCATTCAATTTTAGTGCAAGGCTCCACATATTAATGAGGAATTTGTGAGACTGATTGGGCTGTGTCAAGGTACGGTATCAAGGTCGATTGCAAATGATTTGTTCAATTTTAGCCTATCTGCTGATTTTATGGTGGTCTTTCAGAACCAACTAGCTTAGTGGGTAATTTCAGTGAACCAATAATTACTCACGTTGCTTTTGAGAGAGTTATATCTGACACACAGGACAAGGAATGGTTATAAGTTTCTCTAAAATAATAAAACATTTCTTTCAGAAATATAGTAGTTTGTTGATTTGTTATATTGCAGACTTTAAAATAATGAACTGAATTTAAATCACACAGTTAATAGCACTTGAAATCATACGTGTAGATTACTCCTGTTGGCCTTTAGAACTTGAGTCCAACATTCTGACTATTCGAAATCAAAGCGACAGGTAGGGAACAGAGAAATCCTAATTCTATTTTCATGCTTATCACTCTATTCCTTAATTGCACACTTCCCACTATCATTCCTGGCCACCCTAACAATAAATCGTGTCCACATTCTCAGTTATCTTGTGATTCTGGCTGCCCTCAATCTACCACACCAAACCATGCTGCACTCAGAATTTCAAAATATAAATTCCCAATGCAAACCTAATTAATTCCTTACAAAATCTACAATTGCTCTGAGATTCCCTCTGGCAGCCTCAATTGCTTAGCCGTATCTTCAAATTTCATGACAGCAAGCACCACGAAGTCATATTAAGTAACGAAATGCACTGTGAAACAAATGAATAGCAATAGAAACAGCTGTAGGAGAAACAGTCTATTAACCTTGCTCTACTGTTTAAAATGAATTATCTGATCTTCAAGTGTCAGCATCAACTGTCTTAAGCCACTTCTGATTATTGTTTCTGTGGAATCACTTCTCAGTCCATGGTTAATCTTTCCTCACTGAAGAAACCTTTTCAATAATATGAATCAGGAATTGCTTAAAGGCCTGCTTATTGGTACTTGTGGGTGTGGAAGCAGAGGTTCATTTCTGAACTATTTTCATCCTTGTCAATGTACTCCCACTGCTTTGATAGGAAGTTTCAGAATTTTGACACGAACAATGAAGAAAATAGTGATTTCCCCAAGTCAGGAAGGCAACTTGCAGTGGCAGTGCTTCTACAGCATCTGAAGGTGTATTTCTGGTTAGCAATAATCAGATGAGTCATCAAATCTGCCTTGTAAAACTGTTACAGAATACCTAACCAAAAACGCAACAATGATTCAAGAAGTGGTGGCTAAAGAGCTCATCAATTGTCTCACAGTTCAGGAGTTGCTGGGTTTGCATTCATACATGTAAATCAAGAGCATTCCTTCACTTCTCAACCAGATGAAGCAGGGGACGATTCAGCCATTACAGCGTGCCTTGACATTCAATAAAATGGCTGCCATTTCTCCATCTGATCCCCATATTTCTCAATTCCATTAAAAGCAGATCAGCATGGAGTGCATGGGGCAAAGGACTTCTTTCTGTGTTATAGCACTCTACATTGAAAATTCTATCCACAACCTTTGAGCAAAAGAATACTGTTAAGTTTTCATTGACGTTTTGAAGCTTCACAAAAATAGTGGAAAGACATTGAGTAGTGACAAGACTAGTTATTTACTATACAATTGCTCCCTTCCTGACCATACTGTAGGCATAGTTCTCATGTGCTCAGATTAAATTTCTGGTCATTGATAACTTTCAGGGTATTTATTGATTGCAAAGAAGTAAGACATGGTAATGGAGAAGAGTATCATTACATATTCTCTAAGTGCCCATTGTCTGTTTTTGTTATTTACTTATTCATGGAGGGGACACACCATTGTATTGTGGTATTTATCTCTAATTAGGGCCCAAAACTTGCCATTTCAGAGATCATTTAACAATCAACCATACTGGTGAATCTGGGAGTTGAATAAAGTTTAAATCTGATAAGTAGGTAGATGCTTTTCCCAAAGAACATTACTGTATTAGATGATTTATTGATAGATTATATATTCAGTCTCTTGGTCAATATAACTGATGTTAGTTCTTATTATTCTATTGCAATTTAATTACCTGAATTTAATTTTACAGCTGCCACAGGAAAATTCTGAGTTAGCAATGAAATTTGGGTGAAAAATGGGTAGAATAGCTTGGTGGAGGAAAGGTGTCAGCCGATAGTAGATCTGGCATTCTTGTTTAAAGGTGTAGAGAATGCCAGCCAACTGCAGACCTGCTGGCTTAATTTCAATGGCAAGGAAGGTTTTAAAAACAATATGGTAATCACTAATAAGCAATCAGAAAGATTTGATTTGATTGATGAGAGCCAGTACGGATTATTATATCTTATTTCACTACCCTGTGTATTTTTTGATGAGTTGAAGTCATCTTTCTGGAGAATGCACTTGACCTACCTGGGGAATAGGAGACTCTACAGTTAGGGAGACAGATAGGCAATTTCTTTGACACGAGAAGGAAATACGGATGGCAGTTTGCCTCCCAGGTGCCAGGGTCCATAATGTTTCTGAACGTGTCCACAATATCCTGAGCAGCCAGAAGTTATGCTGCATATCTGTACCAACAACATAGGTAGAAAAAGAAAGGAAGTCCTGAAAAAAGAATACAGGAAGTTAAGGAAGGAAACTGAGAATCAGGACTTCAAGGGCCGTAATCTCGGGATTGCTGCCTGTGCCATTCAACAGTGAGGATAGGAATAGAATGGGGTGGCAGATAAATGTGTGGCTGAAGAACTGAAGCAGCGGGGAGGGATTCAGATTTCTGGATCATTGGAACCTCTTCTAGGGCAGATGTAACCTGTACAAAAGGGAGGGATTGCACTTGATTCCAAGGGGGATCAATATTCTCGCAGGCAGGTTTGCTAGAGCTGTTGGAAGTGGTTCAAACTAATACGGCAGGGGGATGGGAACCAGTATGATAGAGCTGAGAACGGCCTAGCAGGTTTACAACTAATTGATGTAATATGTTATATGAATGTAAGGAAGGACAAGCCAATGATTGGGTACAACTGTAGACAGAACAAAGAGTTAAGTTGTACCACAGAGGCAAAATTCATAAGGGCGAAGAATTCAGGACTGAAGGTACTGTATGTAAACGTACGTAGCATTCGGAATAAGGTGGACAAACTCATGGCGCAATTAACGATTGCTCGGGATGACCTTGGGGCATCACTGAGTCATGGCTGAAAGGTGGTCATGTTTGGGAGTTTAACAAAGAATATAGTTTGTATCGAAAGGACAGGCAGGAAGGCATAGGCGGAGGTGTGGCTATATTGGTAAAAGATGGAATTACATTTTTAGAGAGAAGTGACATAGGGTTAGAGAATGTTGAATCTTTGTGGGTGGAGATGGCTTTTTAGAGCAGCTTGTGCTTGACCCTGCTCAGAAAAGGGCCATCTTAGTCTGGGTGCTATGTAATAACCCAGGTTTTATTAGTCAGCTTAACGTAAAGGAATCCTTAGCAGGCAGTGATCAGTATATGACTGAAGTTATACTGCACTTTGGGAGAAGTCACATGTATAGTACTGCAGAGGCATGAGAGAGGAGCTTTCCCAGGTGGATTGGAGGGGGTTACTGGTGGGGATGATGGCAGACCAGAGGTGGCTGAAGTTTCTCAGAACAGTTCGCAAGGCGCAGGATAGATATGTCCCACAGAAGTTATTCTCAAATGGCGGGGGTAGGAAACTGTGGCTGACAAAAGAAGTTAAAGACTGCTAAAAGCCAAGGAAAGAGCATATAAGGTAGCAAAAGTGAATAGGAAATATGAAGATTCAGAAGTTTTTAAAACCCAACAAAAGGCAACTAAAAAAGCTATAAGAAGGGAAAAGATGAAATATGAGGGCAAACCAGCCGATAATATAAAGCAGGAAACTACAAGTTTTTTCAGTTACATAAAGAATAAAAGGGAGGTGAAAGTTAATATTGGACCACTGGAAAATGATGCTGGTGAGGTCATAACGGGGGACAAAGAAATGGCAGATGAATTTAATGGGTACTTTGCTTCAGTCTTTACTGTGGAAGACACTAGCTGTATGCCAGAGGTCCTTGAGTGTCAGGGAGCAGGAGTGAGTGCCATTGCTATTACACAGCAAAAAAGTCCTCAGCAGACTGTAAGGTGTTAAGGTGGATAAGTCATCTGGACCAGATGAACTGCATCCCAGAGACCTGAGAGAGCTTGAAGAGATAATAGATGCATTGGTCATGATCTTTCAAGAGTCACTTGATTCTGGCATGGTCCCAGAGGATTGGAAAATTGCAAATGTCACTCCACTCTTTAAGAAAAGAAGGCAGCAAAAGAAAGGAAATTATAGACTAATTAGCCTAACTTCAGTGGTTGGGTAAGTGTTGGGAGTCCATTATTAAGGACGAGGTTTTGGGGTACTTGGAGACTAATGATAAAATACGTCAAAGTCGGCATAGTTTCGGTAAAGGTAAATCTTGCCTGACAAATCTGTTAGAGTTCTTCGAGGAAGTACCAAGCAGGGTGGACAAAGGAGCAGCAGTGGATGTCATTTACTTGGATTTTCAGAAGGCATTTGATAGTGTGCTTCACATGTGGCTGCTTAACAAGATAAAATCCTATGGCGTTACAGGAACTATACTGGCAGATGAATGGCTGACAGGCAGGAGGCAGCGAGTGAGAATAGAGGGGGCCTTTTCTGGTTGGCTGCCAGTGACTAGTGGTGTTCCTCAGGGGTCAGTATTGGGACCACTACTTCTCACATTGCTTGTCAGTGATTTTATAGTGAATTTGATGGCTTTGTGGCAAAGTTTGCAGATGATATGAAGATAGGCGGAGGGATGTGTAGTGCTGAGGAAGCAATGGGATTGCACAGGACTTGAGACAAATTGGAAGAACAGGCAAGAATGTGGCAGATTAAATACAGTGCTGGGAAATGCATGATAATGCGTTTTGGTAAAAGAAACAATAGTGTGGACAGGATGCAAAGAAAACATGTAAGGGTAGTGATTATCTGGCATTCTGCTTTCAAGAATAGTAGAAACAGTCATCAGGATTTCTAAAGGAAGTCTGGAGGGCTTTGAGCTTTTGGATCGCTGTGTTCTTTTCTGGAGCAGGGTTGACACATACAAGGAGGTCAGGTTACACCTAAATGGAAGGGGGACCAATATCATTGCACAGAGTTTTGCTCATGCTCTGCATGTTTAAATTAGTGAGGCACCCAGGTGGGTCCCTGAATGACAGTGCAACAAGTACAAAAACAGGACAGACGGGTCCAGTGGGAAGAGGTGGGTAGGAAGTAAAAGAGTGCCAATAAATACACGCATGAAGCCTCACAGAGTAGACAGATGACCCGAGAGCATCAAACAGTGCACAGGACTATGATACAGCTGAAATCACGGAAACATGGTTGAAGACTCTTTAGATTCTGGACTAGTTCCTGAGGATTGGAGGGTGGCTAATGTAACCCCACTTTTTAAAAAAGGAGGGAGAGAGAAACCAGGGAATTATAGACCGGTTAGCCTAGCATCGGTGGTGGGGAAACTGCTAGAGTCAGTTATCAAAGATGTGATAACAGCACATTTGGAAAGCGGTGAAATCATCAGACAAAGTCAGCATGGACTTGTGAAAGGAAAATCATGTCTGACGAATCTCATAGAATTTTTTGAGGATGTAACTAGTAGAGTGGATAGGGGAGAACCAGTGGATGTGGTTTATTTGGATTTTCAAAAGGCTTTTGACAAGGTCCCACACAGGAGATTAGTGTGCAAACTTAAAGCACACGGTATTGGGGGTAAGGTATTGATGTGGATAGAGAATTGGTTGGCAGACCAGGAAGCAAAGAGTGGGAATAAACAGGACCTTTTCAGAATGGCAGGCAGCGACTAGTGGGGTACCGCAAGGCTCAGTGCTGGGACCCCAGTTGTTTACAATATATATTAATGACTTGGATGAGGGAATTAAATGCAACATCTCCAAGTTTGCGGATGACACGAAGCTGGGCGGCAGTGTTAGCTGTGAGGAGGATGCTAAGAGGATGCAGGGTGACTTGGATAGGTTAGGTGAGTGGGCAAATTCATGGCAGATGCAATTTAATGTGGATAAATGTGAAGTTATCCACTTTGGTGGCAAAAACAGGAAAACAGATTATTATCTGAATGGTGGCCGATTAGGAAAAGGGGAGGTGCAACGAGACCTGGGTGTCATTATACACCAGTCATTGAAAGTGGGCATGCAGGAACAGCAGGCGGTGAAAAAGGCGAATGGTATGCTGGCATTTATAGCAAGAGGATTCGAGTACAGGAACAGGGAGGTACTACTGCAGTTGTACAAGGCCTTGGTGAGACCACACCTGGAGTATTGTGTGCAGTTTTGGTCCCCTAATCTGAGGAAAGACATCCTTGCCATAGAGGGAGTACAAAGAAGGTTCACCAGATTGATTCCTGGGATGGCAGGACTTTCATATGATGAAAGACTGGATGAACTAGGCTTATACTCGTTGGAATTTAGAAGATTGAGGGGGGAATCTGATTGAAACGTATAAAATCCTAAAGGGATTGGACAGGCTAGATGCAGGAAGATTGTTCCCGATGTTGGGGAAGTCCAGAACGAGGGGTCACAGTTTGAGGATAAAGGGGAAGCCTTTTAGGACCGAGATTAGGAAACACTTCTTCACACAGAGAGTGGTGAATCTGTGGAATTCTCTGCCACAGGAAACAGTTGAGGCCAGTTCATTGGCTATATTTAAGAGGGAGTTAGATATGGCCATTGTGGCTAAAGGGATCAGGGGGTATGGAGGGAAGGCTGGTACAGGGTTCTGAGTTGGATGATCAGCCATGATCATACTGAATGGCGGTGCAGGCTCGAAGGGCCGAATGGCCTACTCCTGCACCTATTTTCGATGTTTTCTATGTTTAAGACGGGGCAAACCGGAAGTTCAATATCTTGGAGCATATAGTTTTCTTTCTTTTCTAATCTTTTTATTGTATAGGAAAAATAACATGAGTACATCGACGGAACAACACTTACAATGCCTCAAAAAAAACCCATCATCTTAAAGATTGAAAACAAAATTTTGTGATAACAAAAAAAAACCTACTGAGCAGAAAAGTGAGAAAAAAAAGAGAACCCATTAGGTGTACAACCCCGGAGCCATGCGTCATACAAAAAGCTTCTAAAAATAAACATCAAACCACCAGCAAGAAAAGAAAATATACTAAAAAAATTTACAAATCGATCGTGGAAAAATTATATCAATTAACTCAAATGATAATAACGAGCAAATGAGCCCCACCTTTTCTCAAAATCAAATAAAGGTTCAAAGGTTCGACTTCTAATTTTCTCCAAACTAAGACATAGCATCACTTGAGAGGACCATTGTGACAAAGTGGGAGCTGATGTATCCTTCCACTTCAACAAAATGGCCCTCCTAGCTATCAATGTAACAAATGCAATAACATGTCGGTCAGACACAGAAATACCATGAATATGTTGAGGAACTATTCCAAAAAGCACAGTTAATTTATTAAGTTGTAAATTAATTTTGTGCTTTAGAAATTGTTGAGAAAACCGACTTCCAGAACTGTTCCAATATAGAACAAGACCAAAACATATGTCAGTGTAGCTATCTCAGTTTTACATCTAGCACAATGACTATCAACATTAGGAAAGATTTTAGAAAGTCTCTCCTTTGTCAAATGATAACGATGTACAATTTTAAACTGAATCAATGAATGGTTAGCACAAATTGAAGAAGAGTTAACCAACTTCAATATCTGCATCCAATCCTCCGTCACAAAAGTCAAATTAAGTTCCTTTTCCCAATCCTGCAATACCTTCAAGTTAGATATTTTTTACAAAAATATTTAAGTAATTTTCCTTACATATTGGAGGCTGAACTGTTAGATACTATTATGAGTATGAATCCTTTGATTAAGGGTTCTACTGGAAAAATTTATAATTTACTATTATAATGGGATAAGCGTCCTTTGTCTAAGATTAAACAGGATTGGGGTATACAGTTTTAAGTGTGGGGGGGATTTGCAAAAGAGGATGGGTAGCTGCACTGCTGCTCAGGGAGAGCATTATGGCCATACTCAGGAGGATCTCGTCAGGGATCAGAAAGCGAAGTTACATGCAAATAAGAGTAACAAGAATTGCTTGTCACTTTATGAGATTATATAACATACCTCCCAGTAGCCAGCTGGAACTAGAGGAAAAAACATTTTAGCAGATTGCAGAAAGGTGCAAAAGCAAGAGCACTACAATAATAAAGTATTTTAATTTACCAAATTCTGACTGTGATTTCCTTAGTTTAGGGGGCTTACATGGGGAGGAATTCATAACATCCATTGAAAAAGATTTTCTGAAGCAGTTTGCAGAGTACTACTGGGGGGCGAGGGGCGGGGTACCATGACTGTACCTTACAGTTGAATGTAGGCAAGTCATTAAGGTGTCCGTGGAAAAAATACCCTGGAAATAGTGAAGATAAAGTTGGTTAAGTTCTAAACACGTTGGGGGGGGGGGGTGAAGGAATGGAATTTGGTCGTGTAAGATAGGACATGAGAGAAATAGATTGGGACACCTTCAAGGTAAAACAACATTTGATAAGTGGAGGTGTTTAAAAGCAGGATTTCAGGCATTGTATGTCCTTGAAGAGGTTAAGGTGTAAAGACTGAGTTTAGAAAACTTTGGTTGATGAAGGTTTGATCAGAGGAATGGAGCAAGTATCTATAGGAAAGTGAAATTAAAGTTAAACAAGTCACTTAAGGTCTGTAAGAGATTTAGGAGAAAACCGAAAGAAGTTAATGACATTGGCAACTTGGATTTAGCAGATAACCAAATATACCAGGAGCAAAAGGGTACTTAATGAAAGAATAACTCTTCTCAGGAACCAGAGGGATAATCTAGATTTTATGGTAGATTTAAGATGATGAAGAGTTGCCTCCAACTTTTTTTTATCCAGTCAAATATTGCCTTGAGATCAAGACCTTTCTTTTATCTAACAAGTTTAGTCACTTCATACCAAGGTGGTGAGTTCTTGGGAGTAGGGTTGCCAACTTTCTCACTCCCAAATAAAGGACAAAAGTAGCACTCAAATACGGGACACTTGTGCTTTCCCCAAGGAAGACTACCCTGACCATGAAGCCTTGCGCAGGCACCTGTGTGCGCGTGCATGATGTGCGTGCACGTACGTACCAATTTTTTTTCTACAAATCGGTTTTGGCGATTGTGTTCAGTGAAACTACACTGTACATACATTATTTCTAGTTTATATAGGCTGTATATTTATCATATCATTCCTGCTTTTACTCTCTGTTAGTGTTATTTTAGGTTTTATGTGTTATTTGGTATGATTTGGTAGGTTATTTTTTGGGTCTGGGAACGCTCAAAAATTTTTCCCATATAAATTAATGGTAATGGCTTCTTCGCTTTACGCCATTTCGGCACGAAAGGTTTCATAGGAAAGCTCTACCTTAGCGAGGGAAATATGGGACAAGGGCGGTCCCGTATGGGACAAACCAATTTAGCTCAATATACGGGATGTCCCAGCTAATACAGGACAGTTGGCAACCCTACTTGGGAGTGGTGTCTGCAGAATGCTGCACTTCTAAACTGCAGACGGCTCCTTTGTTTTACACGAGTCTTTGACTCTCATGAAGGCAACATTTGCAACCACCCTACTTGGGTTACTTGTCCTACACTTTATGATTGAATATGGCATTGTTCTACATCATTCATCTGGTGCATTTATAAGATTGCTTAGTTCTATCAGATATCACTTCACTGGTTCATATATTTCATCTTGTACTGTGGCCTAAGCAGATTGACATTTCATTTTTTAGCACGACCATCCCTGCTGGTAACATACTCTCTTCCACTTCACATTGAATTAGGGTTGGCCCATGGTTTATTAGAAAAAAATTAAATCTGAGAGATCGATCAGACTCTGAGTTTACAAATTACAGTGGAATAAATTTGTTCAATTAAGTCCATTTGAGTGTTGGCAAAACAGTTAACTGTTATGTTCAGCTTTTCCTGCAGCTGTGCAAACAAAAATCATATACACACCATAACCTACTAAAAAAAAATTGTTGATTCCATTGCCCCCCACCGCCCTTTTACCTCCACTATCTCTACAATATTGCTTACATTTAGTCAAAGAGTCATAGAAAACTACAGCACAGAAACAGGCCCTTTAGCCCTAGTTGTGTTGAATCATTTGAACTGTCAACCTGCCCCTGGACCATAACACTCCAGTCCTCCCATCTATGTATATATCCAAACTTATTTTAAACGTTGAAATCGAGCTGCATACACCACTTGCACTGGCAGCTCGTTCCACACTTTCACAACCCTAGAAGTGAAGTCCCCTCAGGTTCCCCTTAAGCTTTTCACTTTTCACCCTTAACCCATGAACTTTAGTTGTAGTCTCTTTAACCTCCTTGGAAAAAGTCTGCTTGCATTTACCCCTTCTATAGCTGCATAATTTTGTATACATCTAACAAATCTCCCCTCAATCTTATACGCTCTAGGAAATAAAAGTTCTAACTTGTTCAATTTTTCCTTATAAATCAGGTCCTCCAGTCCCAGCAACACGCTTATCTGTGAATTTTATCTGTACTCTTTCAATCTTTTTTGCATATTTCTCAACAAAACTTCCCAGAGAGAGAACCTGTGGTTTATTGAATGCCAGATGAAATGTGATAGTCTTTGGGGTAACTGCAAGGTCTGTGTCTTTGCCATCTCCTAGCTCATGCTTGTGCTCAGTAGCAGGTAGGCTTTTTTTGCTGGGATGAGGAGGGGGATTGTTGCCTTGCTGCCACTTACACGCAGAAGGGGAAAGATGGAGGGGGGGGACTTTGGGGTTAGAAACACAGAAAACCTACAGCACAATACAGGACCTTCGGCCCACAAAGCTGTGCCAAACATGTCCTTACCTTAGAACTACCTAGGCATACCCATACACTCTTTCTCAGTTCCATGTATCCATCCAGGAGTCTCTTAAGGAAAGACCCTATCATTTCCGCCTCCACCACCACTGTCGGTAGCCCATTCCACGCACTCACCACTCCCTGCGTAAAAAACCTACCCCTGACATCTCCTCTATACCTACTTGCAAGCACCTTAAAACTGTGCCCTCTCAAGCTAGCCATTTCAGCCCTGGGGAAAAAGCCTCTGACTATCCACAAAATCAATCCCTCTCATTATCTTGTGCACCTCTGTTAGGTCACCTCTCATCCTCCGTCGCTCCAAGGAGAAAAGGCCGAGTTCACTCAACCTATTCTCAAAAGGCAGGCTCCCCAATCCAGGCAACATCCTTGTAAATCTCCTCTGCACCCTATGGTTTCCAAGCCCTTCCTGTAGTGAGGCGACCAGAATTGAGCACAGTACTCCAAGTGGGCTCTGACCAGGGTCCTATATACAGTGGCATGCAAAGTTTGGGCACCCCGGTCAAAATTTCTGTTACTGTGAATAGTTAAGTGAGTAGAAGATGAACTGATCTCCGAAAGTCATAAAGTTAAAGATGAAACATTCTTTTCAACATTTTAAGCAAGATTAGTGTATTATTTTCGTTTTGTACAATTTTAGAGCGGGGATAAAAAGGAAAAGAGCACCATGCAAAGTTTGGGCACCCCAAGAGATTTGAGCTCTCATAACTTTTACCAAGGTCTCAGACCTTAATTAGCTTGTTAGGGCTATGGCTTGTTCACAGTCATCGTTAGGAAAGGCCAGGTGATGCAAATTTCAAAGCTTTATAAATACCCTGACTTCTCAAACCTTGTCCCAACAATCAGCAGCCATGGGCTCCTGTAAGCAGCTGCCGAGCACTCTGAAAATTCAAATAAATGATACCCACAAAACAGGAGAAGGCTAGAAGAAAATAGCAAAGCGTTTTCAGGTAGCCGTTTCCTCAGTTCGTAATGTAATTAAGAAATGGCAGTTAACAGGAACGGTGGAGGTCAAGTTGAGGTCTGGAAGACCAAGAAAACGTTCCAAGAGAACTGCTTGTAGGATTGCTAGAAAGGCAAATCAAAACCCCTGTTTGACTGCAAAAGACCTTCAGGAAGATTTAGCAGACTCTGGAGTGGTGGTGCACTGTTCTACTGTGCAGCGACACCTACACAAATATGACCTTCATGGAAGAGTCATCAGAAGAATACCTTTCCTGCGTCCTCACCACAAAATTCAGCGTCAGAAGTTTGCAAAGGAACATCTAAACAAGCCTAATGCATTTTGGAAACAAGTCCTGTGGACTGATGAAGCTGAAATAGAACTTTTTGGCTGCAATGAGCGAAAGTATGTTTGGTGAAAAAAGGGTGCAGAATTTCATGAAAAGAACACGTCTCCAACTGTTAAGCACAGGGGTGGATCGATCATGCTTTGGGCTTGTGTTGCAGCCAGTGGCACGAGGAACATTTCACTGGTAGAGGGAAGAATGAATTCAATTAAATACCAGCAAATTCTGGAAGCAAACATCACACCACCTGTAAAAGAGCCGAAGGTGAAAAGAGGATGGCTTCTACAACAGGATAATGATCCTGAACACACATCAAAATCCACAATAGATTACCTCAAGAGGTGCAAGCTGAAGGTTTTGCCATGGCCCTCACAGTCTCCCAACCTAAACATCATTGAAAATCTGTGGACAGACCTCAAAAGAGCAGTGCATGCAAGACGGCCCAAGAATCTCACAGAACTAGAAGCCTTTTACAAGGAAGAATGGGCAAAAATCCTGCAAACAAGAATTGAAAAACTCTTAGCTGGCTACAGAAAGCGTTTACAAGCTGTGATACTTGCCAAAGGGGGTGTTACTAAGTACTGACCATGCAGGGTACCCAAACTTTTGCTTCAGGCCCTTTTCCTTTTTTATTTTGAAACTGTAAAAGATGGAAATAACAAAGTAATCTTGCTTAAAATATTCAAGAAATGTGTCATCTTTAACTTTATGCTTTTTGGAAATCAGGTCATCTCTTACTCGCTTAGCTATTCACAGTAACAGAAATTTTGACCGGGGTGCCCAAACTTTTGCATGCCACTGTAGCTGCAGCATTACCTCTCGGCTCTTAAACTCAATCCCATGGTTGATGAAAGCCAATGCACCATATGCCTTCTTAACCACAGAGTCTGATAAGGTTTAAGGGAATGGGGGATTCTCAGATCCCTGTAAACAATGAATTAAGTACTGACTATGTCTGTGACTGCAGTGTGTTTGAATAATGTCTCACAGCTGCCTTCTTTGGAACAAGATGATTAAAGTTCGCCCAGATCCACATCGATGTCTCTGGGCTTTTCACACCTTTTGATTTTGACAAAAAGCAGTACCTGATGGAAATTAGACAGTACATTCCTTTCTTAATTAAAACATAAATTTGACGGATGTTATCTTTGTAATTAAGTTGTGGCGCCAGCAAACCAGGTAGGACATTCTTTTCTTTAATTAAGGTGGCTGGAGTGTTTAACAAATTGATTGTACTTTTGTATCAATAGTCCATTGACTTGGCCAGAATAGAAACCATAGAAACTACAGCACAGAAACAGGCCTTTTGGCCCTATAGTTATCAAACTGATTGTTCTCTGTATCAATAGTCCATTGACTTAACCGGAATGGTTATCAAACTGATTGCTCTTTTATATCAGTGGCCTTATAACTTCTGACAATTCTGACATCGGGCAGTGAACTTGTAGAACCGCTGGGGAGATGAGAAAGGGTCTCTCCCTGATGTCTGGTCTAAGTTCACTCGCCGGCTGAGCTCGAAGAAATAAACGGGTGAAAAGATAAGTAACGATCTTTTTCTGCTGTTGTTGTCTGATCCAGCAAAGTTACGTTTACAAGTCAACTTGCATAGCAGCTTTGAGTGTCCTATGGACTTGGACCCCAAGATCCCTCTGCTCCTCCATACTGCCAAGAGTCTTGCCATTAGTGCTATATTCTGCCATCATATCTGACCTACCAAAATGAACAACCTCACACTTATCTGGGTTGAACTCCATCTGCCACTTCTCGGTCTAGTTTTGCATCCTCTCAGTCTCCCGCTGTAACGTCTAACCACAACACCTCCAACCTTTGAGTCATCAGCAAATTTACTAACCCATCCCTCCACTTCCTCATCCAGGTCATTTATAAAAGTCACAAAGTGAAGGGGTCCCAGAACAGATCCCTTAGGCACACCACTGGTCACCGACCTCCATGCAAAATATAACCCGTCTACAACCACTCTTTGCCTTCTGTGGGCAAGCCAGTTCTGGATCCACAAATCAATGCCCTCTTGGGTCCCATGCCTCCTTACTTTCTCAATAAGTCTTGCATGGGGTGCGCTATCAAATGCCTTGCTAAAATCCATATACACTACATCTACAAACTCTACCTTCATCAATAAGTTTAGTCACATCCTCAAAAAATTCAATCAGGCTCGTAAGGCACGACCTCCCTTTCACAAAGGCATGCTGACTATTCCTAATCATATTATGCCTCTCCAAATGTTCATAAATCCTGCCTCTCAGGATCTTCTCCATCAACTTACCAACCACTGAAGTGATACTCACTGGTCTATAATTTCCTGGGCTATTTCTAGTTCCTTTCTTGAATAAGGGAACAACATCCGCAACCCTCCAATCCTCTGGAACCTCTTCCGTCCTCATTGATGGTGCAAAGATCATCGTCAGAGGCTCAGCAATCTCCTCCCTTGCTTCCCACAGTAGCCTGGGGTACATCCCATCCTGTCCTGGTGACCTATCCAACTTGATGCTTTTCAAAAGCACCAGCACATCCTCTTCCTTAATATCTACATGCTTAACACTTAACTGTCATTCATTCTTTGAGGCACTTCTCTGTTTTCGTGGATGTTTTGTGAAGAAAAAGCATTTCAGTATGTATATTGTATACATTTCTTTGACATTAAATTGGACCTTTGAACTCCTGTACCATACAACCATAGAACCATAGAAACTACAGCACAGAAACAGGCCCTTTGGCCCTTCTTGGCTGTGCCGAACCATTTTCTGCCTAGTCCCACTGACCTGCACATGGACCATGTCCCTCCATACACCTCCCATCCATGTATCTGTCCAATTTATTCTTAAATGTTAAAAAAGAACCCACATTTACCACCTCGTCTGGCAGCTCATTCCATACTCCCACCACTCTCTGTGTGAAGAAGCCCCCCCCATGTTCCCTTTAAACTTTTCCCCCCTCACCCTTAACCCATGTCCTCTGGTTTTGTCTCCCCTTGCCTCAGTGGAAAAAGCCTGCTTGCATTCACTCTATCTATACCCATCATAATTTTATATACCTCTATCAAATCTCCCCTCACTCTTCTACGCTCCAGGGAATAAAGTCCTAACCTATTCAACCTTTCTCTGTAACTGAGTTTCTCAAGTCACAGCAACATCCTTGTAAACCTTCTCTGCACTCTTTCAACCTTATTTATATCCTTCCTGTAATTTGGTGACCAAAACTGAACACAATACTCCAGATTCGGCCTCACCAATGCCTTATACAACCTCATCATAACATTCCAGCTCTTATACTCAACACTTCGATTAATAAAGGCCAATGTACCAAAAGCTCTCTTTACGACCCTATCTACCTGTGACGCCACTTTCAGGGAATTTTGTATCTGTATTCCCAGATCCCTCTGTTCCACTGCACTCCTCAGTGCCTTACCATTTACCCTGTATGTTCTACGTTGGTTTGTCCTTCCAACGTGCAATACCTCACACTTGTCAGTATTAAACTCCATCTGCCATTTTTCCAGCTGGTCCAAGTCCCTCTGCAGGCTCTGAGAACCTTCCTCACTGTCTACTACACCTCCAATCTTTGTATCATCAGCAAACTTGCTGATCCAATTTACCACATTATCATCCAGATCATTGATATAGATGATAAATAACAATCGACCCAGCACTGATCCCTGTGGCACACCACTAGTCACAGGCCTCCACTCAGAGAAGCAATTCTCTACCACCACTCTCTGGCTTCTTCCATCGAGCCAATGTCTAATCCAACTTACCACCTCTCCATGTATACCTAGCGACTGAATTTTCCTAACTAACCTCCCATGCGGGACCTTGTCAAAGGCCTTACTGAAGTCCATGTAGACAATATCCACTGCCTTCCTTTCATCCACTTTCCTGGTAACCTCCTCGAAAAACTCCAACAGATTGGTCAAACATGACCTACCACGCACAAAGCCATGTTGACTCTCCCTAATAAGCCCCTGTCTATCCAAATGCTTGTAGATTCTGTCTCTTAGTACTCCCTCCAATAACTTACCTACTACTGACGTTAAACTCACCGGCCTATAATTTCCCGGATTACTTTTCGATCCTTTTTTAAACAACCGAACAACATAAGCCACTCTCCAATCCTCCGGCACTTCACCCACAGACAGCGACATTTTTAATATTTCTGCCAGGGCCCCCGCAATTTCAACACTGGTCTCCTTCAAGGTCCGAGGGAACACTCTGTCAGGTCCCAGGGATTTATTCACTTTAATTTTCCTCAAGGCAGCAAACTCCTCCTCCTTTTCAATCTGTACAGTTTCCATGGTCCCACTACTTGATTCCCTCAATTCCATAGATTTCATGCCAGCTTTCTTAGTAAATACAGATGCAAAAAACCTATTTAAGATCTCCCCCATTTCCTTTGGTTCCGCACAAAGCCGACCACTCTGATCTTCAAGAGGACCAATTTTATCCCTTACAATCCTTTTGCTCTTAATATACTTGTAAAAGCTCTTTGGATTATCCTTCACTTTGACTGCCAAGGCAACCTCATGTCTTCTTTTAGCCCTCCTGATTTCTTTCTTAAGTATTTTCTTGCACTTCTTATACTCCTCAAGCACCTGATTTACCCCCCTGTTTCCTATACATTTCATACAACTCCCTCTTCTTCTTTATCAGAGTTGCAATATCCCTTGAGAACCAAGGTTCCTTATTCCTGCCTTTAATCCTGACAGGAACATACAAACTCTGCACTCTCAAAATTTCCCCTTTGAAGGCTTCCCACCTACCAATCACATCTTTGCCATAGAACAACCTGTCCCAATCCACGCTTTTTAAATCCTTTCTCATTTCTTCAAATTTGGCTTTCTTCCAGTTCAGAACCTCAACCCTAGGACCAGATCCATCCTTGTCCATGATCAAATTGAAACTAATGGTGTTATGATCACTGGAACCAAAGTGCTCCCCTACACAGACTTCTGTCACTTGCCCTAATTTGTTTCCTAACAGGAGATCCAATATTGCATCCCCTCTAGTTGGTCCCTCTATATACTGATTTAGAAAACTTTCCTGAACACATTTTACAAACTCTAAACCATCTAGACCCCTAACAGTATGGGAGTCCCAATCAATGTATGGAAAATTAAAATCCCCAACCACCACAACTTTATGTTTCCTGCAGTTGCCTGCTATCTCTCTGCAGATTTGCTCTTTCAAGTCTCGTTGACTATTGGGTGGTCTGTAATACAATCCCACTAATGTGGCCATACCTTTCCTGTTTCTCAGCTCCACCCATAAGGACTCAGTAGACAAGCCCTCTAATCTGTCCTGCCTGAGCACTGCTGTAATATTTTCCCTAACAAGCAATGCTACTCCCCCACCTTTCATTCCTCTGCCTCGATCACATCTGAAACATCGGAACCCTGGAATATTAAGCTGCCAGTCCTGCCCCTCCTGTAGCCAAGTTTCACTAATTGCTACAACATCATAATTCCATGTGTCAATCCACGCCCTCAACTCATCCGCCTTCCCCGCAATACTCCTAGCATTGAAATATATACACCTCAGAAGATTTTTACCACCACTCACAACCTTTCTATCAGCGGCTTTTGCTTAAACTTTCAACATCATTTATTTTCACCCCAGCCACACTGTCAGCTCTGGCACTCTGGTTCCCATCCCCCTGCAAATCTAGTTTAAAGCCTCCCCTATTGCACTAACAAACCTCCCTGAAAGGATATTGGTCCCCCTGTGGTTCAAGTGTAACCCGTCTCTCTTGTACAGGTCCCACCTGCCCCAGAAGAGGTCCCAATGATCCTGAAATCTGAAACCCTGCCCCCTACACCAGTTCCTCAGCCACTTGTTCCTCCTCCAGAGCATCCTATTCCTACCCTCACTGGCACCTAGCACAGGTAGCAATCCTGAGATTACCACCCTTGAAGTCCTGCTTTTCAACTTCCTACCAAGCTCTCTATACTCACTGTCCAGGACCTCTTCACTCTTCCTTGCTATGTCATTGGTACCGATGTGCACCACGACATCTGGCTGGTCACCCTCCCACTTCAGAATGTCATGCAATCGATCAGAGACATCCTTGATCCTGGCACCTGGGAGGCAACAAACCATCCTGGATTCTCTGTCACGACCACAGAACCTTCTATCTGCACCTCTAACTATCGAGTCCACTATCACTACCGCTCTCCTCTTTCTCCCCCCTCCCTTCTGCACTGCAGAGCCAGACTCAGTGCCAGAGATCCGGCTACTGCAGCTTGTCCCAGGTAAGTCATCCCCCCCAACAGTATCCAATGCGGTATACTTGTTGTTGAGGGGAATGGCCACAGGGGAACCCTGCTCTGCCTGCCCTTTCCTCTTCCCTCACCTGACAGTGACCCAATTTCCTGTCCTCTGCTCCTTTGGCGTAACTACCTCCCTGTAGCTACGATCTATAATCTCCTCATTCTCCCGAATGATCCGCAGGTCATCCAGCTCCTGCTCCAGTTCCCTAACGCGCTTTGTCAGGAGCTGCAGCTGGATGCACTTCTTGCAGGTGTCGTTGTCAGGGACACTGGAGGGCTCCCTGACTTCCCACATCCTGCAAGAGGAGCATTCCAACATCCTGCCTGGCATTCTCACTGCACTAAACAATCTGAGCAGAAAACTTACCGGAACCTACCCTGGCCTCTGCCTGTTCTCGCCGAAGTCTGTTGAGCCAAAGCCGTCCCACTCTGACTCTGTACTTTGATTTATGAAGGCCAATGTGCTAAAAGCTTTCTTTACAACTCTAACCTACCTGCAATGCCACTTTCAATGAATTGTGGGCCTGCACTCAGATCCCTCTGTCCTACCACATTCCTCACTGCCCTGCCACTCACTGCGTAAGACCTATATTTAAATTCAGCAGATTCAGATGGGAATTATGCCTGGCTTTACAGATCAACTTGGCATGAAAAAGACTTGCTGAGCCTTTTTGATGGGGTAACCAAGGATGTATTTTTGTTATGATATCCCCAGGTAAGATCACACTAGTTTCAAAAATAATTAACTGAATTATTAATAGTACAACCTCTCAAAGAAAAATATGCAAAAGTGACATTCAACAAAAGTAACAGCAGCCAACATTTACAGAATTTTTAATTCACTAAGTGCATAGAGGTGCACTGAAGCAGTACAATTAAAATTACCTTTAAGGTTCAGAACCATTTCATTTAGGGTCAAATTGACAACTCAGTACTTGCAGAAGGGATGAATGAATCATCAGCTTCAATTAACTGCTATTTGCAAAAGGCTATTTTAGAATTAACTGGGGTGATCTCAACTGTGACCTTTCCAGGGAGAAGCAATTAAAACATTAAGCTAATTCATTTCTGTTTGGTGTAAAAATGCAATTTTGGATGTACAGTGTTATCATCAGACTAAACTAGCTGAAAAAACTCAATGCATCTCAGAACTTCAACTGTGCCCATTTCAATTCTTCAACACTGCTAAACCAAATAACTATTGCCAGCTGTTACATAGATTAAATCTGCATCTCTTCTTTGATCTTCAATTTAGGAATCAAATTTCCACCTCACCGTCACCCATGTTGTACTTGACAAACAATTCCAAAGCCATGAAACACAACTTTAGCACTTCACATTGGCATTCAACAGACTAAATCAATTTCTTTTAAGAAGCAGTGCAAAAGGTCAAAATTCATGGAAAAAATTCCAGGTAGTGCTTCCTCCTGGAGAATAAAGGCAGACAATGCAATAAAGCTAAAATTTACCTGAAGAAACCATTTTTTTCAGCAAGATTTGAACAATTGCATGGGAATGAAGGTGAAATCCTTGTACCTCTAAATAAATAAAAAACCCCATGTAATGATACAACCACAAGAGAAAGTCTGCAGATGCTAGAAATCCAAGCAACACACACAAAATGCTGGAGGAACTCAGCAGGTTAGCAGAATGCTTATCCCCAAGAAAAAACTGTCTTGGGCTGAGACCTAATGAAGTGTCTCGGCCTGAAACGTTGACTGCTTGCTCCTTTCTATGGATGCTGCCTGGCCTGCTGAGTTCCTCCAGCATTTTGTTTGTGTTTGATGTAATGATTCAAGTGCCTTTTCCAATTCCTTGCTTCCATTGACCCTGCTATGATTTATTATAAATCCTAGAACATTTGTCCTATAGTCAAAGAGCATATTACAATATATATATTTTTTTAATGTCACCCAGTTTGGGATGGGGGGGGGGGGTGGTGGTGATGATAAGCATTCTGCTGACATGACTAATACATTGCACCTCCCCAACTGTCCTTCAGAAGGTGGTGATGTGCATCTTCTTGCACTGATACAGACCTTGTGCAGGTAATCTTGCAATGCTATTGGGTTAAGAGGATTTGGAATTAACAATAATTTAAAAAAAACAAATAGGATGATTCAAGACCTGCAGGTAAACGTAAAATGGTGACCGCTTGTCCTTGCTGGCAGCAGAGAGCATGGGCTAGGGATGTGTTGTTGATGTCTCAAACTATCTGCAGTGGATGATGTAGAATATATAGATTCAAAAGAATGAACGTTTAAGGTGGCAAAGAGGAGAACTCGCTATTCCAGTAGGCTAGCTGACGTGAATGATGGAGCATTTCTGGTTGATATTGCACTTAAGGCTGATTTACACTTCGGCGTCAAATGGACACCGTAACCTACACAAGTGGACTACGCACATTGTGAGCATTTATACTTGTGTGTTGGTCTGTCTGCGTTGCTCTGCAATTCGGGCACGTCGCGCATGTGCACACACCTGCCCATGAAAGGCTTCATGGTTATGGTAGCCTTTCTCAGGGTAAACAAGTTTAAAGCGAGCGTCTTTTTTCGTAAAAGCGAAATGTGTTCTCCATAATTTCGGAGGTCCATAAAACTTTATGGAAAGCATTGCAGCCAGAGTTCCTTCCCTGCCCTTCAGTCGCCCAATGGGAAGCTATTGCAGCGTAGGAGGAAATGCGATGCTACCAAGCGGACCAATCACAGTTGTTGCGGTCTGCGTTGTCGCGACGCGTAGTTACATTTTGAGAGAGGTGCACGTCAGGCTACGGCGTAGGGATCCGCTTAGGCTCTGCATAGGGTTCGCGGCTACGCCGTACCTACGGCGTCGATTTGACGCAGAAGTATAAATCAGCCTTTATACTTACTCGCACAAGTGCAATGTATTCAGTCTTCGAGCTTGTATTTTGTAAATGGTCAACGATCTGGCTAATCAAGAGATGAATCACTCACCACTAAATATCCAGCCTCTGGCTGCTTCTGTGTCAAGGCGGCTTCTAGCAATTGGGCCCCCAGAATGTAGATGGGTGGGATCGGTGACTATAATGTAATTGACATAATCAAGACCTCTCTTGCTAGAGAAGGTCACTGCTTAGCTGTATCACTGCCAATGTCACTTGGTACTTATCATCCCATGCCTAACTATTGTCTAGGTCCTGCTGCATAGAGAAAATACTGCACTTGTTGAGAAGCTCCAAAAGGAAGTAAACGTTGTGCAATCATCTCAGTTTCTGACCTGATGGAAGAAAGACGACTGAGGAACTTGAGCGGCCAGGCAGTACTTTTTTCCCAAGGCGGCAATGCTTAATATGAGACAGCATAATTTTAAGGTGATTGGAGGAAAAGTTGGGGAGGGGTGTCAGAGATAGGTTTATTATATTTTTATTTTTACAGAGAATAGTAGGTGAGTGGAATGTGAGGTGGTGGTAGAGACAGATCTAACAGGGACATTGAAGAGACTTGGATACATTCACAGGAATGAAAGAAAAATGGAGGGTATGGGGAGGGAAGAGTCTTAATGTAGGTTAAAGGGTAGGCATATCATAGGTTGTACAAGTCTATGTTCAATTTCCTGCTACTGGAAAGAAGGACATGCAATAGCTACTATTTTCTACCTTTGTGAGTGTTATGGCTCCAGACCAGTAGTTAAATGCAAACCTTTGGAGATTTCACAGCATGTACCCAGGGAAGTCTACTGTTTTTGCACCAGTTGAGGCAGGATTATAGGAACCTTTAGCAAACTCTTTCATAGCAGCAATGGTTACAAGGGATAAGGGCAAGTGTACCGTAAATTTTTGGATTAAATTGAATAAATATTTTCTCATGTTTTATGAGTTCTAAGCTATATTTAATAGTTCTCTATGCTTGTGAATGTCACAAATGTTTAGACTTTTTGACAACTTTTCGGCCTTTATGGAATGTGTAAGGTTCACCAGGTCTTGAAGCACTTTGATAGTCTGTTGTCCATCACCTTTAAGTTAACTTGCATTGAACAATCAGCTCCAATTAGGAACTGTATAGCAAGAAAACAACCAGTGAGGGGTGAGTCACCAAGCAAACAATAAAGGCCATC
The DNA here is from genome assembly GCF_030028105.1 of Mobula birostris. Lineage (NCBI taxonomy): Eukaryota > Metazoa > Chordata > Chondrichthyes > Myliobatiformes > Myliobatidae > Mobula > Mobula birostris. Next base: position 214,545,367 of record NC_092372.1, on the reverse strand, counting down.
AGCTTACATTTATATAGCATCTTTACAATCTTATTGATTTTACATCAACCTTGTCTAATCCTATTCTGATGCACATTGCACACACTACCCCATCAACCAACTTCATGTATACGCATGTATAGCAGCACAAAGGTAAACCACATTTTAACTGTAAATATTTGATCTTTAGCCAGGATCTAAATTTTCGAAGACGACATTATTTCAGAATAGGAAGGAGTCAGTACCAAAAAAGTGTTAATGTTTATGGCTTTCTTCAAACTACTTGTTAATGACTCTCACTTTAACTAAAATCCAGAAAAACGGGTTTATGTTAAGATTGCTAGTCAGCTACTTCCATCAATGGCAGCATGCCTGGCAGGGAGGGAGTAAAACTGCACAAGATTGATGATCCTATTTGTTATCAATAGACTTCTGCTGCAAAGCACACATTAGCCAGGCCATCTGGCTTGACCTAAATCCATTCTCAGCTCTCTAGCCCCACGTCTCATCCCTATTACAACAAAACTGAACAGACAACAGTAGTCATTGCTTAAATTCAGATGACGAATTGCCTCTTGAACTGAAGAAAACACCCTACCTCTATGGAACACCTGTAATACACAAATGCCTTGAAGACTAATGAAGGAAGAGAAAAATGTCAGACATGCTCCCTCAGTTTTTAATTAATGTTATTTGCAGGCAGAAAAAAATAAAGTTACCACGCTTAACAAAAGACAATTGATACTGCTGACATGAAGAACATTTACAAATATCATCTTGGAATAAGTTTATTTTAAAAAATCGATACATTCTAATTCAGAAAGTTTTGAAAAGTTCAAGAACACAAAGATAGGGATTTTTCTTTTGACGAAAGCTGAACAAAGTACTCACTTTTTCTGTGGCCTTTGTGAAGTGGAACACTGCTTGTGGCTCTTGTCATTACTATCCTCTGAATTGTCGGTACTGTCTTGCTTTGTTTGAGATGGGTTTTTTCTTAACGCAGCGAAATCTGGAGTTGGGCTGAACCTTTTCAACTCACCCTGCCCCAGCGAGCTCCGCTCACCACAATAACACAAGGCACAGAGCTGTTCATTGCTGCAACGAGAGCAACATTTTCTCCAATTATGTTCCAAATTATATATTATTTTCTCCACACTACTCACCAAAAACCAATTTCTTCACAAAATTAGTTACCTCACATGATAAGGCAATGGAAAATTAAAACATCTACAAGCAGTTTCTGGTTAATTGGGCCATCAGTTAATCAAGGCAGCTGCTTATTATTTGGGACAACAAAAGCTAATCTAGAAAATTGCCAGAATTCCCTTTGTTTATCTGGGACACCATGTCGCTTAATTGAGGTAGGACACTGTTGCTGAAGAGGTTCTAACTAGCGTTAGTTGCATGCACTTATGTGGCCGTTAGACACTACACAGTGCTTAGGGCAATTTTAAATAGAGTCAGTTGCGTGTGTGTGTTCAAAGTGCAGTGATTTTTGTTACTGATAGTTTGCAAGAAATAAGCAGTAAGGCAATTCAGAACTGTCTTAGTGCAGTTTCAAGCATTCAATGCTTGGGGATGCAAACACAGGTGGGAGTGAAAATGAAATGATTTCACTACTTCAGCAAGTTAAGAACTATAAACAATTTTGAAGGTATCAACAATTATCCTGAATGTCACAACGAAAGTGAAGATTTGGAGAATGCAACAGTGATACCATTAGCTGCACTTGATGCCTGTACTCTTTTGTTCATTGGGTCCACTGGATGAATTCCTCGTGGATAACTATTAGAATCTCATACACAGTTTTATAGTATTATAGTACTATTAGTAGTATTCTAATTTGTTCTGTATTTTATTTAAATACTTAATTTATTACTCAGTTTGTTTTTTTTATACCTATTTTACTAGTTCCATGAAATTTTGGCTAATTGGGGAAGCCACTTAATTGGGCCAAAATATACTGGTCCCAATGTGTCCCAATGAAACAGAATCCACTGTATTTAAATCGTCACAGACTCTTGAGGAAGTTCTTTAGATGTCAAATGCAAGCTTGAAAACTAAAACTGCCTATAACAAATTCATATTTCATATTCTCAAACACTTTGTGCAAATGCTATCGTTCACCACAGATACTGCTGACAAAGACATACCACGTAAACTACATTGACGTCAGGGTTAAAGCCAATTTTATGAAAATCGTTTCATCCCTGCCTATTTTATAGTTAATTATTTAACTTGCACAAAGTAACAATGTGAAAATTGTGAAAATTTTCATATAGCAGTGAACACAGCCCAGGGGTAAAGCACTCCCCACCATTAAGCACATTTACACAAGAGTATTATCACAGGAAAACCGTATTCATCATCAGGGACACCCACTACCCAGGTCATGACCTCTTCTCACTGCTGCCATCAGGAAGGTGGTACAGGAGCCTCAGGACCCACACCATCGGCTTCAGGAACAATTATTACCTCTCAACCATTATGCTCCTGAACCAGAGGGGACAACTTCACTCAGTTTCACTTGCCCAATCACTGAACTGTTCCCACAACTTTCAAGGACTCATCTCATGTTCTCAATAATAATAAATAAACAATAAATATCACTTTTTTTCTTATGCATTTTCACAGTTTGTTTCTTTTGCACACTAATTGTTTGCCCTGTTGGGTGCAGTCTTTCAATGATTCTATTATAGTTATTTGATTTATTATGCTCACAAAACGCAGGGTTGTATATGGTGATTTGTATGTACTTTGATAATAAATTTACTCTGAACTTTAGTGTTGAGGAATAACTGTATTTGCAGCTTCAATGTCAGCGACAAAGGAAAAAGAATTTGCTTAAAATTGGCTTCACAGAGGAATGTTTCCATTTGTGGTCATTAAGCAGGAGCTTTTTGTGAACCTGTCACTTCTTTGACTTTCCTGAAAATGCTGCCTGGTGGAATAAGAGCAGAGTAGCATACTGCACATACAAAGATGTAGCTCTTAATTGAGTAAAACAATACAAAACAAAACTAATTGATCACTGTGATTCTTCCCTGACACAAGCAAATTCTCAAAGGGTATCCGTTGATAACCAAACCTGAAAATAGTACATTTCCTGTAAAGGGAAATTGCACAGTACTGTACAAAAGACTTAAGTACATGTAAAAATATTCTATAAACCAAAGATGCTTTCAAAAATAATGAAATTAAAAGTTCTTATTTAGAAATAGTATGAAGAGCAGTAAACAGTAATAAACTAAATCAAATCAATATATGGTGTGACCACTCTTTGCCTTTTAAACTGCATCAATTCTCTTAGGTAAGGTGTTGTGCATCTTTATAAGAAAATCGATTGCTAGGTTGTTCCAAGCATCTTGGAGAACTTCCCACAGTTCTTCTGCAGATTTCAGCTGCCTCGCTTGCTTCTGTTTCTCCATGTAATCCCAGACAGCCTTGGTGATGTTGAAATCAGGGCTCTGTAGAGGTCATACCATCTGAAACCATATAAAAAAAATCTAGGGTGCCTAAGGCTTTTGCACAGTACTGTACTTTTCCAGAATCAAGAAAAAAAGATTTGAGAGAAATTAGCCAAATAAACTTCGATCAGATGAACTTTCCAAATACATTAACCTTTCTCAAAATGCTTTGAGGGAAACTGAAGAAAAACCAAGTTATAGAATGCCACAAGGGAGAGACTAATTAATTATTACATCAGTAATCATACTGCTACATTACATAAACAACAGACTAGTGTATAATTATGAAAACAAACCATTTGAACATGTACAGGCAATTAAAGCATTCAGAGTCTCTTGAAATAATCACCCTTCTGCCATTTTGTATATTTAACCTGTTATTGAAGTAAGGGCCAGATACTGTATCAGTGCTGATTGAACCACTGCAAATTTTGTGGTGAATTCTTGCTTTGCAGCTATTGTTTGTTCAGCTGAGTGGTTTACTAGGCCATTTTAAAGGGCATTAAGAGTTAATGATGCATGCAGCATACAGTTTTATTCAAAACACTGGATTTTGTTTGTTAAAAGTATAATTACATAGCTTGTCATAATAGCATTTTTACTGAGAGCGGCTGGTTTGAAACTGCAGAACTAAGCCCTAAAGCATATACCATACCGCAAATAAGAGTGTACTAATTAATTTAGGTATTTAATTTATGATATTAAATTGTGGATTAAGAAATTGAATGCAAATTTCACAACTTGACTTTAAAGTGCATTGCACAATCTTCAGGAATGAAATCCTTAGTAGCTCATCGGCACAGTTTGAGTACCTAAACAACTTTTTAACATGGAAGAATACCCCAAGGTTTGTGGTAAGAATAGAATGACAAAAATGAGCAATGAATAAAAAGTAAATTAATCAGATAATTGACTAAATGTGATCAAATGGGTAAATTTTAAAGAATGAACTATTGGAGAGTTTATGACAGCGGGACATTCTGCTAGCTTTGGTAGGAATGGGTTGGACATGATTTGAACGCACACTGAGTGGTCAGGTGTGGCAGCTGCAGGACTGAACAATGCTATGGAAATCACTGAGGGGTTTAGGCATTACTGATAATTCAGCAAATAACCTTCTAATTACAAAATTATCATGTAGAGTTTGATCTAGTATGTACGGAATGGCATCTGCTGAACAAGTGCAAAAACTAAATAATAAATATATTATCAGTTACTGGTTGATTCACGACTGATTCACCTAGTCAATGGCACAGCTAGTAGAGGCCCTCTGCCTGTTTCCTCTCACATCCCAAAAAATGTGGATGCTGGTAGATTAATTACCCACAAACATACAGCCACTAGTATGTGGAAGAATATGTACTGAGAGAGCTGATGGGAATGTGGGGTGAACATAATCTACAGTACATTACAAGCTCTTCAGCGACAATGTTGTGCCAACCATGAAACCTACTCTAGAAACTGCCTAGAATTTCCATGCCGTATAGCCCTCTATTTTTCTAAGCTCCATGTACCTATCTAAGAGTTTCTTAGAAGATCCTATTGAATCTGCCTTTACCACCGTCACTGGCAGTGCATTCCATGCACCCACTACTCTGTGTGAAAAACTTGCCTCTGATATCCCCCTTGTACCTACTACCAAGCACCTTAAAACTATGCCCCCTCGGGTTAGCCATTTCAACCCTGGGAAAAAGCCTCTGGCTATCCACATGATCAATGCCTCTCATCATCTTATACACCTCTATCAGGTCACCTCCCATCCTCCGTCGCTCCAAGGAGAAAAGGCCAAGTTCACTCAACCTATTCTCATAAGGCACGCTCTCCATTCCAGACAACATCCTTGTAAATCTCCTCTGCACTCTCTCTATAGTATCCACATCCTTCCTGTAGTGATGTGACCAGAACTGAACACAGTACTCCAAGTGGGGTTTAACTAAGGTCTTGTATAGCTGTAACATTACCTCCTGCTCTTGAACTCAGTCCAAAGTTGATGATGGCGAACATACCCTATACCTTCTTAACAACACTGTCAACCTACACAGCAGTTTTGAGTGTCTTATGGACACGGATCTCAAGATCTCTCTGATCCTCCACACTGCCAAGAGTCTTAGCATTATATTCTGTCTTCAGATTTGACCTACTAAAATAAACCACTTCACACTTATCTGGACTGAACCCAATCTGCCACTTCTTAGCCCAGTTCTCCACCCTATCGATGTCCCACTGTAACCTCTGACAATCCTTCAGACTATCCACAACACTCACAACTTTTGTGTATTCAACAAACTTATTAACCAACCCTTCTACGTCCTCATCCAAGCCATTTATTTAAAAAAAATCACAAAGAAGAGGGGTCCCAGAACAGATCCCTGCAGAACACCACTGGTTACCGTCCTCCATTCAGAATATGAACCATCTACAATAACCCTTTGCCAGTTCTGGATCCACAAAGCAAGGTCTCCTTGGAACCCATGCCTCCTTATTTTTTGAATGAGCCTGGCAAGGGGAACCTTATCAAATGCCTTACTGAAATCCATACACACTACATCCACTGCTCTACCTTCATCAATGTGTTTTGTTACATCCTCAAATAATCGAACAGGCTCGTAATCTTGCCCTTGACAAAGCCCTGCTGACTATCCCTAACCAGATTATGTCTATCCAAATGCTCATAAATTCTGCTTCTCAGGATCTTCTCCAATAACTTCCCTACTGCTGAGGTAAGACTTACTGGTCTATAATTTTCTGGGTTATCTCTACGTCCTTTTTGAACAAGGGAACAACATTTGTAACCTTCCAATTCTCTAGTACTTCTCCTGTCCCTAACTGATGGTGTAAAGGTCATCACCAGAGGCTCACCAATCTCCTCCCTTGCTTTCCACAGTAGCCTGGGGTATATATTGTCTGGTCCCGGTGACTTAGCCAACTTCATGCTTTTCAAAAGCTTCAGCACATCCTCTTTCTTAATGTCTATATGCTGCAGTGTTTCAGTTAACTATAAATCATTCCCCCAAATGGCCAAGGTCCTTTTCACTGATGAATATTGAAGCGTAGTATTCATTAAGTACTTCCACTACCTCCACACATTTCCACTATCGCACTTGATTGGTTCTATTCTCACACGGCTCATCCTCTTGCTCTTCACATACTTGTTGAATGCCTTGGGGTTTTCCTTAATTCTGTTCGCCAAGGCCTTCTCATTGCCCCCTTCTAGCTCTCCTAATTTCATTCTTAAGCTCCTTCCTGGCAAACTTGTAAGTTTCTAGAGCTCTAACGGTACATAGTTTCTTGAACCTTTAGTAAACTTTGCCTTTCTTCATAACTAGATTTTCTACATTATTCTTACACCATGGTTCTTTTACCCTACCATCCTTTTCCTGTCTCAATGGAACATACCTATTCAGAATGTCATGCAAATGGTCCTTAAAACATTTTTCTCCCTACCCCAGTTAAATGTTTTCCAAAATTGTCTGCTCCTATCCATCTCCAGAGCTATGATAAAGGAGATAGAGTTGTGATCACTATCTCCAAAATGCTCTCCCATTGAGAGACCTGACACCTGACCAGGTTCATTTCCCAATACCAGATCAAGTACAGCCTCTCCTCTTGTAGGCTTGTCTACATATTGTGTCAGGAAACCTTCCTGAACACACCTAACAAATTCCACCCCTTCTAAACCACTCACTCTAGGGAGATGCCAATCAATATTTGGGAAATTAAAATCTCCCACCACAACAATCCTGCTATTATTACACCTTTGCAGAAACTGTCCCCCTATCTGCTCGATGTCCGTCACTATTTGGGTGGTCTATAAACAGCACCCAGCAGAGTTATTGACCTTTCCTATTTCTAACTTCCAGCCACAGAGACTCCGTAGACAACCCCTCCATGACTTCCTCCTTTTCTGCAGCCGTGATACTATCCATGATCAACAGTACCATGCCCCCACCTCTTTTGCCTCCCTCCCTGTCCTTTCTGAAACATACTTGTAGAATGCCTTGGGGTTTTCTTTAATCCTGCTTGCCAATGCCCCTTCTGGCTTTCCTAATTTCATTCTTAAACTCCTTCCTGCTAATAGATCTTGTAGATCTCTAGCATTACCTAGTTTTTTGAACCTTTTGTAAGCTCTCTTCTTCTTAGGATGTGGAAGCATTGGAAAGGGTACAGAGGAGATTTACCAGGATGCTGCCTGGATTAGAGAGTATGCATTATGATCAGAGATTAAGGGAGCTAGGGCTTTACTCTCTGGAGAGAAGGAGGATGAGAGGAGACATGATAGAGGTAAACAAGATAATAAGAGGAATAGACAGAGTGGACAGCCAGCGCCTCTTCCCCAGGGCACCACTGCTCAATACAAGAGGACATGGCTTTAAGGTAAGGGGTGGGAAGTTCAAGGGGGATATTAGAGGAAGGTTTTTTACTCAGAGAGTGGTTGGCATGTGGAATACACTGCCTGAGTCAGTTGTGCAGGCAGATACACCAGTGAAATTTAAGAGACTACTAGACAGGTATATGGAGGAATTTAAAGTGGTGGGGGGGGGTTATATGGCAGGCAGGGTTTGAGGGTCGGCACAACAATGTGGGCCGAAGGGCCTGTACTGTGCTGTACTATTCTATGCTCTATGCTCTTGACTAGATTTTCAACAGCCTTTGTACACTATGGTTCCTGTACCCTACCACCCTTTCCCTGTCTCACTGGAACGTACCTATGCAGAACGCCACTCAAATATCCCCTGGAATTTGCCACATTTCTCCCATACATTTCCCTGAGAACATCTGTTCCCAATTTATGCTTCCAAGTTATAGCCTGATCGCTTCATATTTCCCCTTACTCCAGTTAAATGCTTTCCTAACTTGTCTGTTCCTATCCCTCTCCAATTCTATGGTAAAGGAGATAGAATTATGATCACTATCTCCAAAATGCTTTCCCACTGCAGAGATCTGAAAGCTGATCAGGTTCATTTCCCAATACCAGATCAAGCACAGCCTCTGCTCTAGTTGGCTTATCTACATATTGTATCAGGAAACTTTCCTGAACACCCCATCCAAACCCCCTGCTCTAAGGAGAAGCCAGTCAATATTAGGATAGTTAATATCACCCATTACAACAACCCTAATATTATTGTACCATTCCAGAATCTGTCTCCCTTATCTGCCCCTTGATGTCTCTGTTACCATTGGTGGGTCTATAAAAAATACCCAGTAGAGTTATTGCCCCCTTCTTGTTCCTGACTTCCACCCCAATGATTCAGTAGACAATTCCTCCATGACTTCCTCCTTTTCTGCAGCCGTGATACTATCCCTGATTAGCAGTGCCACGCCCCCACCTCTTTTCCCTCCTTCCCTGTCCTTTTTGAAACATCTAAAGCCCAGCACACTCAGCAGCCATTCCTGCCTCTAAGACATCTAAGTCTCTGTGATGGCCACAACGTCATAGTCCCATGTATTGATCCACGCTGTCTTGTTTATGATACTCCTTGCATTAAAATAGGCACATCTCAAACCATCAGGCTGAGTGCATCTTTGCTCTATCATCATCCTATCCTTCCTCACAAATTCCCTACCAGCTGTCTCTACTTGTGCACCAACCACCACATCTTCTGCCTCTTCACTTTGGTTTCCACACCCCCCTGCAAATCTAGTTTAAAGCCTCCCCAATAGCATTAGCAAACTTCCTTCCCAGGATATTGGTTCCCCTTCAGTTCAGGTGCAACCTGTCACACGTGTACAGGTCACCCCGTCCCCAGAAAAGATTCCAATGATCTCTGAAATCCTGCTCCCTGCACCATCTCCTCAGCCACTTATTTGTCTGTGCTATCTTCCTGTTCTGACCTTCTCTAGCTCGTTGCATTGAGAGTAATCCAGAGATTACCACCTTGGAGGACCTGCTCTTCAGCTTCCTTCCAACTCCCTAAACCTACTGCACAGGACCTCTACCCCTCTCCTGCCTATGTCACTGGTACCAATATGTACCATGATCTCTGGCTGCTCAGTCTCCTCTTCAAGAATATTCTGCAACTGCTCAGAGACATCCTGGACCCTAGCAGCCAGGGACCAACACACTATCCTGGCGTCTCTTTTGCTACTGCAGAATCTCCTATCTTTCTCCCCCTAACAATTGCTCCACCAGACTACATCCTACCCTTCTAAGGCTCAGAGCCGACCCCAGTGCTATTGGTTTGACTGCTGCTGCCTTACCCAGATAGTCATCAGCATCCAAAGTATCCTGTTGCTGAGGGGAATGGCCACAGGGGGACCCTGCACTGACTTCCTTCTCCCTTTACCTCTCTCGGTGTTTGCCTATCTACTCCCTGAATTCTGTATTCTGGGTGTAACCACCTGCTCAAAAGTCTTATCTATCAATTGCTCTGCCTCCACGATGATCCTTAGTTCATCCAACTCCAACTCCTTAATGCGGTCTTTCATGAGCTGGAGTTGGCTGCACATCCCGTAGGTGAGGTCAGCAGGGTGAACATCGGGCTCCATGAACTCCCACATCCTACAGGAGGAGCATTCCACTGTTATATCTGCCATCCTGCCTGCACTGTCCCATGTGCAACCAAGACCAAATCAGCAACAACAAAAGGAAAAACCTACCCTTCTTCACTGTTTCCTTGGCCTCAGCCTCTTCTCGTCGAAGCCTCTGGAGTCCAAGTTCCCACTCTGACTCTAGCCCCCACTCCAAGGATGGATGCTCCGCTAGACCCTATCTCTCTTTTATGGTTTAAAAGATAAGAAAAAAAAACACGCAGGGAGAAAGATCTCACTGCGTTTGGTGGTGCTCCGCTTGCCTCCTACTACCACCAACTGGAGGGGAAAAAAGGGATTAATGTACCATTTGTGTAAATGGGTGACATAGACTTGGTGGGTTGAAGAGGCTCTGTGCCACATCTCCCTGACACTGTGACTCCTCATATACCTAAAAGACCCTATACACACCAATAATACCTCTGAAATGGCAGCCCTGATCTAACAATAAAACTCAGCCCAATTCAGGTGTCCAAAAATTTAACAAAAATTCCTCCGAAATCCTCTAGACTAAAAGTTTCTCGTTCCCACAACCAACCTTTCTCACATGTTGCACAGTATTTCCTCCCCTGCTTCTCAAAGATCTCTTATAGTAGGCATTTAATGAGAGGCCTCTCAAGAATCTTGTTTAAATGCATACCTTCTAGAATTAATGTCAAAGGAGAAATTTATTCTTAACTTAAAACTTTAGACATGCAAATGATTTCCACTTAACAGATAAAGTACTTGCTACAGCATGAAAGAGACAGCAAACTCATTATGATTAATACAGAGATACAGAGCGAAGGTTGGATTGGGAGAAAATAGTAATAACTTTAAGCTCATCAGATGCAACAAAGGTGGAACTCAGCATCCAATATACACCAGCCACTGGACTGATCCAACAATCTAAGACATTCATGAGTTAATAGTCTTCTGCCATAAGATGGCATTTGTGCACTAGATATTTCTAGAATTTCTTAGTTCAGAACCATTTGCATTCTAGAAATCCATAAATATTAAATCAATTTGCAATTATTAATTGCACAAACTGAAGTCATCCAGCCTCTCTCAGCTAAGTGTTTTGATGTCTTGCATCAAGTAGTTCTGGCTGCTCCAACCAGCATCCTTGCATATTTCCCAGTATTTCTCATTATGTGGCACAAGAGAATATGAGTCAGCATTTCATGTTCTGACCTGGATTTTGTATTGAGATTGATTGAAGCTATGGAGCTGGCAGATTCATCAGATACCGAGTGCTGCAAGACAGGCGATTGCTCATTGGTCTCCATTTCTGTAAGGATATCCTCCTCCAGTGAGTCATCTTTAGTTTCTGTTGGGAGAAAGTAAACAAAGCTTTCATAACCTTTAATTTAAAGCCCAAATTATTCCTTATACAGCCAATTATACATTAATTTAAAATAAATAAACCATATTTTTATTATGGATGTTTTGCTTCAATACTAATCATAAATATACTGCAACTACTGGAAAATGCATTAAACTCATCTTAACTTGTAATTCCTCAGATGGTTGGTTGAAAGGCTTTCTGTCGAAAATGTGTGGAAAGGAATAGCAATCAAAGGTCTGTTTTAAATCCAACCTGACTTATATGCATCTCATACTGAAGCAAAGAAAAGACATATTGTGAATTGACAAGTTCACCAATAAATCTGGAGCTAAGTCAATTATTTCTTAAACTTAAAATACAAACCTGATTTAGCAGAGAAGGAACAGAAGCTGCCTAAACATCATAAATGTTAATAGTATGGATGAACACATACAAAATGCTAGAGGAACTCAGCCCATCAGGCAGTATCTAGGAAGTAGATAAACAGTTGCCATTTCAGGCTGAGACTTTCCATCAGGACTGGAAAGGAAGGGGAAAGAAGCTCTCGTGTTTATAGTAATGGATCATATCCTTTTAGATTTAGCTCCTAAGGACTTTTTTTTCCCACGTGGCTAGGTAGTGGAAATCTATGTAAAATGTAATCATGTATTCTTTTACAACACAACTGCTTTGCAGGCACTTTTTCAGATATTCCAATTAAATATATTGTGCTGTTCATTATATAATGAAAAGAACATCTTCCAATACACTAAAAAAATAGAATAAGGTTTTTTTAAAGGATTCTATTTACCAGTTGGCCAATCAAAAGATAACCTTTTAAGATGAGCTGGGGTACTCTTATACAAATGGCTTTATCTAACTTCATTATTTTGTCTTTTCTTACCCTCAACTTTAGGCTTTTGGATTTAATTTTCATTATTTCTCAACACCCATCATGGAAAATAAACTTGAATAAATATATTTTAAAAATGAGGAAACATCTTATAACTTTAACAATTTTTTCCACAATCGAAAGTATGCTTCCTGGTGAAAATAAATATATTCAACATTCATACTTAGATCATATGGAAAATAAAATAAAACTTTTACAATACTCTTTATCTAAACCATCCCACAAGTATAATGCCACTGTCTTATTGATAAACGCAAACAACAGAAATTCTGCAGATGCTGGAAATTCATGGAACACACATCAAAGTTGCTGGTGAACGCAGCAGGCCAGGCAGCATCTCTAGGAAGAGGTACAGTCGACGTTTCAAGCCGAGACCCTTCGTCAGGACTCTTATCGATAATTTTAGTGTCACAGCTTGCTTCATACCGCACCTGTGTAGATAACTGTGAGGTAGCCCTCTTCCATTGAAAAATCAACAAAAGCTATAAGTCAGGTCATAGTTTCTTTCAAAATAAAATTTTACAATTTATACATTAAAAGTTCCAACAGAGCATGAGAATCCCATGATGTTCTTATCATGCATGCATGCAAACTGAAGCAAAAGGAATTAGAATTGCCTGGTAATAAGCCTATCATAAAATTTCCAATTTTGGCTCTGAACTACCACACAAAACTCTGACAGCAAAAAAAGGAGGTCCTTATATCAAATTCATTTCTAAGAATTTAAGTATCCAATGGACATTCAATAACTGTAGAGTGATACATTTATACAGTGACAAATACCACTGGTCTGCCACTGCCACAGTGACTATCATCCGGTAGCACTGTGATGGAGTGCTTTGAGAGGTTGGTGTTGAAATATATCAATTCCTGTCTGAGAAGTGACTTGGATTGGCTTAAATTTGCCTACCATCACAACAGGCCCACAGCAGATGCATACATCAGGATGTTCTTCATTGACTACTATCAATATTTAATACTATCACCCCTTCAAAACTAATAAATAAGCTTCAAGACCATGGCCTCAAATTCCTCCTTGTGCAACCAGATCCATGATTTCCTCACTTGCAGACCCCAATTTGAATCGGCAAAAACATCTCCATAAACCCCATCAGCACAGGTGCACCATAAGGCTGTGTGCTTAACCACTGCTCTACTAGCTTTACACTTATGACTGTGAGGCTAAGCAGAGCAATGCTATATTTAAATTTGCTGACAACACCGCCATCATAGGCCAAATCAAAAGTAGCAACGAATCAGCACGTGGGAGGAAGAATGAAAATCTGGCTGAGTGGTACCACATAACTAACTAACTAACTAACTATCTCTCTCTCTCTCTCTCATCCAATGTCAGTAAGACCAAGGAGCTGATTATTGACTTCAAGTGGAAATCAAAGATTCATGAGCCAGTCCTCATTGGAATATCAGAGGTGGACAGAGTCAGCAACTTCAAATTCCTTAGTGTTATCATTTCAGGGGGATAAGTCCAGGGCCCAGTAGACTATGTAATTATGGAAAAAGCACAGCAGCACTTCTACTTTCTCATAAGTTTGCAAAGATTTGGCATGTCATCTAAAACTTTGACAAAGTTCTAAATATGTGTGGTGGAGACTACATTGACAGCTTGCACCATGGCCTAGTATAAGGCAACACCAATATCCTTGAACTGAAATTCCCACAAAATGTAGTGGATAGGCCAAGTCCATCACAGGTAAAGCCCTTCCCACCATTGAGTACAAGTTTGCAGAGCACTATCGCAGGAAAGCAACATCCATTATCAAAGACCCTCACCACCCTCACGGCATGCTCTCTTTTTGCTGCTGCCAACAGGAATGTGGTACAGAAGACCCAAGAACCATACCACCAGGTTCAGGAACAGTTATTACCCCTCAGCCATCAGGCTCCTGAACCAGAGGGGATAACTTCACTTAACTTCGCTTGCCCTCATCACTGAACTGTTTCTACAACCTAAGGGCTCTTCATCTCATGTTCTTTATATTTATTGCGTTTTAATTCATTATTATGGTTTCTTTTTTTTCTTTTTGCATTTGCACTGTTTGTTGTCTTTTGCACATTGATCGTTTGCCCATCCTGTTGGTTATGGTCTTTCATTGATTCTATTGTATTTCTTATATTTACTGTGCATGCTCTCAAGAAAATGAATCTCAGGGTTGTATATGGTGACATATATGTATTCTTTTAATAAATTTACTTTGGTTTGAAAATCCAGATGGCAACAAAATCTTTTTGGAAGAAAATGTATAAATTAGGGCATGATTATTCTACATTGGACTGAGTGATCCAATTTCTGTAGGATTGCTCTGATCTATATTATATTAAATTGTTTGCTGAAACCACAACAAAAATCATCACACTTTGGGCAGGACTTTCCACTAGGCTACCCTGTTTGTCTGTCTGATCAATTGAACTAAAATCATATTTCTGTTCTAGGAAGAACAAAGCCAACATTCCTATCCATATTTTTCCTTAATAGTTACTTTCCTATTCCTTTCTATTTAATCTACTACCTTTGACTACACTCAACATTTCATTATAAATATAGCTGGTTGAAAATTATATACCAGTTGGAAAAAGGAAGCAGAACCTGAAAAATACTTAATGACTAGATGTAGTACCAAATGCTCACTAGTGGTTGTATGATGAAGAATATATAAATTTATTTAAAGGATTTTTTAATGCATTGGAATATGTGCAAGCAGAATTTTCCTTTCTAATATGTCAAGCCAAGAAGACCTTTCACGTAATAGTGAATGATCAATAAAGCATGTATTGGTCAGAAAATACGATTCAACCGAATCACATTTATCCTTTATAATGACTCCTTCCTGACCTACTGTAGAATCTGTGCGGCACTCTAAACCAGTGGTTCCCAACCAGCGGGCCGCAAGGAAATGATATGAGTCAGCTGCACCTTTCCTCATTCCCTGCCATGCCCACTGTTGAACTTGAACGCACGCGAGCTCATTACCCACGCGAGGACATCAGTTGGTCATTAGCCTACAACTACTCGATGAGTAAAAAACAAACGTCGCTTGAGAGTTTCTTTGGAAGAGATGGTAGGGGACATAAAAGGTCTAACGGTGATGATAACGTAGAGACAGCTGAGGTCGAGATTGCAAAAAAAAAGAGAGAAAACTTCCTTCAACAGAAAATACGAAGAGTCGTACATAAAATATGGCTTTATTGCGACTGGCGACTCGCATGCTCCAAGCCCCCTGTGATATGTGGAGACAAGCTGTCTAATGAGGCAATGAAGCCCTCAAAACTGCTTCAGAACCTTGAGTCCCAGCACCCTGCACTTAAACCCATGAGTTTTTTGAGCAGAAAAAAACGTGAGCAAGCGGGACAGAAGCAAGTGCTGAGAGCCACCACCTCCAAAAATGCTGCTGCTCTGAGAGTGTCCTACTTAGTGGCTAGCCGTATTGCTCAGGCTAAGAAACCTTTTACTGTTGGTAAAGAATTGATTCTGCCTGCTGCCAAGGACATGTGCCGTGAACTGTTGGGAGAAGCTGCAGCTAACAAGATGGCACAGGTTTCCCTTTCAGCTACCACAGTTTTAAGGAGAATCGATGACATAGCGGAGGACATCGAAGCACAGCTTTTGGAACGGCTTAACGAGTTTGGTTTCACTACCCGAGTCAAAGAGGTTGCTCCTGAATGCCAGTCTACACACTGTGTCACACACTGGGAAATGCTGGCTAGCCGAAAAATGTCACCTGATCTTAACAGCGTATGGAGTGACGTTGTTGAAGTTATCAATCACATCAAAGCAAAAGCCCTTAACTCACGTCTGTTTGAGCAGCTCTGCGAGAAAATGGATGCAGAGCACAAACACACCAAAGTCAGGTGGCTATCAAGGGGGAAGAGCCCTGGCCGGGGTTTTTGAGTTAAAAGAGCAGCTACAGAGATTTCTTTCAGGAAAAAAGTCACCACTGGCAGCACACTTCAGTGACGAGGAGTGGATAGCAAAACTCGCTTATCTGTGTGACATCTTCAACCTGCTCAATGAACTCAATTTGTCACTTCAGGAGAGAATGACAACTGTCTTCAAGTTGGCAGATAAAGTGTCTGCTTTCACAGCCAAACTGGAACTGTGGGGACAGTGAGTGGACAGCGGCATATCTGACAAGTTCCCAACATTAGCTGGGAATTTGGGAGAGACTGAGGCTGCACCATCCTTCTCACAGCTGGTGCACGATCACCTATCTTCGCTGTCAACAGAATTCAAGCGTTACTTCCCAACTGCAAATGACCCAAGGCGTGCAAAGGAATGGCTCCGTGACCCATTTGTGAACGTCCCCGGTGAATCATCCTTGTCAGTGCGGGAAGAAGTTGAATTCCTCGAGCTTGCAAATGACGGTGGGCTGAAAAGTATGTTTGACGTAACATCTCTGCCGGCATTCTGGATCAAAGTCAAGGCTGAATATCCTGAGATAGCCACAAAATCACTGAAAACTGCTTCCATTTCCAACATCATATCTCTGCGAAGCGGAGTTTTCTGCAATGAATGCAACGAAAGCTAAATTGTGGAATAGACTGGACATAAGGAACCCCCTTATGACTTATAATTGACATATCACTATATTCATGCGAGGAAAATATGTGCTACGTTTAATATTAATTTCATTAGATAAACCCTTTTAGAAACAAAATTGAGTGTATTAGCCACTGATAAGTGACTTATAGTTGACTTATCATCTATATTCCGGTCATGATTAACACCCCCCAACCCCGTCGGCCGGTCCGCAAGAATACTGTCAATATTAAGCCGGTCTGCGGTGCAAAAAAGGTTGGGGACCCCTGCCCTAAACTGCCTGATGATAGTTGAGATATGTATCAGAGTGAAATGCATCTTAAGATCCAATTTTGACCTGATCTTAACCTAGTGCCCTCAAGATAAAATGTTATATTTTGTCACCATGGGGAGGGAAAAAAACATTTCATTAATGAGCTATATCTGAGCTCCCTTTCAATTATTCTAAACTCAAGCCAATTGACTCTCAGGCAATCCAAGTTACCCATTCTCGTTACAATCTTCAAACCTTTATCAGCAATTGAGCCCATTTTTGTTTTAAATCATTTGTTTACAATGTGGATATTGACATGGGCATAGAACATGGAAGATACAGCACAGGAACAGGCCATTCAGACAACAATGTTGTACCAAATCAGCTAAAAAGTAAATTTAAAAAAAACAGAAACTAAACCCTCCTACCTACACCATGCCCATATCCCTCCATCTACCTCATACTCATGTGCCATCTAAATGTCTCTTCAAAGCCTCAGATATATTTGCCTCTACCGCCATACCAGGCATCCACCACTCTCTGAATAAAAAAAACATACCCCTCACATCCTCTGAACTTACTCCCTTTTACCTTCAATGCATGTCCTCTGGTATTACACATTTCAACCCTGGAAAAAAAATGTTCCCTGTCTCCTCTATCTATGCCTCTCAAAATCTTACAAATCTCCATCAGATCTCCTCTGACCCTCCACGGCTAAAATATATGCCATCACTACGTCTGCTAAACAGTATGGCTTGCTAGGGAGGGCATTTCAAAGAGCAGTTATGAGTCAATTGGTGGGCCAGAACTGGTTAAGATGACCAACTTCCTCCTTGAAACAACAATTAGTGAACTAAATAGGTTGAATTGAATTTAAGTTCCCAGCCACTATGATGGATTTCAACCTTGATTTCCAGTCATTAATCCACTAACATATGCTCCTCAAGCCCTTTTCAATGTGCTTATTATCTAATAATTTCTGTAAAAGAAGCATTAATGTACTTTTTCCTCATTTTCTTTCCTTGTAGAAGATTCAATCATATTTGAACGTTGACCATTTAAGCAATACGATGGATCAGAGTCAATTCCCCAACTACATTTGGAGATGCACTATTTTGTCAGTTTTCCTGAACATAACCAGTTTTCTCAGGCCGATTCTCCAAAAAGCTTCACACATGTACCGCTACACTTCACAGTTTCTACATAAGGTCTCTATTAACTGTGAATGCAAAATCCAGAAAAGCAATGAGAAGCGTTACCAGTGAATACAAATAAAAATACAAACAACTGAAACAATTAAGAGAAAAAATTCTCATATACTTATACACTACATCTCCGATCATTACAATTGCTCCGTGACCGATAAAGTTAGTTGAATAGCATTAATTCATTTCAATAGATGTCACTGAGTATTCCAGAAAAGTGTCAGGAATCTGCAATTAAAATTTGAACTACATAATGTTAGTCATTTATCAATTACAGAAATTCAGTTCTGTGGAGGCTTCCATAACTAATTGAAGAGACCATAAAGACAGCAGAGACTGAAAAGCTACTCAAATTTTATTGAAATGTCTGAAAGCAAATTTTAAAATCTCAATTTGGATTTAGTTAATTTTGAAGAACATTCAATTCTTTCATGGCACTTCGGTTATGTCAGTGGTTTGTTTTAAACTGAGTTTAGAGAATTGATTTCTATTTTACTCATGATACTTTAATCTTTCCTGTAGAGGATACAATTGCTGAGACAAGTAATCAAGCAATTCATTACTACAATTCAAACTTGCAAAAATAAGACAAGACCAACTGTCAAATTTTCAACAAAATCTGATGATTTATTTTGCACCTAGTGCCAATTAATATATTTTATTCCGGAGTAAAAAATAATGCAAAGACCATATGCAAGATTGTCCAACTGTTTGCCTGTAACTCATTGAAAAAGGTCAAGTTTAATTATCATTCAACCATCCATGATTACAGCCAAACGAAACAGTGTTCTACCAGGACCAAGATGCAAAATATAAAACCAACAGTCATACACAGCACATATATACAGTATATAGCACATATAAAATAGCAATAAACAGTCAAAAAAATATACATAGCCCAAGTTCCTGAGTGACATGGCTTGTAAACTGATAGTGCACAACTGTCATTGGCAAGAACAAACAGTTCTCAGCACACCACAGATGTACATACACACGCAATCCAGCTCATCTTCCGTTGAGCAAACAACTGGAAGGCAGCACTGATGGGAGGAGCCAGCCCCCAACCCAACATGGACACTGCACCACACCACCTCCGATGTCTCCTCTCTTGGACTGCTGCAACAGGCAAGCCTGTGGTTTGAGGCCTAATCCTTGCTACAACTGAGGCCACACAACTCCCTTGCCATCTGTCTCACCAATAAACAGGGGAAACAAACTTGCAGTACTTTTTACATTACCAATATCCAATGTCTTGCGATTGCAAGAGAACGTCCAAGACAATCTCTTGCTGTTAGAATGCACACCACTTTGCATAGCTTCTCCCACTCCTCCGCCAACAAGCAGCTCACTGATGAGATAGACCTGCAGTACGTGAACCTCTTAATGCAGGGGGTCCCCAACCTTTTTTGCACTGCGGACCGGTTTCACACTGACAATATTCTTGCGGACCGGCCGACCGGTTTGGTGGGGGGGGGGATGGTTGCCAACGGACAAGAGTAGCAGTCAAAGACATTGTGTTTACCCCGAGAAAGACTACAATGACCATGAAGCCTTGCGCAGGCACCAATGCACATGTGTGCACGTGCCGATTTCCTTTCTGCAAATCGTTTTTGGCGATTCTGTTCCGGGGGGGCTGTTAATCACGACCGCAATATAGGTGATAAGTGGCTAATACACTCAATTTAGTTTCTAAAAGGGTTTATCTAACAAATTTAATATTAAACACACAGCGCATATTTTCCTCGCATGAATATAGAGATAAGTCAATGATCAGCGGAGGACAGGGGAGCTGGAAGTAAGCATTGAACGAACTTCCAGTAGAAGTGATAGAGGCAGGTTCGATATTATCGTTTAAAGTTAAACTGGACAGCTATACGGACAGGAAAGGAATGGAGGGTTATGGGCTGAGTGCAGAGCGGTGGGACTAGGTGAGAGTAGCGTTTGGCACGGACTAGAAGGGCAGAGATGGCCTGTTTCTGTGCTGTAATTGTTACATGGTTATACAAGTCACTTATAAGTCAATAGCATCATAACATTTTAAGTAACGTTTGGATATTAAGCACACAGCGCATATTTTCCCCGTATGAACATATAAAATTATTGCAACGCACCAACATCGCTGAATCAGTGGGAGCCCTGGGCTGAATACTTGTTTTCCTGCAACAAGACAGTCCTATCAAGGGGTGATGGGAGACAGCGATACTCGAATGGGTTCCTTATGTCCAGTCTATTCCGCAATTTAGTTTTCACTGCATTCACTGCAGAGATGTGTTGGAAATGGAAGCAACGTTTTCAGTGCTTCCATGTCTATCTCAGGATATTTAGCCTTGACTTTGATCCGGAATGCCAGCAGAGATGTTATGTCAAACATACTTTTTAGCCCGCTGTCATTTGCAAGCTCAAGGAGTTGACTCCTTCTCGCTCTGACATGGATGACGCATGTGTAATGATCTCACGTGCATTCGAGCTCAACAATGGGCGTTACAGGGAATGAGGAAAGGTGCAGTTAACTCATATTGCCAAATCATATCATTTCCTCGCAGCCCGGTAGCGCATGCCTTGCAGCCCGGTGGTTGAGGATCGCTGTCTTAATGTACAGCATTTTCTTGTAATTGTAAAAAATAATGTTTAAAAGAGATAAAAACACTTTGGTTATCCTGGAGAGGCCACTGCATCTGAACACACCACCATCTTACCAGAAACAACATAATTTGATGTCACGATGTATATTGCACATTGCCTACTGAATTCCTAAGTTAAGCATAGGACATCTGGTTGATTTCATACTCAGCAATCAACTTGAATTTTTTTTTTCAAAATTTTAATTTGTAAAGGTGGAAGTCACCTATTACTAGCAGTAATATTAAGCTCCCAGCGGCAAGAAACCAGTGTGGAATTAAATTTGCTGCTGGAAGATCAGCAGTCCTAAAAGGGCTCTTGTGATCTAGCCATCCTGTAACAAGGAGCAACGTACCAGCAGTTATCTGCATAATTAACTATTTTCAGGTTGGACAATATGGTCCAATTGTATTTGGACCATTCTATGTTCTACGTAGCAAGTTACCATATTGCAATAATCTATTCCACTAGACAAACTGATCTATGTGCACTACATATTCCTCCTCCCAATTGCCTTCAACATCATTAATTTATTCTTCCCTGTGAGCTTTCTTAATTTCTGCTTGAATAAATCTTTGTTATTTGTATTTATTATTACTTGTGGTATTTGTTCTACTTTCTAACCACAGTCTAATCAAAGGTTTCACCCCAGTTCCCTGTGGAATTTATTGGTTTCTAGTTTCCATTTGTAGCTTTGGCTCTCGCACTCAAGTGGAATCATTTCCACATCTATGCCTGTATAATTTTAAAAGTTTCAATTGGCACCTTCTACATTAGTATTACTCTAACAAATTGAGGCTCCTTCCCAGGTGACTCTATATCCTTTTAGAACATGGAGAAGACCAGAAGAGTTCAAAATCATCCAAATGGTGTCCAATCAAAGCTCATAAATATTCAACACAACATGTTTCTATTCTATTCCCCCATAAATGCACCCAATGCTTTATTCACCGTTTTTTTAAAAAGCTGCTTTAATTATTAGATCTCTCCATTCCATTAGATTAAATATTTTCCCAAGCTTTAAAATTCTTTGTACCAAAATAAATTGCCCCACACTCTATAACAGACTACATTTGCTAAAAGAACATCCATTCTGCCATAACAGGCCAGGCAGCATCCATGAAAATATATACAGTTGACATTTCGGGCCAAAACCCTTTAGCAAGGCTGGAGAAAAAGAGGATGAGGAGTAGATTTAAAAAGGTGGGGGGAGGAGAGAGACAAACACTAGGTGATAGGTGAGACCCGACGTAGATTGGCAGACTGCTTCGTCAAGCATCTACGCACCTTCCACCAGAACAAGCAGGATCTCACAGTGGCAACCCATTTTAATTCCACTTCCCATTCCGGTATGTCCATCCATGGCCTCCTCCACTGTCGTGATGAGGCCACACTTAGGTTGGAGGAACAACACCCGAGGTTCCTTTTGGGTAGCCTCCAACCTGATGGCATGACATCGATTTCTCAAACATCCGGTAATGGAGGATATTAAAGGAAGGTTTTTTTACTCAGAGAGTGGTTGGTGCGTGGAATGCACTGCCTGAGTCAGTGGTGGAGGCAGATACACTAGTGAAGTTTAAGAGGCTACTAGACAGGTATACGGAGGAATTTAAAGTGGGGGGTTATATGGGAGGCAGGGTTTGAGGGTCAGCACAACATTGTGGGCTGAAGAGCCTGTAATGTGCTGTACTATTCTATGTTCTATGCTTAATGCTCCCCAACACTCCATTTCCCATCCCCCCCCCCCCACACCTCATCTCCTTGCCCACCCATCGCCTCCCTCTGGTGCTCCTTCCCCTCTTTTCTTTCTTCCCTGGCCTTCTGTCTCTTTCACCAATTTCTCAGCTCTTTACTTCATCCCTCCCCCTCCAGGTTTCACCTATCACCTGGTGGTTCTCTCTCCCCTCCCCCTACCTTTTAAATCTACTCCTCAGCTTTTTTTCCAATCTTGCCGGAGGATTTCACCCCAAAATGTTGACTATACTTTTCCCCCCCATAAATGCTGCCTGGCCTGCTGAGTTCCTCCAGCATTTTGTGTGCGTTGCTCAGATTTGCAGCAACTGCAGATTTTCTCTTGTTTGTGAGGTGATAGGTGAAACCTGGAAGGGGAGGGATAAAGTAAAGAGCTGGGAAGTTGATTAGTGAAAGAAAAAGGGGGGAGGAGCACCAGAGGGAGGCGATGGGCAGGCAAGGAGATAAGATGAGAGGGGGAAAAGACAATGGGAAATGGCGACAGACGGGGCAATACCAGAAGTTTGCTAAATCAATGTTCATGCCATCAGGGCATATTGGAATGGGAATGAGAAGTAGAATTAAAATGGGTGGCCACTGGAAGATCCCACTTGTTCTGGTGGACAAAGCATAGATTCTTGGTGAATCAGTCTCCCAATCTACGTCGGGTCTCGTGGATATACAGGAGGCCACACCAGGAGCACCGAACACAGTAACAGACTCACAGGTGAAGTGTCGCCTCACCTGAAAGGACTGTTTAGGGCCCTCAATGGTAATGAGGGAGGAGGTGTTGGGGCAGGTGTAGCATTTGTTCCACTTGCAAGGATAAGTGCCAGGAGAGAAATCAGTGGAGAAGGGCAAATGGGCAAGGAAGTCACGCAGGGAGTGATTGCTGCAGAAAGCAAAAAGTGGGGTGGGGGGGGAGAGAAGGGAAAGATGTGCTTGGTGGTGGGATCCCATTGAAGGTGGCAGAATTTTTGGAGAATTATGTGCTGGACACAGAGGTTGGTGGGGCGGTATGGGAGAACAAGAGGAATCCTATCCCTGGTAGGGTGGCAGGAGGATGGGGTAAGAGCAGACGTGCGTGAAATGGAAGAGATGCAGTTGAGGGCAGCATCGATGGTGGAGGAAGGAAAGCCTCTTTCTTAAAAAAAGGATGACATCTCCTTCGTTCTAGAATGAAAAGCCTCATCCTGAGAGCAGATGCAGCAGAGGTGGAGGAATTGAGAGAAGGGGGTGGCGTTTTTATAAGTAGCAGGGTGGTGTTTTCCCCCCACACTCCACCACCACCAAACCCAAATACCTATTATTAATACATAGTGGGATTTCCTGAAATAAAGTTTTTAAAATATTACAAGCCACCTCAGTTCACCTTGTGTGTCAATAAGCAGCAATAATTATTCGAAACTCATTTTTAATTTCATGCCATGTGGGTAATAAGACCACTTATTACCCAATCCTAATATCCTCAAAGATGATAATGAGTCTTCTGAAATTGCTGCTGTCCATTAAATGAAGGTATCAATGTTGATAGGGAGTTTCAGGTTTAGCATCAGCAACAATGAAGGAACAACATTATACTCCTGACTTAGAATGACGAGCGACTTGGGAGGGAAAACCGCAAGTGGTGGCATCCTAATGCACTTAGAAGCTTGTCCCTTCTTGCTGTCAGGGGTTAAAGGGTTGGGAGATTCTATCAACATTACTTGGTTTAGTAGTTGTGACTGTCATGTTCAGCATAGTACAAGACCAAAGGGCCTGTTCATACCAGTATGTTAAAATGCCTCTTAAAAGTTGTTACTGGCCCTACCACCATCATTTTCTCCAGGAACTATTGCAGATACCAATACTCCTTGTGAAAAATTAATCCCTCAGATCACTTTTAAATTTTTGCCTCTCACTTTAAACCATGTTTTCTAACTTTAGATACCCTGACCATGAGAAACAAACATTGGCTATCTACCTCAATGCACTGTTGTAAAGAAAGTCATCTGTATGGATGGAAACAAAACAAAGTTTTTCACTTTATCTCAATATAAGTGGCAATAACAAATCAATTTACCCTATTTATGCCTCTCATGTTGTACATCACAATTGTTTCACTTCTTTTCCTTCTTTGTTCCTAGGAAAACAGATCTGGTTATTCAGTCTCTCCTTATAACATCCTTGTGAATCTTTTTTGCACCCTCTCAAACTTAATCACGTCTACTACATGGTGACCAGAACTGTACACAAGACTCCCAAGTACAACTGTAATATGATGTGCCAACTTCTCTAATCAATGTTTTGAGCAATGAAGGCAAACATGCCATATGCCTTCCTCACCATTCTGTCTATTCATGCTCCAATTTATAAGGAATTATATACTTATCCCTCAAGATCTCGCTGTTCCAAAACTCACCAATGTCCTGCCATTGTTTTAAAACCCTGTTTCATAGTTCTTCTAAATCAAATTCTGCCTGCAGGACTCTATCCCTGATCCTGCCTTTGGCTGTTAACACCCTATCATCTAGAATATTCTGTGGTCACACAAAAATTAATTAAGTCTGATACCAGAGAATTAATAATATATTATGATTGAAAATCAAACCAACATGCAGATGCTGGAAATATGAAATTTAAAACACAAAATAATGGGCATACTCAGTGGGTTAGGTGGCATCTGTGGCAAGAGAAACATTTAACATTTTAGGTCAGTGATTTTTTTTTAAACCAGTATATACAAAGAGCTCCTCAGGTTATAAATGACCTGACTTACAGAAATGTCAGCAAATTCTTTCAAATTTTAATACATTTTCAAGATGCTAGCAATAATAAAAATTACATTTATATAAATATTAAAAGTGAAATTCAGGTAATTAAAACTAAATATTAAAATAATGTAATAATAAAATGGAATTCATTAATGAATAAATACAGTCTATATTCAAACGTACTATTGCATTCTTGACTTTTTTCTTCCCTACCTATACAGGTCGTGACAGCAGATGCACTGACCAAGAGAGCCATCTCTCCAGTCAGTACTCAGAAATGAATACTGTTAAGAGAATAAGGTGCCTGCAGTGGTCCCCTGAAATGTCAACTCACTTTTTTTTTTCCTTCTCTCTGGTAGTTTTGAGTGCAAAGTGACCATTTTCTGAAATGTCACATCCACTAAGGGCCCAAGCTCCTCCAGCTAATGACACTTTTTGCAGCTGTAGTTGTTCACCATAGCTCTCACTTACCATGTAAAATGCACATTCCATATGAGGTCCCTCGTTATGCCTCTATTTATTAGATTAATTCACTAAGCAGAAGTAACAGAAGAGCACCTTTTTCCCCTCACTGCAAAAAGTGTCCCACTGGACTCAATATAACTTTGACCCCCACCCCCCCAAATTGAGCTCTCAACTGAGGTAAATGGGTCTTCTTAATCTTGTTGAGAACCCTAAATTTAATGAAGTTAAATTAAATCTCCCCTCGCCTGACTACTATTCTCCAGCCTTTTAGAAGCATCCAGCCTTGCAACATCCACCATGATTTCCTCTGCAGCACCTTTAATGGTACAAGCATCCTTCCTGTCCTGTGACAACCAGAATTCACGACACATGCCAGTGATCATAACCTGATTCTCTGAGAATTGTATATAGTACCCTAGCTGGAGACTATTCATGTTTTAACTTATTCCATCACAATCTCTTCGCTCTGCATCAACTGTTCTTCATCATCTTATCCATCACAATTACATTAAAAGATTATCTGAATTGGCTTCAATGGATAAACAGCTCTTTTTAAAATCATTTTATTCAACTTGTTGTTACAATCACCTTTTATTCATAATAACCTATTATGAATCTGTTTAGCAAAGCATCACATAGATCACTGATCCAAAACGCAACTCTACTTCTCTTTCCACAGGTACTGGCTGACCTGCTGAGTACTTCTAGCATTTCTAAATTTACCTTTGAGACAATGTCACATGTACCAATGTGCTTTGAAATGATGTACCTGGATGGTTTGCAGAACCAAGTACTTTAAGGTACTGTGAGGAGAAAGCAGTAACAGAATGTAGCATATGACATGGTTACAGTTATGGAAAAAGTAAGGAGCAAGTAGACAATAAGGCACATCGGCCAAGGTGAGGTAGATTAGAAAGTCAGAAGTCCATCTTTAACATACAAGAGGTCTATTTAATAGTCTTACAGAAGCTGTTGTTGAGAAAGGTGGTGCGCCTTTTCAAACTTTTGTATTGTCTGCCCTGTAACAGTACGGAGAGTCAATGTCCAGGGCAGGAAGATTCTGTGACTACGTAGGTTGCTTTTTCAAAGCAGCAGATTAGAGTAGACAGAGTATGTGGAGAGAAGAACTCAGCTGAGAAGAATACATAGTACGTTTATGAAATTTAAATGTGCCTTGAAACAGAGTTCATGTTTAAATGAAAAAAAAGTAGACAAGCATAACCCAATTGGTATAGGAAATGTGCTAACTTTGCTGAAAATAAATCAAATACAGAATGGAGTCACACGCTACCTGAATTGCAATACTGTGGATTCCCTTCTACCACAATGGCCCAAGATCATCCAACTCTAAGCCACTGCTGTCATTTTAGACCCTCACCTCAGCAATTTCCAAGGTATCTAACCATCACTCTATTCTACTGATTTACCACCTGCTGAACCACTCCAAAGCACCAAATTCACTTTTTTTCTAAGCAAATCCCGTCAGACAAAATGAAAATATCCCTAGATTGGAGCAATGAACTACTGCCTCCAAGGATATATTCTGGAAAAAAGTGATAGTTACTAAAGTAAAACAACCTATATATTGAAATGCATGTGTGAAATATATAAAAACACTAGACTGCACCCCTCCCCCACCTTCTCAAGAAAGGATATGTCTACTGACTTTAAGGTAAACTTTTTCTGCACCAAATGGAATAGACAGAAAGAGTACTGCACTGGAACAAGCCTTTCAGACTACTATGTCTGCTCCAACACAATAACTCTCTGACTGCTGGAGTCTATCTCCCTTCATTGACTACCTGTTCAAGTGTCTGCCTAAATACCTTCTAAACATTGCTTTCTTTTCTACTTCCAGCACCTCTTTGGTAACACACTTCAGGCACACCCTAATCTATACACAAAAAAATCCTAGCCTCACACACATCCCCTATAAACTTCTCATTTTCTACCCTGGGAAACATCCACCACATCTATGCATTCTTCTTTCAGGTCATCCCTCAATCTGTTAGGATCTAGTGAAAACAATCCAAATGTACTTAACTTCTCCTTAAAGCTATTGGTTTACTATTGTCACATGTACTATGGTATAGTGAAAAGCTTTGTGTTGTACGCCATCCAGAAGATCATTTCAAAACATGAGTACATTGAGGTAGTAGAAGGGAAATCAGTAAAATTATGCACAATATAGTATTACAGTAACAGAGAAAGTGCAGCGCAAGTAAACAGTCAGATTCCAAGACCATGACAAGATAGACTGCTAAGTGAAGGGTTCATCTTACCATACAAATCAAGTTTATTGTCATTTAAGTACATATATATATATATTTCAACTCTTCGGACCCCCGGTGCATGCGGCATGGCACACAGGTCATTACAGACTTCAAACCACCTAGTACTGTGCCCCAGCTCTGCTTCCCACCCTGATGAGCTCAATTACTTCTGCGCTCGCTTTGACTGAGAGAACAAGGTCACCCTCAAAGCGGATCTCCCACCTGGTGAACTGCCTCTCTCACTTTCCACCTCCGATGTCTGTGCCACTCTGAGCAGGGTGAATATACGGAAGGCAGCTAGTCTGGGTGGAATATCTGGCCATGTGCTCAGAGTCTGTGCAGGGCAGTTGGCCAGGGTCTTCACGGACATTTACAATCTGTCTCTGGCCCAGGCAGTTGTCCCCACAAGCTTCAAGATCGCCACCATCGAGCCAGTGCCGAAGCATTCCACTACCACGGGCCTGAATGACTTCTGCTCAGTTGCACTCACCCCCATCATTGCAAAGTGCTTTGAGAGACTGGTTCTATCACATCTGAAATCCTGTCTGCCCACTACCCCGGACCTCCATCAATTTGCCTATCTCACCAACAGGTCAACAGAGGACGCCATCTCCATGGCACTTCACTCTGCCCTGACCCACCTGGACAGCCCCAACTCTTACGTCAGAATGCTGTTCATTGACTTTAGTTCGGCATTCAATACAGTGATCCCCTCCAAGCTGATTGCCAAACTTCGCCAGCTTGGTATCAGCTCAACCCTCTGCAATTGGATCTTGGACTTTCTGACTAACAGACCCCAATCAGTTAAGTTAGACAACCTCTCCTCCTCCACTCTCACCCTAAACACCGGCGTGCCTTAAGGCTGTATGCTGAGCCCTCTTCTGTACTCCATTTTCAACTATGACTGTGCTCCTCCTGTACATGGTTCTAACTCCATAATCAAGTTCACAGACGACACCACGGTGGTTGGCCTTATCAGAGGGGATGACGAGACGGCCTACAGGGACGAGGTCCAGCACCTGGCCCTGTGGTGTGCCAACAACAACCTGGCCCTTAACACCCAGAAGACCAAGGAGATCATTGTGGACTTCAGGCATGCTAGGAGCCACATTCATGTTCCAATCTACATCAACGGAGCTGTAGTGGAGCGCGTATCAAGCTTCAAATTCCTTGGTGTCCACATTTCCGAGGATCTCACCTGGTCCCTGAACTCCTCCATCCTGATCAAAAAGGTGCAACAGCGCCTTTATTTCCTGCGGAGCATCAAGAAAGCTCACCTCTGTCCCAGGATACTGATGGACTTTTACTGCTGTACCACTGAGAGCATACTGACCAACTGCATCTCAGTGTAGTATGGCAATTGTCCCATATCGGACTGCAAAGCACTACAGCAGGTGGTGAAAACTGCTCAGCGGATTATCAGCACCAAATTGCCCAGCATTGAGAACATCTATCATAAGCGCTGCCAGGACAGGGCGAAAAGCATTAGCAAGGGTGCATCTCACCCTAACCATGGACTTTTTATTCTCCTCCCATCCGGCAGGCGCTACAGGGGCCTTCACTCCCACACCAGCAGGCACAAGAAGAGCTTCTTCCCTGAGGCTATGACCCTGCTGAACTTCACATCACAGCGCTAAGCAGTATTGCACCCATATTGTACTGTCTCAGTACTTTTATATTTGTGTGCTGTAGTATTTACTTTTTATTCAGTTATTTTGTAAATAACACTATTCTTTGCATTTCTGGTTAGATGCTAACTGCATTTCATTGGCACAATGACAATAAAGTCGTATATATGTGTACATATATATACATAGATAGAGAGATTAGATACACATAACACATAGCACACAATAACTTATGAAGATAATCACACATAAGTAACAAACTAAAGTGTATGAATATTAAATATTGTAAGCTACAGAACAGATTAACAAATGACACTTCAATTACGATGCGGCAGGGAGTCCAGAAGCGTAATGGCCTGGGGGAAGAAAAACTGTTTTTCATTCTAACCATTCGTGTTTTTATGCATCATAATCTCCTGCCTAATGTAGAAAATCAAAAAGGGTGCTGAATAGATTGGTGGGATCCTTAATAATACTAAGGGCCTTGCATACAAGACCATAAAATATAAGAGTCATTTGGCACAGCGAGTCTGTTCTGCCATTTCATGATGGCTGATCCAATTTCCCACAGCCCCAATCTCCTGCCTTCTCCCCGCATTCCTTCATGCCCTGACCAATCAAGAATTTATCAGCATCTGCCATAAATATACATAAAGGCTTGCCCTCCACAGCTGTCTGTGGCAACGAATTCCACAGATTCTTCACCCTCTGGTTAAAGAAATTCTTCATCTCCACTCTAAAAGGACACCCCTCTATTCTGAGCTGTGTCCTCTGGTCTTACCCTCTCCCACCATAGGAAACATCCTATCCACATCCACTCTATCAAGGCCTTTCACCATTCGATAGGTTTCAATAAAGTCACCCCACATTCTTCTGAATTCTAGTGAATACAGGTCCAGAGCCATCAAACACTCGTCATATGACAAGCTATTCAATGCTGGAATCATTTTCATGAATACCCTTTGAACCCTCTGCAGTTTCAGCACATCCTCTCTAAGAGGCCCAAACGTGCTCACAATACTCCAAGTGAGGCCTCACCAGTGCTTCATAAAGTTTCACCATTATAGCCTTACTTTTATTTTCTGGTATTCTTAAAATGAATGCTAACATTGCACTTGCTTTCCTCACCACAGACTCCACCTGCAAATTAACCGTTAGGGAATCCTACACAAGGACTCTGAAATCTCTTTGTATCTCTCAGTTTTTTTTATATTTTCTCTCCATTTAGAAAATAGTCAACCCTTTCATTTCTTCTACCAAAGTGCATGACCATACACTTTCCGAAACTGTATTCCATCTGCCATTTCTTTGCCCATTCTCTCAATGCGTTCAATGTAGCCTCTCTACTTGTCCCTCCATTTGCC
Organism: Mobula birostris; assembly: GCF_030028105.1. Lineage (NCBI taxonomy): Eukaryota > Metazoa > Chordata > Chondrichthyes > Myliobatiformes > Myliobatidae > Mobula > Mobula birostris. Next base: position 214,514,325 of record NC_092372.1, on the reverse strand, counting down.
TTCATATTGTCCGCAAACTTTACAACAAAGCCGCCAATTCCATCATCCAAGTCATTGACATATAACATAAAAAGAATCGGTCCCAACACAGACACATGTGGAACACCACTAGTCACCGGCAGCCAGTTAGAAAAGGCTCCATTTATTCCCACTCTCTGCCTCCTGCCAAGCAGCCACTGCTTTATCCATGCTAGATTCTTTCCTGTAATATGCAGTCTCATGTGTGGCACCTTGTCAAGGGCCTTCTGAAAATTCAAGTACACAACATCAATCCATTATCCTCTGTCAATTCTGCTTGTTCTTCAAAGAATTCCAACAGATTTGTCAGGCAAGAATTTCCCTTGAGGAAACCATGCTGACTTCGGCTTATTTTACCACGTGCCTCTAAGTATCTTGAGACCATTTGTTTCAGGTGACCTTTCTACCTTCAGACCTTTCAGTTTCCCAAGAACCTTCTCTCCAGTTATGGTAACTTCACACACTTCATGATCCCCAACAGCTGGAACTTCCAGCATACTGCTAGTGTCCTCCACAGTGAAGACTGATGCAAAATACTTATTCAGTTCATTGTCCACCATTACTACCTCTCCAGAATCATTTTCCAGTGGTCTAATATCTACACATGGACCTCTTTTACACTTTATGTACAGCATCCAAAGGAACTTTTGATATCCTCTTTAATATTGTTGGCTAGCCTACTTTTGTATTCCAGTGCTCCTGATAAATGGATGGTAGGGAGACCGATATGATCCCCTCAGCTGTTCTCACAGTTCTTTGTAGGTACTTCTGGTCCGATGCTCAACAGATCCCATACCAGATGAAGAAGCAACTTGTCAGGATGCTCTCAATGGTTATGGGAGGGAAGGAGAAGGAAGACCTTGCTTGCCTCAATCTTCTGAGGATGTGGTTATGTTCAAAAGTCTTAAAACCACAGTAAAGTCCTTAAGCCCAATTATATGTGCTTCCAGGCATTTCTATCTTCTGCCTGATGGCAGAGGAGAGAACAACAAATGTGCAAGAGGAGTAACATACACAAAATGCTGGAGGAACTCAGCAGGCCAGACAGCATCTTGGGAAAGAGTACAGTCGACGTCTTGGAACAAAACCCTTTGGCAGGACTTGGTTTTGGCTCAAAACATCGACTGTACTTTTTCCTAGATGCTGCCTGGCCTGCTGAATTCCTCCAGTATTTTGTGTGTGTTGCTTGTGTAAGGGATTTCTTCTTTCATGTTACTTGCTAAGGCTAATAAAATGGCTTCTCTATAGTGTTATAATAAAATGGCTTCTTTGTAATGTTAACTGCTGAGGTAAGGGGTTCTCTGTAGCAGCATGTTTGGGTTATAATTACTGATAGCAGGACTTGTATTCATTTGCTAACTAATTGGGACAGATGTTATTCTTTCTTGTGTGTCTGTAAGCTGTTGCTTGCGCGGGATTTGGGGAGAATGGGGATTAAGAGAGAAGACGCACATGAAGAGATGCCACTAGGCAAAGTGAGTGTTACACATGGATTTCCGGCATCTGCAGATTTTATCTTGTTTAAGAAAAGAGGAGTCTTTGATTATGTTGGATGCTTTTCCAGGGCTGTGAGAGTCCCTGGAAGGGAGGCTTTTTTCATCCTGCGTTGAGCTGTGTACAGAACTCCCTGCAGTTTCTTGCAGTCTTGGGCAGTGCAGTTGTCATATCAGGTCACCATGCATCCAGATAGGATATTTTAGATGGTCTATCTACACAATGAGGACAGTCTAATCCAGACAATACCCTGGTAAAACTCCTCTTCATCCAACTTCAAACACAGAAGTGGACAACCAGGGTTTTATACAGCTGCAGCACTCAGTACTATACCACACTGAAGCTCATTTGCAATTATTATACTGTGTCAGGTCAGATTGGAGAAATTAAAACAGAACTGTGGGAAGGAGGCATGGAGTGTTTAGAAAACTGCCAATTAATGAAATACTGAGAATCTTGAAGATAGAGTATTAGTTTGCATGTCATAAGTGACAAATATATTTTTGAGAGAAGGAAGAGGGAACCCTGAAAGTATCAGATAATTTGGGGCTCAGGATGAGAAGCTGCACAGTCAACAACATTGATCCTAATGGAATAAATGGAAGGTGGAGCTCAAAGAAAAGATGAGCTTCAGAGAATAAGGCAGAAATAAAATAAAACTAAAATGAGGAAATTCAGGATCAGGGCATCAGGGGACATTACGGAAGGTTTAATCCTGATAGGCTAAGGGAAGCTGAAGACAAAACAGACTCAAACCTTTATTATAAAAACTCCAAAATTTCATTGTTTGACACAAGGACAGAAGAGGTTTAGAAAATTTTTTTTTTTTGAACTGACAGCTAGAACAAGAGGTGAAATCTAGTGAATTAAATACAAAGCTCAGTTCATTGAGGCAGCAAAAATGTATTGAAATGAGTGCAGGCTAGCTAAATGAGGTAGTTAAAAGTGTTTTGCACAGATATAAAAGCCCTTCAAAACAAAGTAAAATAACAGATTAAGTAGCTAAATGGAAACACAATGAAATCAAAACCAGAAATTCCAGAAATATTGTCAGAAACGCAGAGTCAGCACACCAATACATACAGAAGAGCCAATGTGGTCCAATATGAACTAATGAGATCAGTCTTCTCAGAGTCTTCCTTCTAAAAAAAAGACAGTAATTTAAGGTAAATGCTCCTCATTCCAAAAGGCTTGTACAGGTGCCAGATAGAACAA